>NC_044329.1:35803385-36104885 GCF_007399415.2 Gopherus evgoodei
AAACGGCTAAAAGAACTTTGACATTGCAGCATCCTGCCCTCAGCAATTAGGAAGTTACCCAAGCCTGACCCTTCTGCTCCTGGCCCTTCCCGCCTACCCTTGTCTGAGTCCCAGTCTTCTTCTCGGCCCCCTCAGTTTGTTGTCTTAGTCCCAGTCCCCCCTTCGCCTCTCCCCCCTCGGCTCTGTGTCCCACTCCCAGATATGCTCTGCCTCGGCCCAGCCTCAGCTCCATAGCCCGGGCCCCCATCCTACCTCCTTCAGCTCCTATTCCCAGCCACTCCCCCAGCTCTTTGGCTCAGTCTCCCCCCATCCCTCTGGCCCCTTGCCTCAGTCTCACCACCCTTCTTCTCCTCTTTGCCTGAGCACCAGCCAGGGTCATAGACACCGAGGAGACAGGCTCCCAGCTCTCACTTCCGGTTCCAAGCCTGGAGCAGCCAGCAGTAAGTCGTTACAGGGAAAGTCCTGAGTCCTGTAGCCCTGGGCTGGGACATGCTCTGTCACTGTGGGCTTGGAACATGCGCAGCCTCATCACACTCAGAGACTGATTGGGACTGTAGCACTCTCAGTGTGGACAGAATGGTTGGGGAATTTAGCCGCCAAACTGAACCACATCCAAACGAGCTATTTAAATGTAAGAAGAATCATGATTGCCCAGCAGCCCTGGTGCTGTGGCCTTTGAGGTGACCAAGCCCTCGTGAATCTGTGTTACCTTGAGCTCATCAGACGGTGCCATTGTGAAGTAGGCTCTTGTTCAGCACAAAGGGTGATTTTTCATGTCACCATCATTGGGGTGGGGAGAGCTAGGAGCTCAAATGTGCTACTGAAGATGACATTTTATAAAAAGCCCTGGAAGAGTTGAGAGCTGAGGCAGCATGGCTCTCACAGGCTTTCAAGGCAGATTGATTGCTTTGTTCAGTTCCTGTTCACCTCTCCAGGATGATAACGTCACACAGAGTGCAGAGGAAGAATGAAAGTGGGAGTGGGACAGATTTGGGCTTGGGACATACAGCTTCTTACATCAAAAGGCCCCAACCAGCTCAGCGCTCAAGCCTTGACCCCCAGCATTTGATTTCTGAACTCAGGGCCAGAAAAAGGGAGAGCATTTTAGAATCTGCCCCTTTTCATCACAAGCCGCTTTTGTTCAGCTCTCATGCTGGAGGAGCACAAAATACTTGCCCATAAAGATCTCTCTGTTGCCCCATCTTTGCTGCATTAGCAGGAGGACAGACCGTCTGTAACTGGGGCAGGTTCTTCTTCCATAACTATATGTGCGAGCTCATCGCAGCTGGCCATCTGTGAGTGCCTGCTTATGTATTAGTCATCAATGTTCCTTTCTCCGGGATGTTTCAGCAAAGGCTCTCATGACATGTTACAGACATTAATGAAGAAATCCTCACAGTGCTCCAGGAGGTAAGGCAGGGACATGCATGTCACTGAACAGAATCCCCTCTGGAGTGGATGTGATAGTTGTTAACAGCATCCACAACGCCACAAAGGAGTTTTAGGAATAATGAGCCAGAACCCTGGCTACTGCATTGCTCCCTTCATGTCCGTGGCACTACACAGTTGGAGATTTGATCCCCAAGACTTCAGGTAGCAGATGGGAATTAACCAAGTGGAAATCTGGCCAGGACACTGTTTGTACAGACCCCACATCTGAATTGGGCCTGAGGGCTGGTCTATGCAGGACATTACTGTGCAGCAAGCAGGGATGTGACTCTCCAGTGCACCAGCTTGCTGTGCAGTAACATCCCAGCCGGACACTGCTACAGAGCACTGTGCCGTAGGCTCACACCCTGGCTTGCTGCAGAGTAACGTCACATGTAGACAGCCAGAGTGCCACAGGACTGTAGTGAGCACAAGGGACCAGGCCTTGGGGTTTATATTTCTTCTGAAAGAAAGCAGCGCGGTGCCCTCTACCCTCCTGCTGGTTCTTTGGTGACTAAGGGTCCATCCACATGGCAAAGCAAACCGACACTTGAGCCTGTGCAAAGGAACTCAGGCTCAGCCCCCTCAGCAGTGGAAAGACCTTTCAGCTGTCTGGTGTTTGAGGCCAATATTGCTTCCATGAATTAGGGTTCAGAGCCCACTGGTTCCACCCCATGTGACAAACAGCTGAATTTGGCCCCAAACAGTAGATTAGCCTCAGGATTTCTTTATAGGCTGAGCTCTGGCAGGAACTGCAGCGAAGCAGTGTAGGGTATGTCTACACTACAGCAGCAGAACTACAGAGCTGTAGATGTGCCCCAGTAGCGGCATAGCATAGACTCATCCTACATGGACAGATGGGGGTTTTCTGTCAATATAATCTACTTCTCGGAGCGATGGTAGCTCGGTTGCTGGAAGAATTCTCTCAACCTCCTACATCAACAGTGGGGGTTAGCTCGTCCTAACTATGTCGCACAAGGTATAACATTTTCCACAGCCTGAGCAATGCAGCTAGGTTGATCTAATTTTCATCTGTAGAGCATTCCTTAAGGCTTATGCTATAGTCCTGTTTGAGATGGGATCAGCAAGGCAAGGCCATGGTATAATAACAAGCCTCCCTGTGTGGTTAGTCATGTGCTTATCCTAACTGGGCTAGAGTAGGAGGCAGGATGAGGGGGCATTGCCTTTAGAAAGTGTTTTTTCCCATGAGAACTCTGCCCTTGGATACGTGTGTAATCCTCATGGGGCTGGACCTTGCTCTCAGTGAGCCTAGCGCACAGCAAAGGAGTCATTCCAGATTTACACAGGGGATGCGCTCAGACGCTGCTTCCTCAGTGGGAGATTCACACTTTCCACTGATGGCCAAACTGTGTCTCCGCCAAGGAAATGAGACTGCTCTGGACCTATCACCCATGGGGAAAATGGAAGTAAAATGCCTGCTTCCCTCCGCTTTACTTCCCTCAACCATGATCAACCAGTCATGTTGCCAACTACCTGCTGCACATGACACATCCCTCAGGAGCTCTTCAGCCATCACCTATGGAGCACTCTGGGTTTCATCTTACTTGTGCTATCAGGACTCCATCCCCATCTGGTATGTCAGCAGCAGTGCAGATGTACTGCCCCTCAACGTGCAGTGTCCCACTATAGCTCAAGAGCAGGCTGGGGTTGGGGGGGGGGGAGGAAGGCAGAGGGGACAGTTTAAAAGCTCCCTGACCATGCCTAAGGCAGTAGAAAGAAGAGGAAGGGAGGCATTTCTCCATGCGTGGAGCCTCTCAGTTTCCTGGGTGTTCACCATTCCCCTCCCCACCCCATCTGCACACTCCAGATGGGTATCACTGCTCGGAGGCAGCGCCCCCTGGCCGTGCCTGGCAGGAGAGTAGGCACCTGCAGGATGCAGTTTGTCTTTTCCACTTCACCCATCTCATCACTCCCACGGCTGCTCCCTCTCTAGCTCACCCCTCCCAACTCTTCTCAGTTCTTCTCCCCACCTTTCTGCTCCCAGCCACCCCAAAAATCAAGCAATACAGGGGCCCCTCTGGCTTGGTCACACTGCTAGTCCATGCAGCCTGCCACTCCCTCTCTCGGCTGCTCCTCATGCAGCCCCCCCTCCCCAATACCACAGGCTTCCACAGGGACTGAGGGGCCTAGGGCAGCCAAAAACACAAGGCTCAGGAAAGGAATGAGGGGGAGGGGAGTTTGGGGAGCTGGGTATACAGGGGGGTGAGAAGGAAAAGGAGAGGGCTCCAGGCTGCAGTGCAGCACAATGGAAAGCATGAGGGTGGCAGGGGACAAAGGCACAGCCAGGGGAGCCAGGAGCTTAGGGAATGGAAGGTGCAGGGCACTGAGTGTCATCAAGCTTGAGTATGATGCAGAAGCAACTGGAAGGCTGGGGCAATGAGGGCAGGAGGCTGCTGGGGACTGTGCTTCAGGAGCAGTGCGAGGAAAGGCTCACCCAGAGTGTTACACACCCCTTACCAAGCCTTTGGGGCTCAATGGATGCAGAATGCGGCCCAGCTTCTCCTGCCCTCCCACCACAGACAGTTTTAAAGCAACAGTCACCTTCTCCCCCCCCAGGATCTGTCCATCTTGAAGGGGAACTTTGGGGTGTCTCCCTGCTTAGGGGCAGGGTCACATCCTGCCCTCCCTCCACTGTATCCTGGGTACCTGCATCCACATGTCTGGGAACAGGAATGCAGTGCTGAGAGTCCTCATTGAGTCCAAGAAGGAAATTTACTGGCCCTTCTTGAACCATTGAGGAGTCTCATCTTCCTCTTGAGAATGGGCGTGGTGCAGAGATGCCAGGTTCAAGACTTCAGCCAGCAAGGGACACACAAGACTGAGCTCAAATGATGACAGAGCAGTAAAGGGGAAGCTGATCTTGAGGTATTTAGTTTAAAATCTTTTATTTGAAGTCACTTGGTCTGTACATGTATCCCGTCGCCCTTCTGGGGTCTAACAGTATTTACCAAGATCATGAGATTGTCCCTGCCACTATCTTGGTGGGTACAGGGGATCAGACAGGGGAAGCTGTGAGACACAAACAGCACTGGTGAGGAAGGGACAGAACATGGCTAGGCAATGGGAGCATTTCCCTATAAGCTCTCAGCCCACATCAGCAGTGACCAAGGAACAGCCGCTATTGCAACCCGGGGTCTGCTCTGAGCAGAGCCCCAGCTGAGGTGGCAGCTTTGTGAAGCACACAAGTGCTTAGAGGACAAAGGGAAGCCCATTTAATTAATTTCACTTGCACCAGGCTCCAGCGGTGAAAGGCCACCGCATTAAATCAAACTGCAATGGCCCGAGTCTGTATCTGCACTCAGATTCAGCCTGGGCACTCACCTGTCATAACAGAGGCATAGCTGGGCCAAATTTGAGTGAGTGGTGGCGACACAAACCCCATGTGCCAGGTCACACTGCCTGGAATGGGGAGTTGGGCTTAGCACCACAGGACAGGAGCCGCCAATGAAGGATGAGTGCATGGTGGGCTCGCTTTCCAACCCCCTTCTTGACCTCTCCCCTGCCCCAGGGGCCTCCCCACTGCACCAGGCCAGGAAAAATATGTTTGTGTAGGCCAGGGCCCACTGATGGGTTAATCTACAACCTTTCTGAGATAGTGATAGAGTATTGCTATTGGCCTTGTTGGCCACTGCAGTAACGGTGAGCATAGAATCTTTACAGTGGTTGCGTATCGAGGGGATACATGGATTGTAGTGTAATGTTTAATACAGTCACTTTAAACCCTTCTTCTGTTTCTTTTTCAGCACTTGCGCTATGTAACTTTCCTGTTGTTTCTGTATTTTTAAGTCTGACACTTGAGTCCTGCAAAAACAAACAAACAAACAAACAAACAAACAAACAAACAAACAAACAAACAAACAAACAAACAAACAAACAAACAAACAAACAAACCCACCATCAGAAAGTAGCACTGGTAAGCATCACGCTGCTAATTTTTTACCAATTCTCCTGGTCACTTCCTGGGCAGGTTAATCAGGGATCTTCTAAGCAATTACTAAGGAAATGGCCACATTAACAAGGATCCTCTATTAAGCCAGAGCTAAAGGTTGCCCCGGTGGTAGCACCCAGGAGTTTTTTGCCACTCTGTAGCCAGATGTGTTAGCAAACCAGGGTTACACTGATTTCACACTTTGGCATTAGCAACATAATTCTCCTGTTCCTGGCAATCAGTGTCAGGATGGTAAATCAGACTCCAGGCATGAAAGGTGCAGGGAAGACCCACTGCTCAGTCAAGAGGAGGCTCAGGCCTGGTACACACTTAAAAGTTATGTCTGCATTGCTACATTGTCCAGGGGTGTGAAAACCCCACCCCCTGAGCGACACACCTATGCTGACAAAACCCCCAGTGTGGAAACAGCTGCACTGATGGAAGAGGGCTTCTGTTGATGTAGCCAACATCATTTGGGAAGGTGGCGTTCCTACACCAACAGAAACCGTGTGTGCAGATACAGGCTGTGTCTAGGCTAAGGGGGTGACACCAGCATGGGCCCCACGCTGTAGATACACCCGAAGAAGAATGCAGTGCTTTAATTAGAGAGAATTTCATGCAGATAAAAGGTGCAAGGCTGGCAGCCGCAGATGAAAGGTGCAAGGCTGTTCGTTTTCCATTTATCCACAGAACAGGTACAACACGAGCACAGAATGCAAACATCCCCTAATTAATATGCCTACCCTCTGATCTGGAGGGACAGTCCAGAGGGGAAGTCTCCATGGACAATTCAGCCCTTGGCTGCTCTACTGAGATGGCAAGCAATGAGGCCGATGAACGGGTTTCATAATACAGATGCCCATTCCCAGCCACTGGGATCCACCTGCGTGACAGATGCCTTGGCCCTGTGCCATGCTGCCCTGGTTGCAATCAGCAGAGGCATCTGAGCTAGATCTCTCTTGCTTTACATGTTGGGGGTTGGCAGGATGTTCTCTGTGAGGGTCCCTCAGCTTTGGAACCTACTCCCCTCCCACCTGCTCTGAAACAGCACCGGCCTGCTGACCTTCCAGGCATGCTGCAAGGGCTCAGAGCCGGAAGGGGACTGACAGGGGCAAAGGGTCAGTGTGGAGGCAGGTGGCTTCTAGTTGGAGTGAATTTAATGGGATTACTTTTGAAGTGACATCAAAGACAGCTAGAGAGACAGATGGGCAGATTGTTAAAACATTGAAAACAGACAAAACAGACACCGTATTCCCACTGAGGTCAGCATCAAACTCCCACTGGCTTCAGCGCAAGGCCGATAACCATCTAAGGAGGTAGTACTCACTTGAGTGTTTGCTTCTGCTTGGTGATGAACTGCTGTAGCTCCTTAATTTCATTCTCTTTGTCATTCAGAAGATCCTCCTGTTTCATAATATGGCTCTCGATTTCTACCAAAAAACGTGAAGGGGAAGTTGAGGCTTAAAACTCACTTGAGATGCAGCTAATCTTTGGTGCATTTCTATTCCCTCTGGTATCAACACAGCAGCCGAATTTTTTCTGGCCTTTGTTTTAAGGATTTCTTATAGTATCAGCTACAAACATTGATACCGAAAACATGGGAAAAATGTTCCAACACCTCTCAAAATGGAGATTAGCTCCGCGCTGAAATGTGGACAGTGACATTGGGCTACAGTCAGTTCTGGATTAGTTTCACATTATTGTGCATCTGATCATAAACACAAATGGTCTGCAATGCCGGCATGAAACCTAAGCGGGGCAGCTGAGGTGAGAGGACAGCTTGTTAAACAGAACTACACCAAAAATAAAGGTTCTTGGGTCTAGACCCTTCCATCTGAAGGCTTCAGGATGCTGCATGGATGTCTGCAGGCTTCACAACACCCCTGCGAGGAAGGTATGTATCACTAGCAGTATAGTACAGCTAGAGATATTGAGGCCCAGAGAGGTTAAAGGGCTAATCCTGTGAAATGCTGAGTACCTCCTGAATGCCCTCAGCTCCCACTGACTTCAGCTGAAGGCACTGGGCACCTCCCAGAAGATGTCTGGCACCTCCCAGGATCAGGCCCAAGTGACTTGCCTGATCACATGCTATATCTGTGGCAGGGATAGGCCCAGATCCCCCTATGCCTTCATCTCCAGGTCATGCTTTCTGAAGCTAAACAATAAGGTGCTTTCATTACAGATGAGGGGGAAGAGACTGAGCGGAACAAAGCGTTGCCCTATTAAATGTTTTACTGCTCAAACCCTAGATTGAGCCACACACGATTCTGATTGCCTGGCTTGGGATTTCAGCCTAATGCCTTGGGAGCACCTTAACCTGATTTGGGAGGAAAACCTGACAAAAAAAGTGGGTAGATATTTAACATGTGCCGTTTGCTTGCGGAGAAAGCCAGCTCTCCTTATCAGTCAAGCAGGGACACTCTGAGCCTTTACTCAGTGACTCAGAGAAGTACGATTCCCTCCCCGCTGCTCCCTTTCTCCAAGAGGGGCCCGCATCTGCACCAGGCCTTTCCCAGCTGCAGATTCCTTCCCTCCAGCACCAGCTCAGCTGATATACTAATGGGTGAGTGGAACCACAGCTCCACTAACTCCCTGCACTGCTTCATGTCCACGTAGGTGCCCAGGAATAGTGACTGCATGGAACATGCTCCCCCATCCCCTGCACCTGGATCTCTAGTCCAGAGAGACCCCGTGGCGGGTGGCATGTGTGTGTCTGTCTTGGCGGGAGTACGATATTAAGTCATATCACACTTCCTAATGAAAGTAAATCCTGGTTACTGGCCTTTTGTTTCTAAGCTGGTAGAGCAATGTGTAACAGACTTTAGCCTCTGGTAAACTTACCATTGCATTTGCTTATTAGCTTGTCTTTTTTGGTGGATTCTCTTAGCGCTTTGCTCTTAACATTGGAAAGTCTATAACAGAAGCAACAAAAATGAAGGCAAGTGACATGAGCGTCAGTGTAATTTTAAATGCTGAAGAACCTTCCCATTTGCAAGGGCTGATCTTCCTTCTGCACCCCCATGGCCATGCAACCCCCTTAGGCAGCTCTGAACTTCTCAGACACCGTGGCATTTGGAGACTTGCATGGTAGCTACTCTGCTTAGCCTCTGTTTGCCAGAAGCTGGGAATGGGCAAAAGGGGATGGATCACTTGATGATACCTGTTCTGTTTATTCCCTCTAGGGCACCTGGCATTGGCCACTGCTGGAAGACAGGATACTGAGCTAGATGGACCTTTGGTCTGACTCAGTATGGCTGTTCTTATGTAGTCAGGCATCCAAATGTCACCGATTGGGACTACATATTTAAGCCCCGATCCTGCAAAAGTGATCCACTTGGGCAGGCCTGTAAGACCAGCAAAGGCCCAGAAGCCTCAAAATGATCGCCCCACACAAATCACTTTACAGGGCTGGGGCCTTAGGCAGAAATGCCCTTTAAAAAACACTGCTGAACCTCTCTCACCACAAAGCAATACATTTAAGAGGCAACCTAAAGAGACTGATCGTCCAAACCCTAAATTCCAGGCCTCACAGGGCTGAACTTGGGTCCAGATTCAGCAAAGCATTTAATCATGAGCTTAAAATTAAGCACATGCTTAAGTCCCATTTAAGTCAACTGAATTTAAATACATAGTTAAATATAGTCTGCAAGGGAGTCTGTTGTGATGAAGCTGATTTTATTACTTGTATTACTGTAATGGCCAGTCGCCCCAGTCACTGACCAGGGAGGGCCCCATTGGGCTAGGGGCTGTATAATCAGAACAAAAAATGATTGCTATGGTTGCTAATAGCTTTGGGCTCCAATTCAGCAAAACACTTTAGTACGTGCTTAACTTTTTTCCGATATCTAATTCTATTAAATTCGGGTAAACACACTTTGCTCCCACATGAGAATGGAGTCCCTAATTAAGTACGATGCTGTCATACACAGCTTGGTTATTAACAAGACAAAATACTTCCTGCCTGTTTTCAAATATTAAAACACAAATTCCCCCTCCCCACCCTCCCAAACTTACGCTTTTTCAAAGATTTGTTTCTCTCTTTCAAGCTGCTTGGACAAAACCTCAATCTCCCCGAGCGCAAACTGCAGCTTCTCAGCTTCCTTGGCAAGCAGGGTTTTGGTCTTTGAGTGCTCGTCTTCTTCTTTCTGTAATGCACACAGCATCCCTATTTTCTCTGCCAGCCCCAGACCAATCCAGAGTATAAATCACAGACTTATAGAAATGTGGGGCTTGAGAGGTCAAGTCAAGCCCCCTGCACTGAGGCAGGACTGAGTAAACCAGTGGTCCCTGACCTTTTTCGTCGAGCCATGGAGGACCATGGCGGCGGACAAGCATCCACCGAAATTCTGCCGACAAGTGGTAACATCAATAGGCGTTGCCGCTGAAAATCAGCAGCATTTCGGCAGCGATGCTCTGGATGATGCAGCTTGTTGGTGGCATTTTGGCGGATGCTTGTCCACCGGACAGTACGCGGGCACACTTAGATGGTGGGCGCCATGGTGCCAACGGGCACTGTGTTGGGGACCCTTGCAGTAAACCTATGCCAGCCCTGACAGGTGTCTATCCAACCTGTTCTTAAAAACTTCCAATGAGGGGGATCCCTTGGAAGCCTGTTCCAGAGCTTAACTATCCTTGAGTTAACCCTTAACTACTCTTAAAGTTTTTCCTAATAACTAACCTAAATCTCCCTTGCAACAGATTCAGCCCATTACTTCTTGTCCTAACTTCAGTGGACATGGAGAACCATTGATCCCTGTCCTCTTTCTAACATCTCTTAGCATATTTGAAGACTATTATCATGTCCCCCCTCAAAATCTAATGCAGGGGCCGGCAACCTTTCAGAAGTGGTGTGCCAAGTCTTCATTTATTCACTCTAATTTAAGGTTTCGCATGCCAGTAATAGATTTTAATGTTTTGTAGAAGGTCTTTCTCTCTACAAGTCTATATATTATATAACTAAACTAGTGTTGTATTGTAAAATAAACAAGGTTTTCAAAATGTTTAAGAAGCTTCATTTAAAATTAAATTAAAATGTTGATCTTATGCCACTGGCCCGCTTAGCCCACTGCTGGTCTGAGGTTCTGTTCACCTAGGCTGGCAGTGGGCTGAGTGGGGCTTGTGGCCGGGACCCCAGCTGGGAAGGGTCTGGCAGCCAGAACCCCAGACCGGCAGCAGGCTGTGCGGGGCCAGCAGCTGGGACCCCAGACCGGCAGCGGGCTGAGCGGCTCAGCCCACTGCCACTCAGGGGTTCCATCCGCCGGCTCCTGCCAGCTGGGATCCCGACTACCGGACCCGCCCAGCCTGCTGCTGGTCTGGGGTCCCGGTCCTGCCCACATACAGTGGGTACCTACCTTCTCCCTGGTTCTGGCCCATTCTCTTCCTCTCTGTGCACTGAGCTGCGGGTGGGAGTGGACTGAGCACAGGGCTGGGGGTGAAGGGTCTGGCTAGGAGCTAGAATGAGGAAGGGGGCTCAGTGTTGGGGCAGGAGGTTTGGGGGTGGGGGCACTTACCTGGGCAGCTCCCATTTGGTGTGAGGGGTGCAGGAGCTCCCATTTAGTACTCAGGGTGGGGATGGGGATGTGCAGGGTGCAGGGGATGTGCGGGGTGCAAGAGTCAGGGCTGGGGTCATGGGAGCGTGAAGGAGTCAACAGAGGGCTGGGTGGTACAGGGCTCAGGGCAGGGGCCTTGGGTTGTGTGGGGTGCAGGGCTCAGGGCAGAGGGCTGGGTGTGTGTGTGGGTGGTCAGGGCTCAGGGCAGACAGCTGGGTGACTGCCCTCCCCCAGAACTCCCCCCCCCCCGCTCCTTGTCCTGATGACTACCTCCTCCTGGGATCCCACCCCCTATCTAAGCCTCCCTGCCCCGTGTCCCCTGACTTCCCCCAAGGACCCTACCCCCTGCCTGTTCCCTGACTGCCCCCAACCCCTTATCCCCACCCCGCACCCAAACAGAACTCCCTGGAGTCCCATGCCTATCCAACTGCTCCCCACCCCGTGACAGGACCCCTAGAACTCTGGATCCATACAACCCTCCCCCTGCTCCCTGCCTGCCCCAACTCCTCTCCACATCCTTGCCTCCTGATAGCCTCTCCCAGAACTCCCAACTCATCCAACCCCGCCAGCTCCTTGTCCCCTGACCACCTCCCCCCAGAGACCCCCCACCCTAACTGCCCCCGTACCCTCCTTGCTCCCTGTCCCCTATCCCCCCCCCCCACCCCCAACAGACCCCAGGATTCCCATGCCCCATCCAACCCCCCCTGCTCCCTGACTGCCCCCTCCAGAGACCCCCGCCCCTAACCACCCCCCCCAGGATCCCACCCACCCTGGTCCCTGTCCCTTGACTGCCCCCACCCCTTAGCCAACCCCCCTGGCCCCAAACCCATTACCATGAGGCTCCTCGCTCATCTGGAGCTTTGCTGCCGCGCGCACAGCCCCGCCCCGCCCCTCAGAGCGCTGCGCACGGGGCAGCAGGGCTCCGGATGAGTTGGGAGCGTCTTTCCCTTCTCACGGACCCAAACACTGCCCCGCGAGAGCACGCAGCCCCGGCCCCCAGAGCGCTGCGTGCGCGGCGGCAAAGCTCCAGAGGAAGGCGGAGGAGGGGCCGGCGGCATGCTGCACTCGGCCGGACGCTCTGGCCTGGGCGCGCGGACCCTGCAGCTTGCCATGTCAGCAGGATTTTTAATGGCATGCGGAGTCCCAGCAGGCAGCCGCGTGCCATTAAAAATCGGCTCACATGCCATCTTTGGTACGCGTGCCATAGGTTGCCGACCCCTGATCTAATGCGTGTTGATCATTTACAGTTCCAGAGGACATTTCACTTCAGAAGCTGCCAAAGTACCTTACGACCAGTCTTAACCATTGTGCCCACTAATGAAAGGCAGCCATGGCTAGGATGGAAGCAGGGCCGATTCCAGGCACCAGCTTATCAAGCAGGTGCTTGGGGCAGCAACTCCAGAGAGGGGCGGCACTTTCAGGTATTCAGCGGCAGAGGGTCCCTCACTCCTGCTCAGAGTTAAGGACCTCCTGCTGAATTGCCATAGATCGTGATCGCAGCTTTTTTTGAGGGGGTGGGGGGTGCTGCTTGTGGTGGCAAAATCCCTGGAGCCGGCCCTGGATGGAAGGTGGCAGCTGATTAACAGTGCACAGCAAAATTACAAAGCAAGTTAGGACAGGACGTGTTAAAAAAATGACTAGCCAGTTGAAACTGCAAGGGAGTTGAAGGAGGCAGAATGCAAATCCCTACAATGGCCAGACCACCGGTGCTAACACGCAAACTCTAAGGAAATGTGTCACTGGACCTTTAATGACCACAAGTGGACAAGTCCACCATTTTGTCTTCTCCAAAAGACAAAACCTGTGGTAGGACAGTGCCCCTAGCATCACTAAGGAATATTAATTCAATATCTACTCAGAGAGATGAGTGCCACTTACTGAATTATCCAGCTACACAATTCTTTAAAAGTGAATATTGAAAGATCTTGACTGACCAATTTCATCCTTTTGCTTACAAGCTCTTAAGTAATCAGGGCGTTTATTAGTTACATCTTTCCTGGTGAACGTCAATCAAAGGACCGAAAATCCATTAATTACACAATATATGTGGGCTACCTCACCAGCTAAGGACCCGGATGTCCCATTCCATTTGCTCCTACCATACACAACTTACCATTCAGGCTAAGAGGTTCTCAAACACACTAATAACTGAACACCTTTCTTCTATTGTTAGCTCAGTGATGGAGGGGATCTATCTGGCTCCCACTCATCCATGACATCTGAGCATGCACTCTGATCTCCCAGTTACCATTGAGTGGCATGGAAGAGGCCAACATGTCGCAGATTTTTTGGTATATTTGATAATTTGGAAAAGTGCATTTAAAATTGACTATTATTTTATACTTATTGGAACCAAAATTATTTTTTTAAATGAAGTAAATGGATGTCATTTTAATCACCTTTAAGCAACATCCTAAGCTTCATCTTCAACTAGGCATCACATAACAGATCAACTGCTCACAGCTCCAAAGTAAACAGGGCTATTTTCTGTTCTGTTTTTCACAGGTTTTTATATGGGACTCCTTATGGTAGCATCTGAGCACCATCCAGTAGTGTAATGCACAGCTCACATGTGTTGTTTGCTCTCTCTCATCCTTGCCCACTGGGAGAGTTTTTTCTTTTTTTAAACTATACCTGTTGCTATGTATTTATATTAAAGAAGGCAAGATCAAAGAAATGAGCCTTGCACTTGGAATGGAAGGTGGCGAAGTTTGTGATAGTTCTTACTTCCTGAGGGGAAGAAGGGGGGTCACTGACCAGCTCCCAAGCACTTCCACTGGCTGAACAGGTGTGTCCCCCTCCCTCCGATCCATGCTCCATGGGCCTCCTAGTACCTTTACCCTGTATAACTTCAGGAGCCACAAAAAGTTAAAATGTCGAACATCTAAGCAAGCTCCAGGGCACTGACCTGGTTCTTTAGACAGCTCACCACATGCAACTCAAGCATGAACCTCTAGTACAGCACCACTGAAAACAAAATAGCTGGACACAAAGATTCAAAAAGAGAGGAAAAGGGGTGGAGGTGGCAGAGAGAATACACACCGAGAGAAGACTTGTTAGTGGTACTAAAACAGTCTTTTTATTCTGTTTGTGGCACATGTAGTCCCATGGAAACTTAGTCCACTGACAATTAATACTCCTTTCCATGAGTTTCACTCTCCTTGGTTTCTAATTAATGCAGTACTCAGTGATTTTTTTTTTTAGAACTGCTAAGCTGCATCAAGTCTATCCTTGAGTCCAAATGCAGCTCTCTTACCTTCGAATAAACACTGCAAGGCTAATTTCAATCTGTTTGGCCTAGTTTCCAATAGAAATGGAAATTGTTACATTATTCATTGAAAGCAGCAAAGAATCCTGTGGCACCTTATAGACTAACAGACGTTTTGGAGCATGAGCTTTCGTGGGTGAATATCCACTTCATGCATCTGATGAAGTGGGTATTCACCCACGAAAGCTCATGCTCCAAAACGTCTGTTAGTCTATAAGGTGCCTCAGGATTCTTTGCTGCTTTTACAGATCCAGACTAACATGGCTACCCCTCTGATATTATTCATTGAGGCCTCCACCAGGATCAGAGCCCCATGGTACCAGATGCTTTTCAAAATGTATGAAGATGTAAGTCCCTACTCCCAAGAGGTTACTTACCTCCAACTTCTTCACAACAGTCTCATAATCCTCCTTACGTACAAAATTCTCCTCTTGTATTGCGATCTGCAAAAGGAATTTGAAGTTCAATAAATCAGCTATGGGTAGAGATGGCGCTTCAACACATGTAGAGCAGACCTGCAAGACTGACAAGTGATTTTGAGTGCCCAACTTCACACCCTTCAAAGGTGGCTGACTTTCCAAAGACAAATGCTCAGCATTTTCTGATCATCAGCCCTTTCTTGGGTGTCTCAGCTTGGACACCCAAGGACAGACACACCCAAATCACTCATGTTTTTTTAAAGGCCTGGCTATAAAATCCAAGTATGGTACAATGACCCTGCTGCCAGCAGCTAGCCAGTCACTGGGGAAGAGGTGTTTCAGGAGGAATTTACTATCTTGAACACAAAGCTAGGGGAAAGGGGGCACCCGTGGAAACAGCACTGGCACATGCAACACAAACACACCTGCTCACGTGCAAATGGAGAGGGGAGACCAGTGAGCACATGCACCCAATTGCTCAGACCCCAATCCCCTGCACCCGGGGCAGCCCACAGCATAGCCCGGGGGTGCCCTAGTGCAGGCTGAGCGGCCTCACGAGCCCTCTGGGACAAAGAGTAACAGGTGAGGTGGCGGGGCCTCCACATGGCCCCACCCACCATCGCTCCAAGCCCCGCCCACCGCGTCGCCGCTCCGCCCAGAGCCCCCGCCGGAGCGCTGCGCTGACCCGACCCCGCACCCGGAGCCGCAGCTGTTCTATTAGCGCCTCCTGGGTCGCGACGAGGTCGCGCAGCTGCCGGAAGGCCAGAGCCTCGGTACCCGGCCGCCCCCACTCCGGCTCCCCCGGCCCCGCCGCCATCTCCGCGCTCCCCCCGCCGTTGGTAATGGCCGCCACTTCCCCCCCGGCCAATCACAACCCAGCTCCCTCACCGCCCCCAGCAACGGGGACAGCGAGGCACCGCCCGCTAGCAACCGGGCGGGGGACACGCCCACTTCTTAAAGGCCACTCAGGGGCGCGTCTACACAGGCAAGAAAACCCGTGGCTGGCCCTGGCCGCTGATTCCGCCTAAGCGCTGTTTAATTGCACTGTAGCCATTCAGGCTGGGGCTGCAGGCTGAGCTAGACCATCTACGTTGCAATTAAACAGCCCCTTGGCCAGTCAGGTGGCACAGGCCAGCCCTGGCTGTCTAACACAGTGTAGACATACACAGTGGGGGTGGGGAGAGGGAGAAGAGGTGCTGGAAAGGAGGAGAGCGGGAAGCTAAGCAGCCTGACCCATAACCCCAGGTGCTGGGTGGCCCCAGCCTTGGTGTAGGACCTGGGCACTAGTGACTAATACAGATGGGGAAGGGAAGAGTCTGTCTCCAGTGGAACAGCATCACTGGGCCTTTGGGAACTGGCTGCTGGGGGAGAGGGCAGGTGCACAGCTTGAGGTAGCATGGGCAAGGTGGCAAAAGGCCTGCAGGACAGGCTGGGAGAGGAGGGCCCAGGGTGGTAGGAAAGCAAGGCCATGATGAGCCAGAGAGGCCAGCACAGTGTTAGCTGCAGGGGCCTGCAAGCCAGAGGAGTAAGCATTCCTGCTAGGCAGCCAGCTCGTGGGATCACTGACACTGTTAAGTAGGGGAAGCCTGGGCAGGAAGAGATTGAGTCAACCCTAGACATGTTGGGCCTAAAACCCATTTCTACCTGTCAGTAAATTCAGTGTGGATACACCTTCCTTACACCTGTGTAAAGCAAAACAACATCAGACTTGTGGAGCTGACACTGGAGACATCAGACAAGTTCAGATGTGGAACTGAATGGAAGATAAAAGGTTATCTACCTAGATTATAAACTCTTTGGGGCAGGGATCATCATTGCTGGGTCTGGGTTTGTACAGCACCTAGCACAATAGGGTTCTGGTCTGTGACTAGGGCTCAGAGGTGCTACAGCAACATAAATAATAATTAATGCCAATACCTAAAGGTAGTGGGAAAGATGCTTCTCTCCTGGCTATCACACAAAATTACCAGTCTAACAAAAGCACAGTGATAGTTCTGGCTTTGTTAATGGAAGTGTTGGGTTTGGTTTCTGGTGATGGTTAAAGGCACTGTTGCCATAGGAAAGCACCTTCAAAAAGGTGGATCTTACTTTCACCTAAACAGGCACTTTTGGGCTTAATAAACCGTGGGAAAATTGCTAAAATGTCATAGACAAAGCCCCTCCCTGTGGTTTCTTCTTACAATAGGCAGGACTCTGCTGCTAATAATAATCTGCTCTGACACCTGGTCAAATGGCAGCCATTGCTGTATAGATGACAGCTGGACCATAGCAAGAGATGAGATCACATGCAGGGGGCTTTTTCTATACAAGACTTCAGCATTAGCACTGATTGGGGTCAGGTGTTCTAAGTACTGGTATGAGCAGGAAATATAGGACAGGAGATAGGGAACACTGGTATAACTCTGGAAAGATATGTTAAAGGAGCAGTTAGAAAGCAATGAGAATCTTACAGCAATAAGGTGATGCTAAAGAATGTAGGTATCATCTTCTAAATAATTGTCACTCTGCTTAAAGCATGTTTCCCTCCCAGGTTTCTCCCAAGCTCCAGCCCCTCCCACACAGCTGCATTAATAGCACTGATTCTGTTAAGGAAATGGAGGGGTATGGTGTCTGTTTATACTGAGAATCATTCTCCTTGTTTTCTCGGTAGTTACCCACTGGGAATGAGTCCAAGTTCTATGCAAAATGCAGTTGCACTGGCATTGATTTACTGACATTAAATATATTTTTGATCTGTAGCTGGGCTGTACACAATGGATAACCTGTGTCAGCTGCTTATTAACAGATTAAAAGCAAATGGTTTACATTTATGACCTTTGATGCCAAAGCACTATACTATGATGTATTGGGGTACAGATCAGAAGCCAGCCAAGGCACTTCACATGACAGGGAGTAGGCAGTTTTGCTAAGGAGCCTGGTGAAGTCAGGTACTTTCATCATGTGTGATAGGAGAGAGAGCAAGTAGGAATTCAGTTAGAAAGGTTCCTTCTGAAAGCTTTCCCCACACAGTAAACTCTAAGGTACTCAATTTCTCAATATTGGAAGGCTTAAGGGACAAGTCAGTCCCTTGGGATTTAAGCATCTGGCTGCATGGGGGTTTAGGAACTTGCTCATGTGAGGCTTGTTTCCAGCTGATGTGCTTGAGTCTCCTAACGTTAGCAGTTAGTGTGTGTATATATGACAGTTAACTGTGAAATATTTCTCAAAGATGTCTTTATAGAAAGGCTAGATTGGTCCTTGGGAATATTTTTCTAGCTGAAACAGGATAGCTCATAATTAAAGCTGGTCAGAAAACTTCCAACAAACCAAAGGCTAATTCATTGCAGTGAAATGTTTTGCTGAATCTATTAAATAGTCACAAAAGCTTTTGCCTCAAGGCAGGCAGGTTTTCACTGGACACCTGCCAGCATTGTAGGGTTCACAGCTCTGGCAGGGAGCCCACCAGTCCCCGGAATCCTGGCAGGCATCCCATGCCCCACAAGGGAATGTGCCAGCCCTAGGATCCCAGGCTGGAGGCAGGGCTCTGGGAGGTAGCAGTCTGGGAGCCCTGGCTGGAGATATGTCTCTGGGATGCTAGGATCCATGTCAGGGAGCCTCCTAATCCCTTCAGAGCCCCAGCCAGAACTAGGAGCCTAACAGCCTCAAGAGGCCGAGCTCCAGCTGGGGTTTCCAGCAGTGCTGCAGAGCTGTTAAGTGACAGTGACAAGAATGTTACTTTTGCATTTCATTTATGAAACAACATTTTCAGGGATGCATGATTCATCATGAAATTTAAGTACATTTGCTTTAATTTGAAGTTAGGACTAAAGCAAATTCATAAATACTGGGATCTCTGTGTTTTGCCCATCTCCACTCATTAAATAAAATTACCTCATCATGATCATCAAGATTTCCATGACTTCAGAGGCGTATCTGTTAACTTGGCCTCTTGTGTGCTCTGCTAGTTGGTGGTTCTAAAACAACACCCAGACTGTTACAAGTCACTCTGATTTGCCATGGCATGCTGGATTTGTTTTTTAGTTTGACTGCAGAAGCTGGGAGGGCATTATCCACTCTAGTATCATATTAAGGTGACTTTGGCTTTTAACTTCATGTTGGTGAACTTTTTTCAAAAAACATACACTAATGCATTTAGATATGAAACCAGCTTCTCTGATTCCACTGGAACAACTTACCAAGGGTCATGGTGGATTTGCCATCGCTGGCAATTTTTAAATCAACAAGAGTAGACTAGATATTTTTCTAAAGATTTGCTCTAGGAATTATTTTGGGGAAGTTCTATGGTTTGTGTTACTCAGAAGGTCAGATTAGATGATCACGATGGTCCTTCTGGCCTTGGAATATATGAATCTATCAAAGTACAGATAGCCTTGGCTGCAGCTAAGCAATACAATGGGTTTGGCTGTTGCTGCACTTCACAAACTCCTGTGAGGCATAGGGAGAGGGGATAGAGATACATTAAGCACTTATTCAGTTGTTTGCTACTCAGATCTGGTTTTAGGCTTGGCCTTAGCACCTCTTTTTCAGGCATGACTCTGGCACAGACATAACCACAAAACCGATGGCATGGTAGCATCACTTGCTACTTCCTATTGATAACTTCTTATGGCACTCACCTTAGATGTAGCCTTGTTAAATCTTATATCCTAAAGGAGTGCTTCAGGGAGCACAGTAATAGCTCGGATCAACATTCCAAGATGAACAGCGTGGCTTCATTATATTTAATACAAAAACTTTATCTTCTGCTCAAGAGTACACAAGTCAAAACAAACTAAGGTCTCAAGAACTGAGCTGATTATTCAGACCCACCAATCAAGACAGAACTGAATTTTCCAGAATTCTTACTGTAGTAAGGACAGAACAACAACATTTTCTAATCATCTAGTATAACAATACAGAGAGGAAATATACACAAATATACAATTTATGTAATTAGAACTGTACAGTCAAGGTTCAACGGACTGATATACTACTACAGTATGGCCAATATGGATTTACTTAAGGTTAATGGAATATACAGTCAGAAAATAAATATTTTAACATCTCCTACTGAAATAAGTTAAATAAATACAAATACTAAGGTTGCACTTTCCATTAAACAAAAGTTTGAAACCAACAAAATAAATGCTGCACCTTTTGATGTGTCATGCGTGCGTAGGTAAGAAATAATTTATAATAATATCAGGAAATGCAAATCTTTAGTTTACACTACCAGCTATATTTACCCACAAAGTGAGCATCTCTTTAGTTGGACAAATATTGAAGAAAATGCATAGTTAACCCTGACTATAAATCTAACATTACTTCACTTTGCAACAAAGTGCAGAACTGTTTCTAGTATCAATTAACTGGTTATCGTGGGCTGCTCCTATCAAAATCCAGTGCATCGGAGAAGATCACACAATAGATCCATGTTTCCAAAGCATAGGGCCAAATTCTTCCTTTGGATACAGGTATACATCTGTCACTGGGTTAAATGATATTTGTGTGAGTACATCTAAGGATAGAGTTTGTACCTTATGTTGTCTTGGGGGCTGGCAAGAGGAAGAGAGGTTGGGAATTTCAAGTGAACCATAGATAGGAAGACAGCGTTAATGGCTTGGCTTGGTCTGAAAAGGTAATCTAGTATCTCCAAGGACAGCCTTCAAAAACTGCTTTGTAACTGATGTCTCTTTTCATATTCGGTGTCTTTTTACCCACAGTATGTATATAAAATTAGAATGTGAAATCCTTCATTTCTAAAAATATAATCATATTCACAAACCTTTTGGAATTCTCATAGAATCAGCCTGGAGGGCTTACAAAGCTTCTTAAAAATAATAAAATATCCTTACACAGCTCATATTTATATCATGGCAGGAAATATTAGAAGCCTAAATCAAAATGAACACGCCCTACTTGCTGCTCAGAAAAACACTCTAATATAGAGACCAGGAAATAGAAGTTGATCACAATTTGGTAAATGCCTTCTGGTTAAAGAAAGTAGTTCATTTAACGAGTTACTGTTACCTTGAGAAATATTTGACTAGATTTGATCGATTTGATCTATTTTCTAGCAAAAACAGAAGTAGTGACAAACATTAGCACAAGACATTTTATGTTGCTAATTGTTTTTACTCACATACCCTAGAATACTGGCATTGAAGTAGTCTCTGAGAAGGATTTTAATATCTGATATGACGCCATGATTCTGAATACAGAACATCTTACTGTTTAAAACATCTCTTTACTTTTCAATATTGTTTTCCACTTAATCATGGTCTCTTTTTTAGTCCCACAGAAATCTCCTAAAATGATGGTGCTTCTTGTAGATCATGTCCTGCCTCTATACAACACTTTAAGATTGTTGGCTGAAAGGTGCAATATACTGCAAATACAAAATATCACATAGGTATTCAAGTTATATACAGTACATGTTATGTCTAACCAGATCATAGCATTCAGTTTTCCTATCACATTTTTGATAGCACTGGGAGCATAAATTAGAAGTAACTGGATGATACTAAACTCAATGTAAACACTGACCTGCTATTCACATAAAATCTATTGTTAGCGTATATTAAAAAAAACTTTATTTATAAAGTCAAGTACAGCACTCAGATTAGGAAACAGCAGAATTCAGGTCATCCCAGAAGTGTTAATTTGGGACCCTTGTGAGCGTGCATGATGATACAATCTTTAATTATATGATGACATACTATTTTTTCCCCTGCAGGATCCCTGCCTCATTCAGAGCACAGGATGGATGTTGCTTGCTGAATAAGCAGCTACTCAATATTTTGTTTTATCCTCACTGAGCAGTCTGTGATGTCCATCCTTATTTATACTGCACGCCATCCAAGCCCTGCACCAAATACAGATTTAATTTCTTCGTGGGTTTTCTATCACTACAGTATTTGAGTGCTTCACAACCATTTATCTATCTATCTATCTATCTATCTATCTTCACAACACGCTTAGAGAAAAGGGGGTATATTCCCATTTCACATATTGGAGGCTGAGGCAGAGAGATTCCTGTCAAAAGTATCCAAGGTGCCTATGGTCTGATTTTTCAGAAACCTTCGTATTTTATATCGCTTTATATGTTCAAAACACAGACTTCACCTACAGTTGTGAGTGCTGAGCACTTCTGCAAATCAGTCCCCAGGTGTCTCAAATCAGGCACTCACAAGATGACAAACTAGTGGCCACCTGTGAAAAAAGTTTGGCTTAAGTGACTTGCCCAGCACCACACAGAAACTCTATGGCAGAGCCAGGAACAGAATCCAACTTTTCAAGTGTGGAATTCAGTTGCCTTAACCATCAAACTATCCTTTCTCTTACTGCAATCCCATTTCATTCCCTACGCACCTTTCAGTTTCTACAATAAATGATCCTACAGACAAATGGTCTCTATGCAACCGTGATTCATTTTTCCTCAGCACTATGCATCCTGTACATTGAATGAGGCAGGGGTCCTGTGGAAAAAAAAAGTTGTGATCATGTAATTATAGACTGCATCATAATGCATATACACGGGCTGCACTGAAGCTGCATGGGCAACCTTAATTCTGCCATTTCCTAACTTTGGAGCCCATGTCTTTGCAACCTTAACATTATTCTAAGGTAGTATTTTGTATGTGATCTCCTAGATTTAAAAAAAAAAAAGCAAACGGTGGCTACCTGCACTACCTATAGTGAGGTTTAAAAGTGGGTGGAGTATTGAATTAGTTCTAGTGGAGACGTGTCAACACATTACAAGAGTCACTATTGTCTCTAGATCCAGGCTGAACATGGAGAAGCCTGCACTACCACTACATGTATGTACATGGTCTGTGGAAAAGGACAATTTCATCCTCTAGAAGAGTCCATTCAACAAATTTGTAGACAGAAAAAGAAAAGGGAAGTATGAGGAGGGCCTACCTCTTCTGATGCTAAATCAAGTCAAAGATTAAATACAACAGTCCAGAACCTGGAGTGCAGCTAAGCTGCAGAGTCCCATTAAGAGGGTAGGCATAAGTGGTTTAAAACCCACCTTTGGACAG
Source organism: Gopherus evgoodei (assembly GCF_007399415.2). Classification (NCBI taxonomy): domain Eukaryota; kingdom Metazoa; phylum Chordata; order Testudines; family Testudinidae; genus Gopherus; species Gopherus evgoodei. The sequence continues at coordinate 35,826,023 of NC_044329.1, forward strand.
TCTTGATCCTTCTGCAGTTGCATGCAGGCTGGTCTCTTTGTACTGTTCGAGCAGCTCAAAGGATGCTCTAATTTACACCAGGCAGAAATAGTTACAAGGGGCCAAAATGCAACTGAAGATTGACATGTTGCAGAAGCCATGCCCCTCTTTTCCATGCTACACTGGCAGCAGGGTGATCGTGTGGCATAAGAGCCTCCACATCAGATCCAGTCCACTGGAGGATCAGCCTTACAGTTCCTAGGCCAGTTAAACTAGATTTTAACACTAATAGCTTTGGGAAAGCTTCTCCCGCTCATTGCAAAAGATATGGGATACACCTTTGCTTAATTAGATCCACTGGCATCCTTCAAATTTAGCTAAACAGCAGCTGTAATTTTCACAATGAATGTTATCATCATCACAAGTTTTCAATGAGAGAGAAAAGGATAAATGAGTGAGTTCAAATGAGATACTGTGGCAAGAGCAGGGACTCCAGGAATGCATCCCACATGCACAGCAATGAATGTTAGCAACTGAGATGCTATTGCAGGAGCAAACAATTTCCAAGTTCCTACTTGCAATCTGGGTTAATTACATCACTAATTATAAAAGAACAGTACAGGTTTGGATCTAAATTCAGCAAAAAACTTAACACATGCTTAATTTTAAGCACATGCTTAAATCTCATTGACTTCAATGAGACCTAAGTACATGCTTAGGTACTTAGCTGAATCAAGGCCTTGATGAATACCTGAGCTAAGCATTGGAAAGTAGAATGGAGCAGGGAGTATGCCCTCAATTTTTTCTCACAAGTCATTTTGGATGCAAGGACATCAGCTTCAGATGAATATGGGAATGCCAGCATATAACTGAAAACTACATCGCCTGAATGACTGAGTGTGGTCTATGTCCAAATAAAATACAGAGTGTATGGGATATTATGTATACTTTTCTGGCAAGCAAAGTTGCTTGGGTGGCAGAAAAAACCGTATCAAATGAAGACTGGTGCCGCACTACGCTACATTTTAGGGAGTTAATTTCCATTGAATACCGTTGGTCCTTGGAACCAAACAGAATACACAGTATATTAGAGCAAATACCGTGTCTATGGCTCAGGGTTGCCCAATTCGGTGAACATTGCAAAGTTACCAATTATTAAGACTCTACATTAGGCTCTTTTTCTTTTTTTAATAAATACAAACGAAAATAGAAACAAGTTAAAACAGCAATAAATAACCCAGCATTTGCCTGGCCTACTCAGCCACCCTTGTGTAGTCCAATAAGACTGGAGAGCTTTTCACAGTGCTCAAGTTTCAGTGACTCCGCTTTCTGTTTTAATCGCTCGTCTCTGTATAATCTGGCCAAATTCGACAAGTCGGATTCTGAAAGATGAAAAAGATAAACATTAGAACAAAGCTACTGAGCCTGATGGGTAGAATCATGTTTAATGCTTCATTTTCCTCAATACATTTTTATAAGATTATTAAAATCCTAAAACTTTTTAGCAGTTATCTTGAAGGAGACACTGTCAGCCCAAATTGGGCTAGGCTTTTAGGAAAGTAAAAACAAGTATTTCCATTATTATTTCAAATTTTAACCATGTGAAATAAACCGTCTCCAAACACTGCAGCCTTGTGCTAGTGCATGAGAACCAGAAAATGACACTGACTGTCTATTTTCATTGTTCACAAAGAAAAATACAAAATGTAAACAAAGAGCAGAGTGCAGTGGTGCCCAAACTGTGGTGCGTGCACCTCGGGGGGGAGGGGAGACACAGAGGAACCTTTGCGGGGGGGGGAGGGGGGCAGGGAAATGATCAAGGGAGCGACTAAACTGCTAAATCCTTTGAGTTTACTGAAAAAAATATTTTTAGTCTTTCTGATTTGCTCATGGATATAATTTTCTCCTTAAGGAAATTACCAATTGAAAACAGTTAAATGTAGCTATGGTGAATGGCTGACATGGATTTCTGAACAGGTCAGAAAAGTTTCCTTATGCACAAGCTACCTTATGACATTCAATTTGTTTGAAGAACCTTACACAGCTGTCAGATCACATAGCCAACAGGCTGATTCAGTATGGAAAGAACCTCACAGTGGGACAAATTTTGTAGTCATTACTCTGTCCCACTGCAATCTATGGGAGTTTTGATTGAGTAGTGACTATAGGACTTTGTTCTTTGTATTTACTGAATGACTCCATAGACTGACAAGCATTAAAGGTTTTTATTTTGAATCAGGAACCCAATCCTCCATTCCCTAACCCTAATATATCATCCATTGAGTACAGCATGCACCCAACAGACACACATGAATTTGAAACAGGCACCTGTATAAGAACATGTTTTCAGATGTCAGCCAAGATTAAGCTGGTCTCAGCACAGTGGGACTCTCAGCCAACTAGCTTTAAAATGAAATGAAGTCTCTGTTACAGGTTCTCTCGTGGGGTCAAACTTCTTACTGTGGGACGTTTACACCTTTGCTGGTATGAATTTCATCATGTAAATCTCCTATACTTTATCAGATTCTTTAAGCTGATTTGTCCTTATATCTTTTAAATATCCAGTTAATCTTTATAAAGGAAAATAATGTAATATGGTATTCATAGAATATGTTGTCTCAATGTCCTATTTCAACTCTCTATTTTCAGTTGCCTTTATATGGTGTTCTTTGATCCTGAATTTTGTTAACTTCAGTCTTACATAGAAATTGCCCTACCAAAACAGACCAACGGTCCATCCAAATCTGGTATCCTTTCTTCCGCCTTGACCTATATAGCAGATGTTTTAAAGGAAGACAAAAAGCCACAGCACACCCAGCCTATTGTGCAATACTTAGCCACAAGAGGAGAAACACTGCCTGCAGCTGGCAATCAAATCTTTTAAAATAAATAAGAGACACCAAAAACGTGATCGGCCGACCATGTAATTTAATGGACTAATAGGCTGTTGAATGACTACTTTGTAGTCTCCAATAATGAGGTAGACATACAGCAGATAAAACTTTTCAATGGTCAAATCAAAGACAACAGAATATCTATTATTCCTATAGTTTTATCTTTGTGAAACTGTATATATCTATATCCATCAGCAACAAAGTAAACTCCAGTAAATAAAACAATACCTACTACCAATAAGTACTCATTTAGCAAAATGCATGGCCCAAATGAGGCTAAACATCTGAACAGAAAGGAATTAATGGACCAAAGTTACAAAACAGCTGATTAAAGGTCTCCAGAGAACTTTTCTCCATGGCTGTGTTTTGCATTCAACACTATTTATTTTTACAATCTTGGCTGTACTAAAGTTAGCACAGTCTCAGTTGTACTCATTACTGGCTCACCAGACCAGATGATAATCATTCTTAAACAGTTTTTAATTACTGTGGTATCCTCAGGCAACTGCTAATCTCAAACACTGTAAATATAGTTGCAGATGTGTTTCTAACGTATACCATGGCTAATGATAGGAGCATATGTTTTTGCTCGTTAGTTAACGGAATGGCAAAATTGTAATGTTTTTTCCTTTGCTGGGCATAATAGTCCTAGGAAACATCTCTCTCAAATTTGTGGATTTTAGAAAGGATATAAAATTCAGCTTTAAAGGTGCCAGATCCTCAACTGCTATAAATTTTCATTGAAGTCAATGGATCTCAACCATTTATCTTTGAAAATTTGTGGCGATCGAGGGAGGTCCTGGACGATTGGAAAAAGACAAATATAGTGCCCATATTTAAAAAGGGGAAGAAGGAGAACCCAGAGAACTACAGCCTCGCTCCCGGCAAAATCATGAAGCAGGTATTCAAGGAATCCATTTTGAAGCACTGAGAGGACAGGAAGGAGATCAAGAACAGTCAACACGGATTCACCAAGGGAAAGTCATGCCTGACCAACCTGATTGCTTTCTATGACGAGATAACTGTTTCTGTGGATATGGGGAAAGCAGTGGATGTGATATATCTTTACTTAAGCAAAGCTTTTGATATGGTCGCCCACAGTGTTCTTGCCAGCATGTTAAAAAAGTAAGGATTGGATGAGTGGACTACAGGGCCGCCCAGAGGATTCAGGAGGCCTAGGGCAAAGCAATTTCGGGGGCCCCTTCCATAAAACAAAAAAGTTGCAATACTATAGAATACTATTTTCTTGTGGGGGCTCCTGCAGGGCCCAGGGGCAAATTGCCCCACTTGCCCCCTCCCTTTCCCCTGCCCCCTGGGCAGCCCTGGGAAAAATAAACATTTTAAAACCTTCCGCATCTCAGCACAAACCCAGTTTTGAGAAAACTTCTTTTCATGTCACCTTTACAAGGTATCACTGGTTCTCAGCACCAGCTAGTGCTAAAAGGCACTAAAGCTCATTAAAAGGGTTTAACAAATATTTTCCATTTTGGATCGAAAACTAGGGGTTTTTAAAAAGCAGATAAAAATCACGGACAATGTCTGGTTTCCTTCAAAATTAGTTGTGGTTTTTTCTTAATTGAAAAACTGAAATTAGTCTGCCAAAACCTGAACATCGTTTGGGGTTTCACAAGTGTGTGGCCAAATATTTCCTGCTTGCTGTCTTTGATTGTTTAAAGAAACAATAAAAAAATCTGCTTAAAAAAAATCCAAAACTTTTGAATCACCTCAGCTTGTGACCAAACACCTGAGCCCATCCAGTCAGAGATTTTTCCAGGTTTTTGATGCTCTTGCTGGCTTCCTTGACTCATATCTGTCTCCATAACTTTGGGTTCATTTAGGTTAGAACATAAGAATGGCCATAGTGGGTCAGACCAAAAGGTCCATCCAGCCCAGTATCCTGTCTACCGACAGTGGCCAATGCCAGGTGCCCCAGAGGGAGTGAACCTAACAGGTAATGTTCAAGTGATCTCTCTCCTGCTATCCATCTCTACCCTCTGAAAAACAGGGGCTAGGGACACCATTCCTTACCCATCCTGGCTAATAACCATTAACGGACTTAACCTCCAGGCATTTATCTGTTTCCTAGAGACTGGCTCCACAGGGCCCCTCACAAACTGGAGACGGTTACTGTGGGTTTGTCTTTAGTATAGCTTATGTACATTCTCCACGAACTGAGCGTTTGAGCTTGTTCCAGAATCTGGGATGAGCCTATGTTGTGAAAACTGAAATGCTCAAAATAGCACATGCATGTGAATGGACACAAAGTGCTATAATTAAATTAACCCAGGGGTTCTCAAACTAGGGGTCAGGACCCCTCATGGGGTCACGAGGTTATTACTGGGGGTTGCAAGCTGTTAGCCTCCACCTCAAACCCTGCTTTGCCTCCAGCATTTATAATAATGTTAAATATATAAAAAAGTGTTTTTAATTTATGGGGGAAAGGGGGGGTTGCACTCAGAGGTTTGCTATGTGAAAGAGGTCACCAGTACAAAAATTTGAGAACCACTGAATTAACCCCTCTGGAGCCTCAGGGAATGCAGGGGAGGGGAGTCTCTATTGGTGGGAGTTGGGAAGGAGGTAGGTGGTGTAGGATATTGCTCTTCTCATGTGATCCTTCCCCCATGGTTCTCTTGGCTCTATCACTGTTAAACTAAAGTGGCTAATTTTAATGAAGCTACCCTCCCCTGAAATTCCCTATGGCACTGAAATTAAATGTAGACTATAATTTGTTATTTGAGAAGTGAAAGGGATGGTAGCCCTAAGGAAAAGGATAACAGCTTGGCTCTTTGTGTTAAATAACTGTCTGCAAGCCTCAAACTGCTGAATGAGCTTCAGGGTGAGGAAGGCTGTGCCTCCCCAAACAGCCTGGCCCTGCCCCCTATCCGACCCTCACCCACTTCCTGCCCCCGGCTACTCCCCTCAGAATCCCTGACCCATCTTGCTCCTTGTCCCCTCACTGCCCCCCCAACCACCACCCCAGGACCCTGCCCCGCACCAACCCCCCCTGCTCCCTGTCCCCTGACTGCCCCAACTCCTATCCACCCCCTTGCTGAGTCCTGACAGACCCCCAGAACACCCATGATCCAACCCCCCGTTACCCATCCCCTGACCACCCCCTCAGAACCTCTGCCCCTTTCCTGTCCCCTGACTGTCCTCGGGACTCCCTGCCCCTTATCCAATCCCAGTGGCTGCCTTATCATGCCGCTTAACCCCCGCCTCCTCCCCTCTCCTGGAGCCTCAGTGCGCCGCATCCAGGAGTGGCCCTGGATAGTGCTGCAGCGGCACGGCTCCGGTGGGACCTGAGATCCCGCCGCTTGGCCGTAGCTCACAGACCTGCCCCCTTACCACACGTCTCTGAGCGGGAGGAGCTCAGGCCCCACTGGAGCCACGCCACTTTAGCTCTCTCCAGGGCAGCTCCTGGACGTGGCACGCTGAGGCGCCAGGGGATGGGTGGGGGCAGGGAGCCTCAGACATTCTCATGGGGGCAGGTCCAGGGCAAATTGCCCCTCTACTGGGCGGTCCTGGTGGACCACAATGTGGATAGAAAGCTGCTAGATTGTCAGGCTCAATGGGTAGTGATCAACGGCTCAATGTCTAGTTGCCAGCCGGTATCAAGTGGAGTGCCCCAGAGATTGGTCCTGGGGCCAGTTTTGTTCATCATCTTCATTAATGATCTGGATTATGGGATTAACTGCATCCTTATCAAGTTAGCAGGTTATACTAAACTAGGGGGAGAGGTAGATACGCTGGAGAGTAGGGATGGGTCCAGAGTGATCCAGACAAATTGGAGGACTGGGCCAAAAGAAACCTGATGAGGTTCAACAAGGAAAAGTGCAGAGTCCTGTGCTTAGAAAGCAAGAATCCCTGCATTGCTACAGACTGGGGACCGACTAGCTAAGCAGCAGTTCTGCAGAAAAGGACTTGGGGATTATAGTGGACGAGAAGCAGTCCGGCGGCCATGGGCATATTGGGCTGTATTAGTAGGAGTATTGCCAGCAGATCAAGGGAAATGATTATTCCCCTCTATTCAACACTAGTGAGGCCACACCTGGAGTACTGCGTCCAGTTTTGGTCCCCCCACTACGGAAGGGATATGGACAAACTGGAGAGAGTCCAGCGGAGGGCAACGAAAGAGCTGGGGCACATGACTTACGAGGAGAGGCTGAGGGAACTGGGGTTATTTAGTTGGCAGAAGAGAAGAGTGAGGGGGGGATTTGATAATAGCCTTCAACTACCTGAAGGGGGGTTCCAAAGAGGATGGAGCTCGGCTGTTCTCCTTTGTGGCAGATGACAGAACAAGAAGCAATAGTCTCAAGTTGCAGTGGGGACTGGATATTAGGAAACACTATTTCACTAACTAGGAGGATGGTGAAGCACTGGAATGGGTTACCTCGGGAGGTGGTGAAATCTCCTTCCTTAGAGGTTTTTAAGACCTGGCTTGACAAAGCCCTGGCTGGGATGATTTAGTTGGTGGTGGTCCTGCTTTGAGCAAGGGGTTGGACTAGATGACCTCCCGAAGTCTCTTTCAACTCTAATATTCTATGATTTACACTAGCTGAGGATCTGGCTCCTATTATAACCATAGGTTATCAAAGAGAAGGTTACAGAGTGACTTGATGATAGTCTATGAATAGCTATATGGGGAACAGAAATATTACAATCAATGGCTCTTCAATCTAACAGGCAAAGGTACAACATGATCCAATGGCTGGAACTTGAGGAGAGGCACATTCAGACACGAAAGAAGGGACACATTTTTAACAGTGAAGGTACTTAACCACTGGAACAATTTAACAAGGGCTGTGGTGGATTCTCCATCACTGGCAATGTTAAAATTAAAGTGAGAGGTTTTTGTAAAAGATAGCTGTAGTTGAACTACAGCATATTGGACTTGAAGCAGGAATTAGTTCAGGGAAGTCCTATGGCCTACATCATGCAGGACGTTGGACTAGATCAGGGGTCTCAAACACACGGCCCGCTGAGTTATTTGCTGTGGCCCATCAAGCTCCCCATGTCCCCCGGAGTTATTTCCTGCAGCCACCAAGCTCCCCTCCCCTGCTGCTCCCAGCATGCCACATCCCTGCTCCTCTGCCTACCTCCAGGCACTTCCTGCTGCCAAGTTAAGGTTGATGTGAGAATAATAATTTTGAATTTCCTAACTTTTGTGCATTTTAAAGTCTCAACATTTTATTGTCACTTTTTGCATTGCATTTTCTTAAAATAAAATAAATTCTTGACGGTGGTAAAAAACGTGACCCCGGACTCAAATAACAGTGGCACATTCAAATAAGCACATGCTTTCTGCCTCTGTCTCTTTAAAATGTGATACAAAGTAACATGGTATATGAATGCCATTTTCAAATTTTTTCTGGATCTGTCAAAGATCAGATGAATAAATGTTGTGGATTTCATTTTTAATACATTGCTACCCTGAGTTATTCAAGTGTAAAAGAAAGCACCTAAAAAAAAAAGTCCATTGGTGAAAAACACTTCAAATTCATGTCTTAAAATCAGCCAAAATGAACTGTGTCAAGCTTTCAACAACAAATTAACCAGGTGACAAAAGAGAGCAGGTGTGACAAAAGCCAGGGCAAAGGTAATTTAGGCTGAGAACCACTGTTCTAAACATTTACCACTGTGGGCCGCATATGTAGCTCTCTATGTGTTATGTGGGCTGCATTCACACCATATATATATATATATATACACACACACACTACCTGTATGGCCCTGAGGATACCACATGGGCTGCAGCTCTGTTCTTCATGGTTTAGAAAGTTATATATCTCTGTAACCTAGGGCTTACAATGGAAATACCTTCTCAAGCATAGCCACGCGCTGACTTCCTGTGATGTGTACCTACACACTTATAAATAACAAAGATTACTTACTTTGTTGTTTCTCCTTCCAGCAGCTGGTCTGGATATAGTCTATATAATCCTTTTCAACCGTTTTCTCTAGCTCTTGAAGCTCTGCTCCTTTATAATTATTTTCAAAGTTTTTATCAACATAATAAGACACCTGCAGGTTTTGTGTTTCTCTAGGAATGGTATGGCCTATAGACCTGTGAAAACAGCACAGAGACAAATGTGTTTTTAAGGCAGTTCAGAAATATCATGGAATGTTAAAAAAGGCAAGGAGAGAGAAGTGCTCATTCATTCGAATATTCCCAGCAGGAAATACCCGTAACAACTTCACAGCAGCTATCGCAGAACTACGGCGCCCTCACCATTCACTAAAGGAATTACACATCTCCATGCTCCATAATCAACCTTACACCTTCCTAACACAGATGATGAAATAAACATGACTGGCTAGAAAAACACAATGAAGACACAATATCTAAAGAGATTTAAAATGAAAAATGGAATCTAAAAGGAGCAGTCTCAGAATTGATAGTGCCCAAACTCAAGTACAGTATGCATTAATGGACTGCATTTTTCTGGGGAGTTCTTGGTAACTTGGTCAAGTCACTTCCAAGACATAAAAAGGCCCAAACACAGCTTTGTTTGCCTGCACTTTCCAGCAGCCTCCTGTCAACATCTGTGGGAAATGACTGGACAAACTTGAAAGGGCAGCAGTGTTCAGGGTGCATTTAGGGCACAGGGCCAAATATTTGAGGGTGCAATGTGACTGTAGTCATATAGCCCATTCCACATAGATTTCCACTGCCTCACATAATATTTTTTAGGCACCTGAGGGCAAATTATAAAATCCTGTGGAATTCTGAATAAGAGATGATCCTGGTTCCATTTCATTCTAATGTTTTGAAACTGCTCTGCAGTCAGGGGATTGTGTGGAGCTAGCCTCTCTGCCTTCTCCACTGGTTTAAAATCTTCTTTCTAATCTTCTTGGCTCCTCTCTTTGCATCTTTCAAATTGTTGCCCTGGATGAGGGGAAAATAGCCAAGAAGGGAGGATCACACTCCATCTGACATGCCTCTCCCTCCTTCCGCAGTTCGGTTTGTCCCTTCCTTCTTGGTTTATTAAAACCCCTTTTTTCTTCCTCTCTCAAAGTCCGGAGGGTTTATTCCCTGCATTAAGAACAATGGAGTTTGTAGAAGTTTAATTCCTAAAGATAAGGTTTAGCGACAGAGCATATGTGCCTATGTGCAGAGCTAAAGTGTGACTCTCTTGGACCAAAGGGCATGGAGGCAGCAGAAAGGACTGCCTATTCTGGGACCAGCAGGGAGCATTTCACTTGGGATTGGCACAACTCACTGGGGGAGTATCTTGCTATCTGCCAGACATGCAGGCTGACATCTTGTGGTAACAGTGGTAAGAATTTTGGAGCAGCCTGAAAAACAACACCCCATGAAAAAAGACAGACAGAATGCGAGCCCAACCTCAGCGAGTTCCAATTATGCTACCCTCAATAGGGGTGCCATTTAGGAGGGGCAATTTCCTCCTTCCCCCATGAAGCACCTCAGTCCCAGCTGCAGATAAAGGAAGCATGTAGCTGAGGGCAGGCAGAGGCAGAAAGCAACGCCTTCCCACAGCGGCTCCCCCTTGGCATCATTGTCCTTCTGCAGCACTCTGGGGAGGAAAGCTCATCCTTCTGGGCTCCTGATCACCAGGCTTGCCAGTATCTTGGAGCAGGAGCCATGTGCTGCTGGCATAGCCTGTGGAGTGGACGCCTTCCTGCATGCTTAGCATCCTGGCTGCAAGGCATCTATCCTGCTGAAGGGGTACAGGGGAACAAGTGCTGGGAAAGGCAGGCAGCAAAACCCCCAGAAGTTCATTGAAAAGTCTGGGAACTCCACCCCACAGGCAGCAGGATAAGGAGCAAGCCTCCCATAACAGGAACTGTGGTGAAACCTGATCCTGCCCGTTACCTCTGAGCTGACAGGGAGAGCACTCTCTGCTAAGAAGGTGGGAACAGATACAATCCTCGACATGCCTGACAGTCACCTTGTGGCACAGGATTCATGTGATGTTCTTGTGATCTCTCTCTGAAGGAGCCCCTCGATCTCAGCGCTGCCTCTGTTCCGGCAGTGCAGTGACTGGATTCATACTCCTACCTCACTAGCCCCTAAAACATGCTTTAATCAATGTGTTCCTTTCTGTGACAAACGCCAGACTTCCGACTCCTTTCTCGGAGCTTGCCAAGAAATGGATCACAATGCAAATGCACACCCTCAAGTTTTTTAATTCTCTCCACCTCCAGTTACTTTATCATTAGACCTTCACTTCTGTTATCTTGTCAAACAGCAATTGAAGTTCATGTTTTTCTGTCACATTTTTCAAATGAAAGCAAAATATGTTTTATGTCAATGGCTTAATATGGATGGTTTGTTTTTTGTTGTTTTTGTTGTTGGAGCCTTGCACTAAGCCCGGAAGGTATTGGTATGAAAAGAAGATTTTAAAAAAGTATGGTCTTAGCACTGAATTTTATGCCTTTATATTTTAAAAATCAAAGACAGGTGATCCTGCATAGTCAGAGATATCTGGGAAGCAGCTGTAGGCATTAACTGCTGTGACTGCACAGCTATCTGGAATCAATAATATTTTACAGTATTTGTCTCCTGTATGGTCTGAACTTTGCTGTTTTATAAGCTTGAAAGTTAGATTTTATTTGGTACTGGGTCCTAGGTGCAGATTGCTTAGCTTTAAAAATTTCCAGTTTGTCCTCTGTTGGTAATTCTGTTGTAGAAAGCCTATATAACAATATAGGAAATAACCACAACAAATGAAACAGACTGATTTTTATCTTTTATCCTTCCAAAAATCCAAGAGCTGCCAGTGGCCAAAGCAGCCCCTGGACTCCTGCAAGAAGTTGCCCTCCACTGAAATCTGTAATGGCTCCCCTGTTCTTTAAAGGGGGCAAACCTAAACCTTTCAAACACTGGATTTCATAAGAAGTGAATGCTTGTGGCTATGCCCCTCCTCTCACACATGGTCCTGATTGTCACCTGACCAACAACTCTCAGTACCGGGAAGGCCCAAGTGAAGGGGAGGGATCGTTCAGTGGTTTGAGCATGGCTTGTTAAACCCAGGGTTGTGAGTTCAATCCTTGAGGGGGCCACTTAGTGATCTGGGGCAATATTAGTACTTGCTCCTGCTAGTGAAGGCAGGGGGCTAGACTTGATGACCTTTTGGAGTCCCTTCCAGTACTATGATATAGGTATAAGGAGGAGACAATGTGTGACAATGCTCCAAAACGAGGGGGGGGGATGATTTTGTTGCAAACAGCTAATTGCTTTTTACATGACAAAACTGCAAAGAGGCAAATGCCTAAACCCTCAAACTCATTTTATTCCAGATTAACAAAGCAGAACCCCCTTGGGCTGAGCGTTCAGTACTGCAGGTTTCTTTCCCACCTACTTGTTCCAACTCTCCTTAAATATCCCTCCACAGTCATGATAAGCCTTTCGATCCAGCACGGATTGAACACCAAGCTAATACTGTTCCAGTGTTGCATGAGGGAACCGCTTTGGATTGAAAGGAGGATCTGAAATGTTTCCCTGACACCCATTCATCCAACTGAAAACACCTGCAGGCCATGAACCGCACCAGTCCACAACTCCAAGCCCATGGATATTGAATTTACACTGGTGTATAATCAACCATGCACATCCTTCCTACCATTCAAATCAACAATACCTTTGCAACCCCAGGATCTTTGCAGGGTCCTATGCTGCTGCCATCCTGAGTGCACAGGAGGTCTCATGCCTTACAGCTCCTCAGCTCCACCTAGCTACCACTCCTTTCCCTTCAAAAAAGAACTAGTGGTACTTGGGGGATTTTTCCTTGGAGGGGGAGTAGAGCCACCCACCAGCTCTACAGCCCAAATTGGCCTAGTCTCTTGGGCAGCATTTCTACTTGCACTGGATGAACAGGCATGTGGGTTTTCCCCAAGCCCTGATTAGAACTAGGCATTCCCCACTCCTTCCAGGGCTAACCAGGTTGCCCTGTTATGCTCCAGATCCTGCTGGTTTAGAAGGTGCTAAATGCTACTAGACCATGACTACTAGATGCTAAATGCTACTAGACTATGAAAGTGTTTTAAACCAGATGGTGAGCTCTCTGGGGCAGGGACTGTCTTCTGTTACTTGTCTGTATATAGCCTGTTACATTGGGGCCTCGCTCCTTGATGGTTTTGTATTATGGTAGTGCCTAGGAAAACCAACCAATAAACATGGAAATAGCCCTAGTCCCTTAATTACAAAGTGATAATGCTTTCTGAAGAGAGCAGATGGGAAAAGTTAGTGAATTTTCTATTAAGTCCAACATCCCTCTACCTCCCCACTCCAAGTAACCGAGACCAGATAAACAGTTTTTCAAAAATTGGACTTACGATTTGTAGAACAGGCTGTAGGGTGGATTAGTGGCCATCAGCTGAGTTATAACTGACACAACTATGATCACCAAAACAGGCAGCAACTGAATAAATGCAGAGTATGTATTCTGAAACGGACAACCATAGTTAGTGGATGATAAAAGTTAAAAGATGAGAATAAGACCTACTAGCTCATAAAAGGCAGGATGCGGTCTCTAGGCAGACAATGTACCAGATGATAATCAGACAAGAACAGAGACTATCCTTGAGTTAACAGAAGAAGTGCGACATTTAAATTTCAAACTAGTTAAATTTCAAAATTACCTTTATTAGAAAAACACTTTAATAACCTAAATTTCAAATAAATAAATAAATCTTCTCCTAATCAAATTTTCATAAAGTTTCTTTAATGCACAATTCCATTTATAAGTCAAATAACTATCCCTCAAAAAGTATGTGTATACTGTGCTGCCAGGAAGCTGCAAGGAACACCCTGCTTGGATACAGTTTATATCTACAGGTTCCTTGTAGTTTCTAAAATTTACAATGTTTTTTTCTCAAATCCCACAAAATACTTAAGATCCCAATGACAAACTCTTAAGAATGTTAAAGGTTAATAAATAATACATAGTGCAATTTGGAATTAGAGATGTGTATTTTCTTTTATTTGATTGAATATGTTTCTCAAAGTAAGTGAATTTAGTGCAAGTGAAACGGTGATGGCTCTAGGGACAAAAGTCTTCTGTTACTCCATAAAACTAACAGCCTGGACAGTAACAGCGTTTCTTTTTACACTGTCCTGCCCACCTGCCTCAACCTTTGCCCTTAAGGGGAAGCGCAGAAAGCAGTCTGTAGCTATTCAGTCCTTGGTGTCTGTATCAAGATTACCAACAAGAATGCTCACTGCAACTGTTTGTGATATGAACACTCAGGAGCGCCACCAGCTTTTTTGGTGCCCTTGGCGTCGGAAAGTCCCGCCTCTGAAATGCCACCCCCGACAGAGGAGGTGGAAGGTCCCGCCCCGAAAATGCTGCTGCCGATTGGGGCGGCCAAAGATCTGGCTGCCGTGGGCACCGTCCCCCAAATGTTAGCGCTCCTAATGGGTTGCGCCAACCCTGTGAACACTTGTCTGTCCACACCACAAACTTATTTCCCATTAGGCTACACAACTGACATTGGATGGTAAGATTTTCAGCCACTACTGATCCATTTCAACTGATGAAAGACTGTAGCTCTTTTCTGAGTCCCCCCCACAATAAGATACATTTTGGAAGTAGCAAATAAAGAGACAAGTACAGTGGTCCCACATAAAAAGTCCATTCTGACTGTAAAAATATTACTGGTTCTAGAGGCATTCCCCATTTTAAGAATTGTAGAACCTGAGTTACGAATACCTCAGGAGTGGGTTGTTTGTAACTCTGAAATGTTCATAACTCTGAACAAAACATTATGGTTGTTCTTTCAAAAGTTTATAACTGAACATTGACTTAATACTTTGAAACTTCACTATGCAGAAGAAATAAGCTGCTTTTAACCATCTTAATTTAAATGAAACAAGCACAGACAGATTCCTTACCTTGTCAAATTTTATTTTTTAAACTTTCCCTTAATTTTTTTTGTAGTTTACATTTAACACAGTAGTGTACTGTATTGTTTTTTTGGTTTTGTTTTGTTTCTGTTGCTGCCTGATTGCATATTTCTGGTTCCAAACGAGGTGTGTGGTTGACTGGCCAGTTTGTAACTCTGGTGTTCATAACTCTGAGGTTCTACTGCACAGGGAACACTACTGAAACCCATATGAACTTGAAATGCACCCACTGAAGCCATGATCAATACTTAAAGCTAACAGCTTCCTCCCACGGTACCTGAGGCCTGTTCTCTTCCTCCTCTTTTTCCTGCGTCCAGGCTCTCTCATTTCGGTGTCGCCGCCGATAATAGTGAGCGTCTGGTGTTACATTTGAAAACATATGAATATTTCCTGTTTTAAAAAAATCCCAAAGAGGTGAACTAGCCATTTTCATTCAATTGCAGGCATCTATTATTCCTCAGAAATTCTAGTTGGCTATCCCACCTTACAGTAAATGGCCTGAGTTACCAGGCAGAGTCATGAGAGGCCAGATTATAAACTTCAAATAATACACCTCAGAATTGAAATTCCAAAACAGCACATGGGAACTAGCCATCATGCAGCATGTTGGAGCATTGGTGTGCCAAGAGAAAGGGAATGTTTAAGGAAAAAAAAAACAACTAAAGGCAAAGCAAAACTTTGTGCAAAACCATCTCAATTTTCTAAACAAAAAACAAAAAAAGAGACCCATTGGGGTTTTTATACTGTAACTCTTGCTGTTACATGAGTTTTAGCATGTCCTCGAGAGACTATTTTGCACTGAGACTCTAAATATAAGTAATAGGCTTTATCATTCAGTCCATAAGTTAGGCTGCTCTTAATTACTAAATTTGCCCTGCTGTACTCATTTCTGTTCTCTTTCTTTGAGCTCTTTATTGCCTCATTAAGGATTTTGTAACGAGAGAAGAGATTAAGGAGAAGTACCTACTTGATAAACAATACAATTCGGAATTTCCTTTTCGTGTAGGCTAAAGAAAGACATAGTATATAGCTGATTTATTTTAGAACTTCTAAGATGGAGGAAGAAAGAAGCACAAGCTATTTGATCAGAATGATGCTGTTAAAAAGCTCTCCCAATTTTAAAAGCAATGGATTTTACATTATATGAACACCGGAATAGCTATGCTCTTTCCTTTTAATTCAGGCTCCAAATTAAAAATGTTTGTCCTAATCAGGATCACAGAAATACGACTCCATCTTTAAGCCTGCATGAAATTAATATAACTTTACACTTCTATAACATCCTTCATCCAAGGTTCTCAAAGCACTTTACAAACATGGGCAAGATAACATTGTTACAAGAAACTGAACTTAAAATAAATTCTTTGACTTTCATTTATTAAAGTCTAAATAACAAAATGCCCATACACAAAGCTCGAGGCACCCTGCCAATTACTTGCAACAGCATAATGACCATCCAACAGCATTAAAAAACATCCCATTGGTACCATAAACTCAGCTTACTTGCAGCATTAAACAAAGAGTAACAAATTAACTCAGGGCATGTCTACACTCTGGGCACTACAGTGGCACAGTTGCAGTCCTACAGCTATGCCAGTGTAGCACCGCAATGTACACACTTCCTATATCAGCGGAAGTGGTCTTTCTGTCAATGCTGTTAATCTGCCTCCCGGAGGCAGCAGCAGTTAGGTTGACAGAAGAATTCTTTCATCAACCTCGCCGCGTCATGCTGGAAGTATGGTCAGCTTAACTACGGCACTAGCGGTTGATCTAAACTTAAGTATAGACCAGGGCTCAGTTGGCCAGCAAATGGAAAGGAACAGAAATGGACCCCCTAATGCCGTGGGCTCCATATCTTCCATCTCTCTAAAACCCGATTAAATAAGTAGCTTTTGTAGCATGCACAGGTCATCAATTTCATAATATTTCAGACAAAGTGGAAGGAGCAAGTTCCAGGATCCCAGGATCCTCACGCAGAATACCCTACCAGCATAAGAAAAAGTTTGGTGTGGAATTATAGTTTTGCTCATCTCCAAAGGTTTTCAACTCCAATTCCCCAAAAGCCTATGCTTCAGCTTACAGCTGTTTTGGTGCATATGGGATTTGTTCATGTGCACCAAAACAGTGAATGGATTTTCCTCAATTAAAGAGAAAAATAACCTTTGAGCTAGGAAAATGTATAGAATGTTCATCTCAAAAGTTTTTTTTGGAGGAAGTTATGATTTGGTTTTAATATCAAAACAGTTTTAAGCTTTGTTTAAGCTTGGAAGTAGGCAAAGCATACACAATTTCTGCTTTGCAAAAGAATTGCAAGGAAGACATTTAGTCGTATAGCAAACAGGAAGAAAAAAGTGTTCTAAAGTCATAGCTATTTAGTTTCACTAAGTAGTTGTAATGAAAATCCCTGTGCTCCCTTATTTTTCTTTGCCACAAAAATCTGTAACACCCTCACTTAGGCCTTTTCTACACTACAGAGGTTTGGTTTTTTTTTATACAAGTTATGCCAATGATCAAAAACTGGTATAATTACATTGCTTGTGCATGTTCACACAATGCTCTTTTTGTTGTTGGAGCACATCCATAGTTGGTGCTTTAGCACCAAAAGTGACAGCAGTGCTCTATGGGTAACTAACCTACTATGCTCCTTGCTATTTCTGCAGCTAGCAGTTGTGGAATGGCAGAGTGGATCGCAGTGCACCCTGGGTGTGGGCTCAATGTCCTGACTCATTTTTTCCCGTCCCACCATTCCATGGGCTTCCAACTGTGTTTCGTGGTGTTTTTCAATGGCTTCTGTTTACTGTGCACCCAGAGCCTGCACTGCTTTCCACTATTGTGGTCACTGTTATAACACATCACGGCTAGTCATGCAGTATATCACAGCAGCTCTCATGGCACATCTGCATATACACAGGGTATTGCTACCCTGGCAGAGTTACAGCGCCGGCAGTTACATCGCGGCTCAGAGAGTGCTGAAGGGAAACTGCTGTTGTGTGTTCACACTGTCAGCTGCCTGCGCAATAGCTTGTTCACACTTGCGGCACTTGCATCGGTATTCGGAGTGGTGCACTCTGAGCAGCTGTCCCACAAAGCATCTCTTCCTCTTCTGCCGCTAGGAGTTGTGGGAAGGCGGAGAGGGTCATGAGGCATCCTGGGCCCTGTCCCAATGCCCCATGATGCATTGCTTCACATACCAGCAACCTCTGTGCTACCATCCACATTTGGTGCCATCTTTCAATGGTTTGTGTACTGCACGCAGGAATGGATCCCATACTGTTGACCAGTATGCTGCTTGCTCTCATTAACGTCACGAGTGTAGCGGAGTTACTCCTTAGACTATAAAGGCAAGAGGAGTTCAACATTGATCTCTCCACGCATATTAGCTATGACATGAGATTGCTCGCGGCATTCACAGAGGTGCTGACCACAGCAGAACGCTGGTTTCGGGCTCAGGATACAAGCACTGAGTGGACGGATCACATCATCAATGCACGTCTGGGATGATGAGCAGTGGCTACAGAACTTTTGGATGAGGAAAGCCACATTCCTGGGTCTGTGTGATGAGCTCGCCCCAGCTCTGCGGCGCAAGGACATCATAATGAGAGCTGCCCTGCTGCTGGAGAAGTGCATGGCGATTGCACTGTGGAAGCTGCCTACTCCAGACTGTTACTGATCGGTCGCTAACCAGTTTGGAGAGGGAAAGTTGGCCATTGGACTTGTGTTGACAGAAGTGTGCAGGGCCATTAATCGCATCCTGCTCCGAAAGACCGTGACTCTGGGAAACGTGCGTGACACTGTGGATGGCTTTGCACAAATGGGCTTCCCTAACTGCGGAGGGGCGATAGATGGCACACATATTCCAATGGCACCAGACCACCTAGACGCTCAATAACCTTTAAGAGCCATTTTGTGGCTTCGTTCTGGTGCGACATTCTCCTTTCAGTCCCCTTTCTCGCTGTCCCACCACTCCTTCAATTCTTGTTTTTCAGTCGCGGAGTGCATGATGACATCACACAGAAAATCCTCTTTAGTTCTTTGTGGCCGCTTCCTAATTCTGTGCAGCTGGCGATAACAAAGAGGGAGGCTGGGCTCCCAAGGTCTTATCTGTGAAGCCAAAATGCAACATTTCACAGAAAGCAGTATTGTCTGCAACACACAGATCACTGATTCAGTGATTTAAAACACAACCACTATTCACATACCTGTCACTAACTGGCTGACGACAGGCAAGCACACAAGACCCCCAAAATGGTGAGTAACCACAGGGACAGGGGAAATCAGTGTTCCAGGACAATACTGCACACTGGGCACGTGGCTCTTGGGGAGAGCCAGCATTGTATGGGGGAATCTTACAATCATTACTGTGCCCACATTTTCCACAGGTTGTGTTCATTATGGAAGATATCTTGCTGCTGAGGGTGAGCAGGGAATCAAGAGAGGGTCTTCTCCAAGATTGTGGCTTCTGCCCTGGCCCTTATGGGCCTTGCCGTTGTGCAGCAATGGTCCCCCCCAGTGACAGCAGAGTGGCATGGGAAAGTTACCCTTAATGGGGCAAGAAACAAAGCAGATCTGCCAAAGAACCTGCAGCAGCGGATTGCCCAGTATCTCCATAAGCGTTTCTTGGAGATCTCTGAGGAGGATTCCTGTGAAGTGAGGGAGTCAATCAACACCCTGTTCCATCACTTAGACTAGGCACGTGGTGATAGGCATATCCTACAGACACGCCTGCTTTCTGCAACCCTCCTGCTCACAAGAACTCACTTCAGCGATTACCAAAATCAAAGCCACTTACCAGGGGTTGCTTCTCCTGTTTGTGCTTTGCCAATCTCCGACAGCTGTGACTGGTTAGCCTCCTCCGGGGTAGAGAAGAGCTCCTGGCTGCATGCATCTCTGGCCTCCAAGTCATCCTCTCCCTCTGGGTCTTCCCCCACCACATCCTTGTCCAAGATTTCCTCCTCTTGGCTCGGTGCACTGTCGACTGGCACACAAGCCACCAAAGTATCCACAGTGGCCTTCACTGTGGAGGTGGGGTCGCCACCGAGTATAGTGTCCAGCTGTTTGTAGAACTGGCAGCTCATGGGCGCAGCACCGGAGCAGTGGTTTGCCTCCCACACCTTGTGGTAGGTGCTCTGCAGCTCCTTCACTTTGACCTGCCCTGCAGTGTGTCCCAGTCATGGCCCCTTTCTGTCATGAAATCTGACTGTAGGTACCGTAATTCCTACAGCTGCAGTGCAGCTGGGACTGGACAGCATCCTCTCCCCAAATGCTCTTGAGGTCCAGCAGCTCAGCACTGCTCCAAGCAGGGGATTGCCTGGTGTGTGGAGCAGGCATGGTTACCTGGAAAGATGAGCTGAGACCACTGTACGCATCACTGAGCAAACAGGAAGGGGAATTTCAAAATTCCCAAGGAATTGAAGGGGTGCGGATCATGGTTGGTCACCTGAGGGCAGGGCAATGCAGTTCAAACTGATGACCAGAGAGGCGAGAACAGGCCTTGTGGGACATCTCCTGGAAGCCAGTTGTAGCACTGTAATCGACCAGAGTGTCTACACTGGCACCACTGCGCTGTAGCCCCAACGCAGAAAGCTGAATGCCTTGTCAGGGTGTTTTTTTTACAGCGCTGCAATTGCGCAGTTTCTGCACACTCAGTGACTTGCAGCGTGTTCACCTCAGGAGTTATACTGCAGAAAGCTGCTTTTCTGCACAGATACTTGCCAGTGTAGACAATGCCTCGGTGAGCTGTCTATGACAGCAGCACTACAGGTGATGTGGTTGGCAAGCACACTCCTGATCCCTGGAGATAAACACCATCTCCCTACCTCCAAACTGGTTTCAGGCAATGGAGAGAGAGAAGAGGCAGTTTTGCCAACCACAGCTGGAGTTAAAAATGTGTCCCACAAGGAATTCAACCTGCCTCAGCCCTTGCTGTGTTAGTGGTTCGCACCCTTGGAGCTCAGCGCTGATTAGGAGCTCTCAGGAGAAGCAAGACGACACAGGCAGGGGTTGGGAGTGTGCTGGCTGGCCACACCAGAGCAGCAACAGCATGAATGGTTCACTGAAGCTGTTGTAGTAGCACATGTGAAGAAAGCAAGGCTAGAGTAAGTTTTCGCATTGTGAAAATCTGAAGTCAACAATTTAAAATTGTGCATCTCAGGAGTTTTGCTAAACATATAAAGGAAGAAATGAGAAAAGAGTAACAGCAACTGGCACTTTTCAGGTTTTACTGTTCTAAAAAGTACAGTTAGGCTATGTCTACACTACAAAGTTAAGTCGACTTAAGTTATGTTGACAATCATCCACTGCTGTAATTAAACTGCTTTTGCACGTCCACATAATGCTCCTTGTGATGTCCAGTTAGTGCTCTTGCACTGACAGAGAGAACAGTGCACTGTGGGTAGTTATCCCAGTGTGCAACTCACCACTATCTGCCGCCAGGTGTTCTGGGAAGGGATCGCAGTGCATCATGGGGCTCGGCTCAGTGGCACATGGTGCAGTTTTCTCCATCCCATCATTCTATGGGCTTCCTACGATGTTTTGCACCACTTTCAATAGGCCCTGTAAACTTCCTGCCCATCATCTCTGTCTGAAAGCATGGGTTCTGGAATGCTCTCCAGTATTGTGATGAGCATTATGAACACAATGTGGCTGATCCTGCAGTATTTCATGACACTTTGGTGTCTGCCCCGCTGTGTGCCATGGAAAGACACAATTCAAGATTGATGTTGGCATTCACAGAGCAGCTGCACACAGTGGACCGTCAGTTCTGAGCATAGGAAATAAGCACTGAGTGGTGAGATTCCATTTTTATGCAGGTATGGGATGATGAGCAGTAGCTGCAGAACTTCTAGGAAAGTGGCTCTGCACATCCGAAACTGTGTGCAGTGCTAGCCCCTGCCCTCTGGCACAAGACCACCAAAATGAGAGCTGCCTTAACAGTGGAGAAGTGAGTGGTGATTGCTGTGTGGAAGCTGGCAACTCCAGACTGCTACCAATCAGTTGCGAAACAGAAGTCCACCATGGGGGTTGCAGTGATACAAGTGTGCAGGGCCATTAATCGCCTCCTGCTACAACTGTCTGTGACTCTTGGCAATGTGTGGGGAACAGCGGATGGCTTTGCAGCAATGGATTCCCTAACTGCGACGGGATGATAGATGGCATGCATATCCACATTTTGGCCCCAGACTACCTTGCAATGGAGTACAACAACAGAAAGGGCTACTTTTCTATGGTATTGCATACTGTGGTGGATCATTTCACCAACATCAACGCATGGTGGTCAAGGAAGATGCATGACACATGTATCTTCAGGAGCACTGGCCCGTACAGAAAACTGCAAGCAAGGAGTTTCCTTTCCAGATCAAAAGATTCTAATTGGGGATGTGGAAATGCCAATAGTGATCCTTGGAGACCCAGCCAACCCCTTGCTCCCATGACTTATGAAGCCATACACCAGAAACCTTGACTGCAGCAAGCAGCACTTCAACAACAGGTTCAGCAGGAGCAGAATGACTGTTGAATGTGCATTTGGCTAATTAAAGGGTCGTTGGTGCTGCTTTTTTGGCAGATTAGACCCGAATGAAGAAAATATTGCCACGGTCATAGCAGCCTGCTGTGCTCTGCATAACATTGGCGAAGCTAATGTCGAGATGGTTTTATTATGTCAGCGTAGCAATAGATTTAAATTGGCGGGAGGAACATTGCAGTGCATAAACCTCCACAGTAAGGTTGATGTAAGCTGTCTATGTCGAGTTAGCTGTGTAGTGTAGAGATGGCCTTAGGTTCTTAAGCAGTATCAAATAAAGCTAACTTTCCAGCTCTTTACACTTCAAAGACACTATAGACAGAATACTGACCTGTAGGGAAGTGCCCACCAAAAAACATGTTGAATATTTCTTCTGGTGTGATGTCTGCTTCAAATTCCCTGTAATAATCATAATTCCTAGCCCGGGGAGTGCCGAAAGTCTCTTGCTCATCCCCAAATTGATCATATCGTAATCGTTTTTCAGGGTTGCTCAGAACGGCAAAAGCATTGCCTATTGCTGCAGAATAAGAGAGAGCAATATTACATATTTACTTCATGCAATCTTTTCGAGTTAATATGCCTTTCATAAGCTAAATTTTATAAGATGAGTAGCAACAAGTTGATAGAGGCACATTTTCTGTTGGACAAAGTGTAACATGCAACCATCTGGACAGAGAGACGCGATGTCCATTGGAGGTGTTACTCGTAAAGCAAAGTGAGTGCCCCTTTCAGTTATTCTTATGAATACTGGGATTAGCACTGATGAAAGCTGCGCACTCATCTTGGATGGAAGCAGGAAGTTAAAACATCTCCTGTAGCATACTGAAGGGTTGAAAATACTCAGAAAACTGGGGGAAGAGACCATTCTGAAAATCTGTTAAAGGGCTGAGTGACATTACAGCTTTTTACTAGGTCTGAAACCAGTTAGTGACATGGTAGGCTTTAGACAGAGTGTGTGCCCACAAACCATATAGTTAATTACATGACATTGCATCCTTCCTGTAGGTTGTGTACTTTTAACTTTGTGTTAAGTTAACTTGTGTTACATTCCTACGAGCTGGACAAGATAAACACTATGCTCCTCCTAGGATTTACCTCAGTCAGCTGAAAGGTTACAACTGCCTTGTCTTCACTAAACTTGTAAAACAGGTTAGCTTAGCATGGGTTAAAAATATCTTTTTTCCTAGTGAAGACAAGGCCTTAGTTAAAAAAGGGCAATTGCGTGTACAGCATATCACAGAGGGCTAAGTGAGAATGGCAGCAGGGTTAGAGTGATCTCATGAACCAGAGGAAAGTGAGGTGAGGGATGGCCATTATCTTACAAATACCTACTTGCTGGCAATCCCATTCAAAGGCACGGTTTTGAGCTAGGGGAGTTCCACCAGTCACCTGAGAGACTATTAAGAATAGGGCTCGATCACAACATTTGGGGAACAAATTCTCAAATAAGTATCAAGGAATTTACAATAATTGCCTTTATATTAATCAGTGGTAGCTTTCAAAATTGTTCAATTTGCTTTCTAATGCCAAAGGCAATCCACTAGACATATGTTTAGCACTGAGACAGCCTTGGAGAATTAAAACCTCTCTTCACAGAATAAGTACATCACTGGCAGTTTCCCCTCTCCTCTACACGTCTCAACTCTGACCTGAAACAGCCACCAATAGACCTGTTTGATGTCCATGGCCATTTCTATTCAACCTGTAGCCACTTCACTGAGACTCAAAATAAAGGTACAAACTGATACCCTTAGGTGTCAACCAGGACCTGAAATATGAGAATTGTTTCACATTGGCTACCATACAGCTAGTCAGCTGGCAATGACCTCATCACTAGCCACCTGAGCTGGCTCTAAACTAGTGCCCGAAAGATGAAAGACTCCACATTTTATTACCAAACCCTTCAGCCACCATGTCTCCCCAGACCACACCAACATCTTTAGATATTAATTTCTGATGGTCAAATAGCTGCAGCAACAAACTCAAGTATGCAATAACTTTCTCTTGGAAAGTTGTGTTCATATAGTTTTTTCTAATGTTCGAGGTATCTAAATATTAATGCAAGTAAAGAACATTGACGTTTGATTTTAAAATTTAGAACTTTTGTACCACCTTACTGCTATTTGAAATACATTTTTCATAGGCAAATTTACACTGAAAGCCAACCCCTAGCCCCCACAAAACCCAACAACTTTGCAACTTCATGTCTTCTTTACCTTAACACTGGCTAACTGAAAGTAAGGCTTTGCCAAGCTCTGTGTTAAGATAATCCTGGCCATAGTTGGAAGATAAAAAGAGAAGGTATAACAGATTTAATTTAAATCTTTAGATACTAAGATTGTTGATACAGATAATATAATCTTAGTATAAAATTCAGAGAATCAGAATAACACAAAAACTTTCAATGTTTTCATGATTTTTAACTCATAATTAGGGCCCTACCAATTTCACGGCCAAGAAAAACATGTAATAGCTGGTGAAATAAGCCTTTTCCCGTGAAATCTGATCTCCCCATGCTGCTCTGGGAGCACTCCTGCTGGGGGGCTCCTTGCTGCAAGTCTCTGCCAGGCTGGGGAGGAACAGGACTTGTCCATTCCCTCAATGGCTGCGCTGGGGTGGGGGGGGATCAGACCCACCTCCCAGTGCCTCCCCCTGATTCAGAAAGCTCGGGGACTAGGCAGCAGCCCTGAGTTTGCTGCAGCTGGAGGAGGCTTGTGGAGGTGGTTCCGATCTCTCCCTGCTGCTGGTACCACCCCAGCCATAGGGCTCCTAGCTGCGAGAACCCACCAGGTTGGGGAGGGACAGGATTTGTCCATTCCCTGCAAGGTAGTTTGGGGTGAAGAGGGAGGACGAGAGATCAGACCTACCTGCGGGTACCTTTGGGTTGGGACCCCCCCAGTTACAATACCATGAAATTTCAGATGTAAACATCTGAAAATGTGAAACTGACCAATTTTAAAACTCTCTGGCCACGAAACTGATCAAAATGTACCATGAATATGGTAGGGATCTGCTCACAATCTAGTAAATAGAACATACAGAACAATAGGTGATTAGACAACCAAGGAAACTGTTGATCAAATGGACGAGGGCTATTCGTTACAAACAATACTGCTTAAGCATCGCTGTGAAACTTCAAAGGGATTTAGGATGCTTTTTTATTTTACTACTATCCTGCATCTCACAGAGGTCTGTACTTTGAAACTCCTCCTAACAAAGACAATTCTTTGTCAGGCAGCTGTGGGATTTTATGAAGAAAACTGTATGCATCCTATCATCACCTATGAAAATTATAAGCTGTCTGTGTTTCTATGAAGCCTTCAGCCAGGGTGCATTGCCATAGTCTGAAGCAAGCCATGCTGGAAGATTCTTTTTAAAATAAACCATACTTCATCTCACATACCTTTAAAAGCTTCTGTTGCTCCAGGAGCACAGTTCTTGTCAGGGTGAAATTTAAGGGCCAGTTTTCGATAAGCTTTCTTCAAATCCTCCTCATTGGCATCTCTCTCAACTCCCAACATTTCATAATAATTGCTACACTTCTTTATTCTGAAGAGACAAAATTGGGGGTTTTTTTTGTTTGTTTTTTTATTATCTGCATGCCTCCTCCTACAATACAGTTGAGAGAAAATTTTACAAGAAACCAAATAGACAGAATTTAACATAGGTGAGGAAAAAGTAGCAACAGAGAGAGAGGCTGTACGTTGCTAAGATGCATGAGGAATCAGAGCGCTGTCTCAGGGATGAGGTCATATGTATAACTTAAAATTCACTTAGTAAAAAAGTAAGTGCTGAAGAAAGGTTCCAGGTTGTGCATCCTAGAAAATTAAGTCTTCTGTTTAGCCACAAAGCAGTTGCAACACAGGCAGAGGTAACACAAGCTTTCCCACCAATCCAGCTCAACCCTCAACTGAAAGGAGGAGATCTAAACAGCTGGTGTGTAATTTGGTCTCCATGTTCACTCATCTCTTGCCTGTCCTGGTAAGAAAGCCATCAGTGTGCCCATTTGTACCATGCACATAACTTAGGAACCTGAACACCTGGCCAGCAGGAAAACTGGACATCGCCAGGTTCATTTCATATATGATAGAAAACCAGACATATGTATTGTCTGCCGTAGAAGAGCTTATTTAAATTACTTTCACCTGAGAAGACTACATTTAAAATCCTGACATTGATCAACAAGTGAAAAGAAGCTTGGTGGGTCCCCCATTGTTATTTCTATTTGTGCAAGCCATGATATTTGTCTGCATATCTCAAATACTTATATAGACCCCATCCATGTTATACCTGAGCACCTCATAACCTTTAATGCACTTATGCTCACACCACATCTGTAAAGTAGGGAAGTACTAGTATTTCCATTTTACAAATTGAGAACTGAGGCACAGAGAGACTAAGTGACTTGGCCCCGGGTTACACGGGACATTTGTGGCAGAGCAGGACCCGAACGCAGGTCTCCCACAACCAAGACTAGTGCTCTAACCACTGAACTATCCTTCCTCAGTCTCTAGTCAAGCAGCTCAGGGCAAAAAGGGCTAAAACAGATTCACTGACAATGCAGGAGGGTGAACAATACTTGACTATACTATCCTTTGCCTCAGCCACGCCTCATTTTCATGAGCAGGGCCCCAGTCCTGTGAAGCATTGCACACAGAGGACACACATATCTACACAGAGCCCCACTGAAGTCAACAGAAACAGGGGTCTTGCCCATGCAGCGGTCCCTGTAGGAACAAGGCCTAAATTTAAACATACAGTTTATGCTTATTTTCATCAAATCCTTCTTTTTAGGGAGTCTGTTTCAGATGGAAAAGTAAGCTTGGGCTGAAACTTAGAATTTCAAGTCTTAGCTAGAGCTAGGTCTCCTCGCCACAAAAAAAAAATTAAAAATGGTTCTACCTTTTAAAGTTTAAAACCTAGTAATCTAAAAAGGAAATGTTTGTGCTCCTGTGACTTAAAAAAACCAGCTGTTTTAAAATGATCTTTTGCTAGCTCTTTAGATTACAATATGGGTAAATTAGCTGCAGTATTTTTAGTAAAAAGTTAAATTTAGGAAGGCAATGTGACTAACATTCTGTTTATATACAGCAACTTTTGTTGATCACCTATTATTATGCATATTCCTCCTATGATTATGATGGCTCCATAGTTTAAACCGACTAGATACTAAATACAGATATTCATAATAGACCTAACTGTTCATTATTTGTGACAAACCCATAACACCTCAAGGAAGTTTAAGTTAAAGTTCAGAATATAGTTGATACTACAGATTTCACCACTCAGAGATACTTATAATAAATGGGCCCAATTTTCAAAAGGTGCAAAGAACCCACAACTCCAATCAATCAGACCACAAGTGCTGGTCAGGACTACAGCTGCTTTGCAGTTGATATTTGGTTACTAAAAGATCATGTATTTGAGACTTTTCCCTCTGCCAATACAATTTAATGTAGGGTCTACTGAAAATATTTTGTTTACCTTTGTACCCCATACAACTGCTCCTCTGTGTAAGTCATATTAGCTTCTTCAGAGCCTACTTGACCTCTCTCATTGTCGCACTTCTTGTTCTTCTGTCTCATACAGTTGCTGCAAGCACAGAAGTCAGAACTCTCACTGTTTTCCTCTGTTGGGCGTGCATTTCTTCTGAGCATGTCAATTAAGGCTGCAAAGCAACATGTCCCCGTTATGACTGTATTACCAAAAATGCAGTGACATATCATTGCATGTTTCACTGTACAATAAACATAAACATTTAATTAGAGAAGTATAAATAAATCTGGTTAAAGAAATGTGTTGTAAAGAAAGTCCCAAACTAGCAAGTAAAAAAAAGAAAGGTCTTGAAAGTAACAAGCTATAAGGCCAGATGGAATGAAGGAGGGAGGATGCTTTGTTCAAAGAATGAAATAAGGGAAGTTCCTAAAAAGGCCTCTGCAGATGGTTTTAAATTCACCCACGAAAGCTCATACTCCAAAACGTCTGTTAGTCTATAAGGTGGCACAGGATTCTTTGCTGCTTTTAAATAAGACAAAGAAACTGTCTTAAAAATAACCAACATTCCCACCTCATTTATCAGTGTTCTCAAAAATTGGGGCCTATGTGAACTCAGATGCAAATGAAAAACTGTTAGTCAGCAAGGAGGAGGGAGAGAGACATGGAGGAAAGGCCTTCGGAAGAAAGGAGGTTGGAAACTTTATCTGGATTAAGACTGCAAATAAGGGAGAACTGCCTCAAATCAATTTCTCACTGAAGTCAGCAATTGGAAAGGACATCACTTGTTTGTTGAAGGGTATTAAAAAAAGTAAGTCTTAAAGGGCTCATTGCTAATACCTGCCTGACCACGTTGGAGTGGCCCAGTACGGGTCTAAGCATCCCTGATTTTAGCCCATTTGTAACTATCTTGATCAAATGCTTATAAATGTTTTGTTACTGTTTGGAGTAGTACACTGCTTATTATTTCAGCATGTTTAGAGCAATTGTATAGCTATCAGTCAGCCTTTGTATTTAATAAAGGAATTTATGGTTAAATTAATGTTGTGATAATATCCTGCATAAATAATCCCAATATTCATTCTAATGGAAACATCTTTTCACATATAAAAATCCATGAAAGAAAAATTCATCTTTCATCACAGCATTATCCGTGGATTATCTTTAACAGGGGTCTTTTTTCTGTGTGTGTTGTAGCTGAGAAACATATTACACAAAACAAGTAATAGAGAAAACAAAGGAGAAATATCAACAAAGCAAGAACCAAATACAAATTCCAAATTAATAATAGTGCAGAATAATATAAATGCTGCATGGACTGGAAACTACAGTTTCAGGGCTAGGTTGCACAGAACGGTATGCAGAGAAAAATGTAATGCAACTTCAAGCCTTTCCTCAACCCCCACAGTAACCTCATCCCCACTCCCTGCCCAGCCCCTACACTGCACCCTCCCCTCCCCACTCCTTTCCTTGCACAGCCCCCCCAGTGCCCCCTCCCCTCCGCACTCCCTACCCAACCCCCTTCCCCTCTCCAATCCCTGCCCAGCCCCCCCAGTGCCCCTCCCCTCCGCACTCCCTACCCAACCCCCTTCCCCTCTCCAATCCCTGCCCAGCCCCCCCAGTGCCCCCTCCCTACCCAGCCCCCGAGCTCCCTCGGCCGCTCCCAAGTGCCGCGGCGCTCCGTACCTTCTGCCCAGCGCTCCCCGCTGCCCAGCCCCGCCATGTTGTTCGGGGGGAGGAGGGGAGCGGGAGCGGGAGCAGGACCCGGCGTTACTGCGGCGCCGGCAGAAGGGGGGGGGGGTGCGGAGCCCCCTGGGTATTGTAGTCCTGCCGCTGGACTACATTACCCAGGGGCCCGCGTGGCTGGGGGCAGGGAGGGCGTTAGGCGCCTGGAGTCCGAGCGAGTGGTGACGTCATCGTAGTAGGCGATGACGTCACGGAAACACTCATTGACGTCGTTGATATGCTGTAAACTTGACTTCCCAGCCAGCTATCAGGGCAACAACCAGCTCGGTGCCGCACAGTGCTTGCCCCTTCCCGCCTCTTGGTGAAAGGTTCAGCCCCTTGGATCGCCCCACACTGCTGGGAACACTGAGATGGGCCTGCGACCTCCGGGTCAGCTCCTCGGGGCTGCTGGTTATTCGGAGCATCCCCTCCTTGTGCTGGTGCTAGCACTGCGGTTTACTCCTGTATGGCTTGGCTGAGAGGAGGCACTGCATGGCAGCTCTCAGGAGCCGAAGTGAGCTCTGGTGTGGTAGCTGTGCTGTTATTGTCATTGTATCTGCCTGCACAGCGCCTGCAAAGCGCACAAGGCTAGAGGGCAACAAGGTCTGTTGTCTTAATAGCTGACATCCTGAAAGACAAGTACAACAGAAGGGCGAGGGATGGAGTTACAGGTGACAAGGGCAGGGCAGTGGCTGGCACATATTGGTAGATCCATTTGCTTTTTGGACGCGGAGGTGTATAAACTCTCTTTCTCTTGCAATCTTCATGGCAAAAGTGGATCTTGAAGGATCTAAATGATGAGAGGGTACGGTGGCTACTTGTGCTTCCCCAGAATACAGGACATCCTCTTGGCTGTCCCTGCTGCCACCTGCATGACCACCACCCCCCACACCAATGTGACCTGTCATGCTACACGGAGGACACCATTTTGCAGAATGCCCTGCCCCCACCTGTGTGACTTAGCATGCGGCATGCTGACAGGCACAGAGCAGTGTGCTCTGCAAAATGACGTTCCCTGTGCATGATACTGGACAAAACCATGTCCAGTTTTATATCAGTGCCAGAAAGGGACAAAAACAGGAATGGCTGGCTTGATATGATGTGGCAGATATGTGGCTGCTTGTGAGAGGATAGTGTCATAGTGTATCAGCTTGGGAAGGGCATTCAGTGTGTAGGAACAGCATAGAAGAAAATGCAGAGAAGGTTGTGGGAAATTCAATTAAATGAGGCAACAAAACTTGCATTACTGAGAGTGGAGGAGGTGGGGAGCATCACAGTGAAAAACAAGGTCCCATAAGTAGAGATGAGCAAGTCGCAATTAGCTTGATTTTGATGTAGTGGAAAAGGTGGGAACAAGTGGTGAGATCCAAAGAGGAGGGTGACATGTTAGGAAGATCATTTTGGCAGCTGCATTTTGTACAGCCTGAAGGGAGCTAAGTGAGCCCAGAGAGGAGGTTGCAGTAATAGCCCAGGTTGCAGTCAGATGGCCCCACCAGTTCCTGCAGGCTGGATGATTCAATATTGTGGTTCTCAAACTTGTTCCTATTGTCAACCACTTCCTCAGACAGACTCCCTCAGGGACCATCTTCCCTCATAAGCTGCATGGCCTCATTCCACACTTTTATTTGGAACAACTGTACTGCTCAGTTACGTGACCAAATTGTATTAGGGCAGTATGTAGGAGGCTGAAAAAATGCTGAAAGAGAAGTCAAAGAGGTAGGTGGAGAAGATAGTATCTTGAAAGCCCAGTGAGGATAGGATGCCAAGGAGGAAATAAACTACAGTGTCAAAAGCAGCAGAGGGATGGGGAGGGTGAAAACAGAGTAGAGGGCCTGAGGTTTGGCCGTAAAGAGGTCATTAGAGACCCTACTGAGAGTAATTTCTGTAAAGTGGAGATATCAGGAGACAGATTGGAAAGGATCCAAGGCAGAGCTGGAGAACAGGAAGTGAGTTCATTGGTTGTAGACTGTGTCTTCCATGAGTTTAGAGATCGAGAAGGGGCAGTAGGACCCTAGGAACTATTAGCACGAAAGGACAGGTTTTCAGAGGTACATGTGCACATGGTTTAGGCAGGAGTGGGCAAACTTTTTGGCCTGAGGGCCACATCAGGGAATAGAAATTGTATCGCGGGCCATGAATGCTCACAAAATTGGGGTTGGGGTACAGGAGGGGGTGAGGGCTCTGGTTGGGGATGCGGGCCCTGGGGTATGGCTGGGGATGAGGAGTTTGGGGTATTGGAGGGTGCTCTGGGCTGGGACCAAGAGCGGGAGGGGAATCAAGGCTGGGGCTGGGGTGCAGGAAGGAGTGAAGGTTCCCACTGTGGGTGCAGGCTCTGGGATGGGGCTGGAGATGAGAGTTTTGGGGTGCAGGAGGGTACTCCAGGGATTAAGGGGTTTGGAGAGCAGGAGGGGAATCAGGGCTGGGGTAGGGGGTTGGGGTGTGGGGAGAGGCTCAAGGGTGCAGGCTCCGAGCGGCGCTTTCCTCAAGAGTCTCCTAGAAGCAGTGGCATGTCCCTTCTCCGGCTCCTACGCGGAGGCCTGGACAGGCAGCTCTGCTTGCTGCTCCATCCGCAGGCACCACCCCAACAGCTCCCACTGGAGCTCCAGAGGGGACCATTGGAGCACAGAGGGGCCAGAGTGGGCCCATGCCGTGGCTTGCGGGAGACTCGTGGTGCAGCCCTCGACCCTGCGCCCCGGCTAGAGCGCCAGAGCGGCCCCCGATCCAGCACCTCAGCTGGAGTGCTGGAGTGGGGCCAAGCTGTGTGGCGCGGTCCCCAAGCCAGAGTCCCAACTGGAACGCCGGAGCGGGGCAAGCTCCAGACCCCGCTCCCCAGCAGGAGCGCATGGGTTGGCTTAAAACGGCTGGATCCGGCCCATGGGCCATAGTTTGCCCACCCCCGGTTTGGGGACTAGAAGGAGAATTCTTGGAATTTGATCCTCGTATTATTTAATATTGCAAACATTTTTACTCTATTTTTGTACAATTCATTTTCAAGGTGACCTACAGAGGTGGGGGTCTAAGGCAGCTGGGCAGCAGAGTCTGCACCCCAACAAAGGGTGTCAACACAGGGTCTGCATGCAGGAGTGTGCCTGAGAGACTCAGAGCTAGGAATAATGACCCTGTTCTGCCCAGACCCAGTAAGTTTAAGAGCATGTAGAATCCAGCCAGTGGGGTTCACTCACAACAGACTGGTGTCTGTCCAGAGAGGGGGACTGGATCAAACTGTGACAGACAGACTTTTCAGTGGGACAGAAGTTCTATTTTCCAATCAGCTCCAAACTATATGTTTTTCCCTTCTGTAATTTTACAGAAGAGTTTTGCAGGTTATTTAAAAAACATCCTTTGTAGTCCACCTTTCACACACATTTAAATTATTAAACTAATGGATATATTTAGAAACTCAATCAATAGTTACTTGTGAAAACATTGCATTTATTATTCCATACACTTTATTATGTTCTCTAAAACCCAGCTGCAGGTCAGTAATTGCCATCAGCATATTTCAATCCTGCATTCTCCACAATACATCCTTAAATCACCCTATGAAATTAAATCAAGCTAAATGATTGTGCCCGATTGACTGGTGCAATGGAGTATATGTAACAATATATATATTAACACTGTCAGTGAAAGTGAGATTTATTTTTCTTTCACTGCCATCAATGTTTATCTTGAAGATCAATACATCTTGATGTTCACCTCAAGGGAAGTCAATATCTGCATGTTGTGCAGCATGTTAAATAAGGCATTTTGAAAAGTCTGTTCCTTCACGCTATGGAGCAAGTTAAGTTTGTTAGAGCGAGTCATGAGTGTAGGCAGGGCGGAGAGGTATGTACAGTTACCAATCATGGAATTTGGGCTTTAGAATGTTAAATTGCAAAATATAGTGGCTGCGATTTCCAAAGCTACCTAAGGATTTGGATGATAAATTCCCATTACAATCAAATGGAAACTGAGGATCCAGATCCTGGGTGGCCTTGGGAATCTCAGTGTAGGTGCGTTTTCACTGCAGACTTAAGTGATTGGCATCTGGATCTCGCCACCTGTGTGAGCAACCTGGGTATGCCAAGCCATACCCAAGCTACTGCACTGCATCCTCACTTGTGCTGCACTCACTCCGTGTATTGTTGGAATTGCTGGGGCCAAGGCACAGCACTTGGTTCTTTGTGCTGCAGGAAGATGAGCTGCTCTATAATTCTAACCCAGTGAATTGTGGGAGAACTTGCCTGTCCTTCTGAGCACATGGGGAGAATTGTGAGAAGGCATTGGAGGACTATCAGTACTGAGCATCGGGGCCATTGGTCTGGGCTGAGCCGAGCGCAAGGCCAACCCACTGGACCCCCTTCTTCTGAAAGCTCTCTCGGCCGAGCCGTTGGACTCCCCGAGCACCAGGCCGAGCCACCGGTCTTCCCCACTGAATCACCCCCTCCCAGCACCGGGCTAGCCCAAGCGCCTGTTCGAGCCGCTTATTCCTCAATCAGATGCCCCCTCCCGCCGCTGACTTGCTGTGTCCCTCCTCACTCCCCCTCCCAAGAGGAAGAGGGACATGATGAGCTGCAGGGACTTTTAGAGGGAGGGTGGTGGTGTAGTGGAGGTCTAACCATCAGGCAGCAGCAGGAGGCAGTGTGGACCTCGGGGAAGCGGCAGGGCCACCGTGGCCCAGGTGTCCTGCAGCAGGTCGGCAGCAGCTGCGCCAGGGAGGGCTTAGCCTTCCCTGGCCTATTATACCTGCCGTCCATGACTGGAGTGGTTTAGCCTGCATCCTCACTGCAAAGTGAGTGTGTGATCAGCCCAAGTGAAAGCCTCACTCAGGCTTTAGTCTATAGCCCAGCCAAGTTAGCTAGCCCAGGGTGAAAGCACCACCATACCTGGATATGGGAAACTGTCACAATGCTTTTGTGCTGACAAGAGCAGCTCTGTGGGGGATGGAAGGAGGGAGATGTGTAGGGAGCTGGGCACAGAGGCAGTGAGTCTTGGGTGCTGTAACCCAGGGGGGCCCAGTACTGACCTAGGACACCTTTCTGATGATCTAGTGCTGGTGCAGAGTGGCCGCAGCATGGAAGGGTCCGCTCTGTCCCCAGGAGCAGGTAGGCTGAAAAGGGAGCTGGCCCTGGAAGATGGGGAGGAAATCCCACTCTGACTGCCTGCTGCCCACCAGCTGCCCCACTGGAGGGGAGGAATGCCCCTCCAGTGCAGGGGCAAAGCATTGACTGCAGGACATCAGTCGGGCTCTGGGCTGATTATCTGCCACAGGGTGGGGCTAGAAAGAGCACACTTGCCCTGAGGCCTGTGCCTGGCTCCTGGTTGTACTATTGCAGGGATTGGGGGAGTTGTGTGTGTGCCTTCCAGAAAACCCCCAAATCGTCTCTGATGCTGTTGGAGAGCTTGTTGTTTCATTGCTGAGTGCAGTGCTTGTTTCTGGGGTTAGTTCCTGCTTCTTCAGAGGTTGCGGAAGGGAATCAATGTGTTTAGGCCCAATCAGAGGCAAGTGCGGGGTGGGGGGGGGGGGTTTCAAGATCCATATAACCAACTTGGGGTGCACCAACCCACTGGGGTAGGTGGGTGTTGTCTTATTACTTAGCTATTTATAATCCCTAACAACACAGTGCCACCTTGCTGAGCTAGGGGCTTTGTTAGATCTCTTCTGGCTATGTCAAGTGGAGGTGCTCTCTGGCCTCAAAGGGATTTCTGCTGGGGTTACCTCAGGCACCCTAGTCTGAGGCAGGGTTGCATTAGTCACCTGGGTGCTCAGAGGTTCTGTGGTGCTCATCCATGAACCTTTCTGATGTCACGGCTGCAGGAATCTTATCTGGGCTAGGCTGGCGTGCTACCCAGGGAGCCAGGCACAGGAGTCTCAGCTATCCTTGAGGATTAGCATGTGTTACCTGGCTGGAGAATTCCTTAGACAGGCCAGGCTGCTTTAGGAAGCCAGGTGTTATACTCTGATGCACCCCAGAACAGCAGTCCCTAAACACAAGGAAACGGAAGCAGGACCCTCAGGTAGATAGTCAATCAAAACGTAACAACGATGAACCCATTAGGTCAAAACAGTTTGAACAAAATTTAACTGCAGTCCAGCTGGCAGGTATGTAGCAGCACGCCCTATGTAACTGCACCCCCCCAAAGCTAAGTACTTACAGGAACTGGAACACTTGAGTTCAGGAACCAGGAAAGGAGAAGGAAGCAATAAGCAGGAACGCAACACACCCACACACCCACCAGGAGACAGTGTACTTTTGTTATTGTCTCTTCTATAGTCCTGAAATCACACTGAAGACTTCAAGGGCACTGGATGTACAGTTCAGCCTTAGCCAACATAAGCAACAAAGAGTGTGACCCCCCCTAGTAAATAATAGCAATTCCTATTATTAAAGGTGAACCTGTAGAATTTTTTTAAATAACCCTATCCGACTCCATATACATCACACAGGAGCCAAAAAAAAAAAAAGCAGCAAAAGTCTGACTTGCAAACTTATTTATGTATCATCTTTAACAGTGCTCAGTGGATTAGGATGTAGAACAGGGGTAGACAACCTATGGCACGCGTGCTGAAGGCATCACGCAAGCTGATTTTCAGTGGCACTCGCTGCCTGGGTCCTGGCCACCTGTCTGGGTGGGGCTCTGCCATTTTAATTTAATTTTAAATGAAGCTTCTTAAACATTTTAAAAATCTTTTTTACTTTACATACAACAATAGTTTAGTTATATATTACAGACTTATAGAAAGAGACCTTCTAAAAATGTTAAAATGTATTACTGGCACACAAAACCCTAAGTTAGAGTGAATAAATGAAGACTCAGCACATCACATCTGAAAGGTTGCCGACCCCTGTTGTAGAACATCCCCAGATCCATTTGAAAGTTAGGAAAATGTAGGAGGTAGGTACAATGTAATTCTGCCATACTAGGAGGCTGGGAAGTTGAACAGGTCAGCTGTGCTATTACCAAAAGTGTCCTAGGATTTCTGTTCTATGTCTTGCCCAAAGGACACCACCTCCAGCATGCTAGCTCAGTATTCAATACTGACTGCAGGTGTAAGGAGCACCCGTCAATATTATTTCCTGCAGCACTTTGCATCTTCCTTGGAGAACTCCAATCTACAAAATACCCTGGCCCAGCATTGCTTAGCTTTTGAAAGCTCAGAGCTTTGGAGGTGGTCTGGCCACAAACATGTTACAAAGAAACATCTGTGTTAAACCTGAGGTACCACTGCTCAAACATCACAGTGATAAGCAAAGTATAAATGCCTAGGCAGAAACTCTCATTGACATTTCCTGTTATGTGTTGTATAGGGAGTGTAACAAGGGTGTGGTTTGTTCCTTTTTGGGTCAGGGAGGCAGGTGCTGCAGATCAGCTGACCCAGCTGGACAGTAGCTAATGATTGGGTCTGATTCCCAGGTGGAGGATATCAGTGAGGGCCCAGGAGAGAGTTCATTGTACTCTCTTTGGTGGCTGCAGCAAAAGACTCTGAGGAGCAAGAAGACCCCCCAAGTTGGGGGAGAGTAGACCCTTTTGCTACTAGGGAACAGTCTCAGAAACAGGACTGTTGCTTGTGTCATATTTCATGTTTCTTTTTGTGTGTTGAAGAATAAACAGAGCCCTCAAGAAAGGGCTGAAATGTAATTACATGTGGCTGATTGTTTGTCCCAGGCTGGTGTTCAGGTCCACCAGCGTACAGTGATTATGTGCCAAGGTCTCTCTGCCTGAGGGCTGGGTTTACACTGAAAAGTTAGGTTGACCCAGGAAACTAGTTGAGCTGTAGCCAGTGCTAGGTTGACAGGATTCTTCTGTTGACCTTGCTATCACCTCTTGGGGATGTGGATTAACTACAGTGACAGGAGAACCCCTCCAGTTGTTGTAGGTATTGTCTCCACTACAGTGGAGCAGCTGCAGCTGTGGTATGTAGCATTTTAAATGTAGACATAGTCTTAAGCCCAGTGGCTTGTTGGAGCTGTTAGTTAGGAACCAAAGACTGGCAGCAAAAAGCAGGCTGCATTCTGTTAAAGTGACTTTACTTCTGTTATTCCAAGTAACTGAATCATTTCATCTAACAGAGGTTGCTGTCCCCATTCAGAAGGGATCAGAGCACAGACCTGTTGGAAGTATCATATACTCAGAGACCACATTTGCCATCAAGGAAGGGTTATGGATATTCCCTGCAGGGAGCTTACTATAGTCATAGGAACATGTCTGACTGGCGGAAGTTTAATTCATAAAAATGATAATTAAAATACTTTGCACTTCTCCAGCAGCTTTCATTCATGGATCTCCAACTGCTTTCCAGGCATTAATTAATGTAGCCTCACAACACCCTTGTGAGGTAGGTAAACATCATCCCTGCTTTAGATAGGAAAACTGAGGCACAGAGAGGGGCTATCAGCAATTATGCCTCAATTCAGCAAAGCACTTAAGCATTGACTTCAGGCCTGATCCGCACCTACTGCAGTTAATTGGAGTCTTTCTGTTTGTTTCAGTGGGCTTTGAATCATGCCTTTCAGTGCAAAGCTGAACTGGGATGTTTGTGATCAGCTGTGGGGCAAGCCAATGATTGTCTGCCACAGATATCAAAGGGTCATTAAAGGAGCGATCTGTGTCATCGGTGAAGTTGTAGGTTTGGTTCTCCTACTCCTAGGAGCTGGTAGAACACACTGAAATTGGTGTGCCTATCAGAAATATATGAGAACATCAAACATTATGAGAGCCTGGCTCCAGCTGGAGAAAACTCTTATGACCCACATCGGGTTACTGAGCTTGATTTTAGAGTAAATATATTGATTGGAAAGGATGTAATAACTTATAAAGGAAATGCCTCCACCTGCCAAAATAGAAAGTCAGTGCTGATTAGCTAGTAGTGTTTCCTCATGGCTCCTGTCATGTCACTGTCTTCATAACACCTACAAAAGAACCAAAACATGATGCATCAGCAGGTTTTCTTGGCAGACAAAAGAAAACAAGCAAAGTATCCCCCCAGGGACTAGCCCTTGGAGAGCCGCTTGGGAACTCTTGGCCATCCCTCCAACAATCCCAAATGCTAGACGAGGTGTCAAATAGTAACCTCTAGGGAAGTGATGGTCCAGCTGTTGGGGGCGGGGGGGCATATGATGTTAATTAAACCATGTACTGCAAACACCAATCACAACACATCATATCCACAGTAGGAGTTGGGAGGAGGACAGTGGTCCCTGATCTTTCAAACATAGGTCTCTATCTCCAGCTAAAGAACCTTTTTCACCCATAGTGGTAGTACCTTCCCAGTGTGTCGTCAGCTGGCCACTAGAGGGCAACATAACCTCACTTATATCTACAAAGACAGTACATGCTAATAGTGCTTCAAAGGACTCAGATAGTTCAGGTAAGCTTTGGATAAGCACCCACATTCTTCCATGCTCTTCTGAACCAACTCAGACCTCTGGAAGTTTGTATGGACCTGTTTATTACCACCTTTCCGATGGATTAAGAAAGCAAAGGGATCTTCTCCCCAAGGAGAGAAACAATATCCTAAGCAATTCTCTAAAATTCAATGCTAGAAAGAGAAACCTTTTCTGAAGAGGGGTAACTTGTACTGTTGTTCATGCTTAAGTTCTTCATGGAGATCAGAGTGATGCTGTCCTTGGCTGTAGCAGGAGAGCAACTGCTAAACAAGAGAAGGTGCAGGCCAATTACTGTCTTTGGAAAATTAAAGCAACTGTCATAAGAGGAGAGGTTTCTCATCACAATCAGACAAGGCTAGGTAAAAGGATGGCTCAGTGGACCAGGAATAGCTGCTAAAGCTTTCCCCCTTTTGGTTGCTGGTTCATTTCCAATCTAGGAAGAGAGAGGAGCCCAAGCTATAGAATTCAAATCTAGATCTGGCACTCCCCATAGTTATGGGTAGGAGGCTTCTGGATTAATGGATCCAAACTGGATCAGTGAGATACAACACAGTCCTGTGAAATTTGGATCTGAACTTGGAATCATTGTCCTGGTTTTGACCCATCTCTACTGGTATAAATGAAAGTTCTTCTCATCCGATGTCTCCTCAGTGGTCTCTTGGAAACAAGTTGTGGTTTCAGACCAATTCTTAAGTAGGTAAATGTTCATGTAACAAATCTATCAGCACAATTAGTACCATTGTTGGCAGACTCCATGAAGAGGCCAAGGACACAATGGATAGAGCGCCTGAATTACCCTTTCACTACGTAGTCCTTCAGCATCATGGCTGAACACATTGCTAGGCATGGGGAGTCTTGCACTGACTGTTGCTTATGCTGTGTCCGTTCTGGGGCTACACAGTGGAGTTCAGCCTCCAGGGCTCTGGCAATCACTAGGTTACTGGTTGTGTTATACAAAGAAGCACCAGGAACATATTGTTTTAAAGTAGCAGCAGCATTCAGGGGTATTACTACCGTTTGGAGTATGAAAAAAGTGAGTCAGGAAGAGGCATCCTTTCCCTTTACTCTGTTGATTCAGATTAGATTGTCAGACAGTTTGGAGAAGGGTGATCTAGTGACTGCGGCACTAGCCTATGACTGGGGAGATCTGAGTTAATTCCCTGCCACAGACTTTCTGAGTGACCTTGAGCAAGACCCTTAGCCTCTCAGTCCCTCCTTTGCAAATTGGGAGTAAGTACCTTAGGCCTGGTCTACACTACGCTGTTAAACCGATTTTAACAGTGTTAAATCGATTTAACGCTGTACCCATCCACACTACAATGCACTTAACATTGATTTAAAGGGCTCTTAAAATCGATTTCTGTACTCCTCCCCCAACGAGAGGAGTAACGCTAAAATCGATATTAACATATCGATTTAGGATTAGTATGGCTGCAAATCGAAGTTATTGGCCAGATAGTTATAGTGATAGCTACCCACAGTGCAACGCTCCGGAAATCGATGCTAGCCTCGGACCATGGACGCACACCGCAGAATTAATGTGCCTAGTGTGGACGCATGCAATCGACTTTATAATATCTGTTTAATAAAACCGGTTTAAGTTAATTCGAAATTATCCTTTAGTGTAGACGTACCCCTAAAGAGTGTGAGGTGCTCAGATACTGTGGTAATGAGGCGTGTCATATAAACTTGGTCTTTGGGACCACTCCTGTCTCAGTGAATGCATTTTCAGATCTGGGGGCCTAAACTTACACATCTAAGTTAGGTACCTAAATATAGGTAGGCTGATTTTCTGAAGGTGCTGTGCCCCCCATTGGCTTCAATGCATCTCAGAAATTCAGAGATCGGTCCTAGTCCATGCCTGGAGCTCACAGGTGCTATGGCAATACGAATAAATGATACTAATCCCTGATCCTTCATAGTGGGCTGTGAAGAAAGCCATGATTGCTGAGCAGCCTTACCTTTCAGATACCATGGAGCTCCCCGGCTTCTGTTTATCTGTTGGGGGAAGAAAACGGTGCTGGATGAAAAAAAACATCTATCAATGAGCAAAGCAAGATGTATTCAGAATGACCCTGGTAGTGTCATAAATGGCAATCAATGGAATGTAAAGCCTCTGCCAAGTATTTCAGCCCTGATTAGAGAAAACTGTATAAAGCTGAGTGAGCTGAATACAGCGCTGATGTTTGCCTTACTTGTTTCTTTTAAGCCTTTGGACTAAGCATCGAGTGTCCTGTCAGTTGAGCTGCTTTGCCCCCTAGTGGACAGTCCTTGAGCTGGAATACAGGCTTCACCAGGAAATCTCACTACACATTCAATGCAAAAATCTGTGCTAATGCAACGTGGAGCAAGAGATTTAAAGCCAGTAAAATCTGCAAATTGCATTGAGGCGGCTCCCAGACTTACCTCTGTTCCTTGTATGTGTAGGGTAGGACTTGGGCTTTCAATATACGTTCACACTGGATTGTTTTATTTACATAGGCAAAAATGACTACTCTCCACTGCACTATGTTTGGTTTTAAAAGACAAAGCCATTTTTAATAAAAGCATCTTAAGCTCATTCCCCTCCCCTTCTACTCAAAGTGGCCAGATCAAGTTTTTTTGCTAATTAGTAGGGGTAAAGGGGAAGAGGGAAAGGAATAATTTCAGGATGAGACCAAACATGGAGAGTTTCGGCCTACAAAGGATTTTTATACCAAAATTACATGGGCCCAGTTCTGAAGCCCATCTGTGACCGAAAACATGGATCTGGACCAGAAATGCCATTTAGCTCTGGATACAACCCCTTATAGCACTTCTGGAATGACTGTAACCACACAAGCATATACAAATACCTTCTGCATCTTTGGAACGGTTACACTTGAATCTCAGACTGACCACGCTGGCCAGGACGATAACAACAACTACCAGAATGACTATGAAGCTGATGACACCTGAGCAATGGAGAAAAGAATAATTGGTCAGTGATAATGTAACGGGTCTGTTTGGGGCCCAGTCTAATTCCTACTGAAGTCAATGAGTTAGCCCTGTTGACTTCTATGGGACGTGGATTGCATCCTTAAGGAAAAACATTAAGCAGATTATTATTTCTGTTGTAATGAACATCAAAATGTATTGACCAGAGAGGTGATATTCACTAGAATGAGAAACCTCTTGCTCTTTTGTCTTAGGTGGTATTTTCCTCAAATGACAATACATCTTGACTTTCAATAAACCTTTAACACAAAAGGCTGAGTTTACTCCTGGTCTAATCCTACCAGGGTTGAAAACAACTGCACCACTAAGCTCCGGATCACCAAAATACAGGCCCTTACCAAACGCTGCCACCGTCAGAGCTGATTTCTCCTCCGTTGGGGTAGGGTCTGGGAGGGAAGGTCCTGTGCTCCAGTCAGAGGCAATGGTTGTAGAGGTCACTTGTTTCGAAGCACCTGTGGAAAAGGTAGTTTTACCTAAAGACTTTCTACTCAGAATCTGGGGAGAATGTAATTCCAAGGCCACACTGGCAAGGTGCCTCCATTCCCCCAAAGAGCGTTTAGCCTTACAACAGAGAGAGACTGAGCTGCTCCCAGTGAAATCAATGCAAAATTCCCATTGGCCTCAATGAGAGCAGGACCGTATTTTTCATGTCTGTGCCCCTTTTCATCAAAAGATCTGCATGAATGAATGAATGTTCATGACCTACCATTTTACAGCTGGCACAGTGAGGCCAAGGGATTTGCGGCATGACACGTCTTCAACAAGAGCCAAGTACAGAGCCCGTACTTCTCGGTTTCCATTTGTGTGCTTTAGCCAGAAGACCAGCATTCCTCTCAGAGAACCAGCTTTCCTGCCTAGCTCAACCAACTGCCCTTTATGCCTGAACAGTTCATCCCAAGGAAGGGAAACTTCTGTGGTGTTTTCAGGTTTTCCAGAGGGTATATGGGAACTATCAGACACACTGGTTAGCTCCTGGCACAGCTCTCTGCCTCTGCTTATGGCAATGGCTTTGAGAGACAGTGATGTAATGGCACCAATCCAGGATATGCGGTGCAAAGGGTTGTAACACCGTCTTTAGGCTCCTACACTGGAGCACAAACAGATTTTCCAAGTGGAAACCAAAGGAGCTGGTCAGAAAATGGAATTTTTGTCCTGTGGAATATTCCAATATTTCAACATTTGTTTTCGTCCAAATCAGGACAAAAAAAGTGAAGTATCAAAATGTTCACAGAATGAAAATTTCTGAAAAACTTCCATTTGGAAGTGTTGAAATGAAAAATGTTGATATTTTCAGTTGAAATAAAATGTTAATTTGAATGGAAACATTTTGGTTCAAAATGTCGCTTTGGAAAAGGGAAATTTTTAATGCCAACTAACATTTACCCATGGAAAATTTCAATGTAGACCAAACACATTTCTCAACACCCCCTGCCCCTCCCCACCCCCCAAAAAAAACCCACAAACACCCCACATCTTCTTTTTGACCAAAATTTTCAAGCAGCCCTCAACAGCTGCCTCCCAGAGTAGAAATGTGCCGGAGGAACATAACTGGTAGTGGGATTATCCAGCTTGCAGATGTTGCTGTACAATGGTTCAAGTCATCAAGTTGTTTGCCTTGTGCTAAAATACTGCGGCTTCTAATTTATCCATAGTCACTTGACAACTGTCTTATAGGACTTTCTTTGCTACTCTGCTTGCTGAGCCTGGCTTGGGTACTTTGTATTTGGGAAATGTTAGATCCCACCCGAAAAGCCTGGAATGATGGAAATATCAGTAGCAATTCCATAATCAAAGCGGCACTGAGCTTTTACATAAAGCAGGATTCAAATTAAATATCAGGCTCTGTGATACCCTGAAGAACTATTAGCTTCACTGAGCATAAACATCTACACAGATAAAACTAACTTACACTACATGCACTTGGACTTGTGTAAAATCTGGAATGGACTGTTGAGGGGGCGGGGGTGGACTTCGGTTGTTCCACAGTCTTGGGTTTAAAGCCTGAACTCAGGATTTAGAGCTCAGTCCAACTCCCGCTGAACTTAATTGGAGTCTTTCCACCGACTTCAGTGCTGGATCGAGCCTTTGCTCTGGGAGAACTGTCCCTGAAGTCTAAAGGAATCTTGCTCGGAAGAGACTACAGGATTAGGGCCTATGTCAGAAGCATGGCAAGGATCTTTCCAAGACATTACAGGGGGCATTTTACTCTCAAAGCGAGGTCACTCCTTTCACACTCTGACACAGTCCAGTCAGGAAGCATTGGTTGGATTTTGTCATCTGGTCTATACTGACTGCTGGGATGATACCCCCGTGTATTCCAGGCGTTAACGGACAGCAGAACTCCAAGGTTGGACTTCATTTAGAGCACCTGGACCCTGTAAACCAGCTAGTTCAATTGCAGTGAATTCTTGTTTAAATTAAAAGCTGCTATATAAAGGGACACAGCCTGCGCTCCCAATTCCCCTGGATTTGGATGAGGAAAACACAAGACATAAGACTTGTCAATGGACAGTTTGTAGCAATTAATAAGAATTATAGACCAAGGTGGAAGGAAACGTTGGTTTTCCCTAACCACGGTGGCTCCCAGTGAAAAAGGGCTTTGTTTTAGGCTTAACACCTTCCCCACCAAACCAAACCAACCCCCTGCTATGGTTGTACTCCATCCCCAC
Organism: Gopherus evgoodei; assembly: GCF_007399415.2. Classification (NCBI taxonomy): domain Eukaryota; kingdom Metazoa; phylum Chordata; order Testudines; family Testudinidae; genus Gopherus; species Gopherus evgoodei. Next base: position 35,870,515 of record NC_044329.1, read on the forward strand.
CCCCTATTCCATGCTTCGAAGTTAGATCAAAACCACGGGGAAACAGGGAATTAAAAATTCCCCTGTGACTGATCAGAAACCAACCTAGACTGTTTGCCAAAGATATTTGTGCCACTGACTGATCAGAAGGCTTGACATTAATGCTGACTGTTTGCCAACTCACCAACAAAAGGCCTTGGTGAGGCATGTGGGGGGGTATTTTCATAAGTGTATGTGACTAAGTGCACAAGTCCCATTGATCTTCCAGGAGCCTGGGGATCATAAGTCAACTGAGGTGCTTTTGAAAATTCCACCCCTTCGGCTGGCCAGCAGCCACCATCCTCCACCCCAAAGAGCTTCCTGAGCCTCTGCAGTGCCACAGCCCCATCCCGCCACACTGAATGCCAAGCTTGTGAACAAATTAGTGCAGACCCTGAACACAACAGTGTGGGAGAATGTGGTCTGAAGATGCACCAGACAATGCATGTCAGCACAGGGGATTCAACTATAGGGCTGCCCTTTGTTTTTTAAAGTTCCTTGGGGAGACTCTCGCTTTCACTGAACCCCCAAAATTCAGCTCACAGGATAACGCTGCAAGCTGGAAAAAACCCTGCAGTTGTTACTGCATTCTCTCAGACGATTTTTTTTCAACCTGAATTTAACCACAGACTCTCTTCCCAGTGCTTAATTTTTGCCAGGGCTTGCTTGGGCTGAACCTTGGCACCTCTAGGCTTGGCAGTTCATAGCCTGGCACCTCTAGCTTGGCAGTTCATAGCTCTGGCACTCTGGGCTTTCCTGCTTCTTTTATGAAAGTAAAAAAATTGCTTGAGTCTCTGCACCTCTTTCATTGCAAATTAAGCACTGTCTCTTCCTCATCCCCGCCCAGTAAAATCAGATAGCCTGCCAATAAATCACCTATGGCATGCATTGGCTTACCTGTGCAACCATCAGAGATACTGGCTGAGGGTATGGATACACTTGCAGCTGTACAGCGCTGGGAGTTACAGCTGTCTTCGTACAGCTGTGTAGGGAAAGCGCTGCAGTGTGGCCACACTGACAGCTACCAGCGCCGCAGTGTGGCCACATGTGCAGCATTTGCAGTGCTGTTGAGAGTGGCTGAACAGGCATTCTGGGATACCTCCGAATACCTCTGGAGGCCAATTACAGCGCTTTTGGTGGCCACACTGGTGGAGGAGCGCTGCAGCACCAGCGCTGCAATCGTTATACCCCAGGCAGAGCAGGAGTACAGCCAGCGCTGCAGCCAGGGAGATGCAGCACTGTATGTGCCTTGCAAGTGTGGACAGTGAGTAAGTTGCAGCACTGTAAACCCACCACCAGCGCTGCAACTCTCCAGTGTAGCCAAGCCCTGAGATGTTAAACTAAAGACTCAGTGCTCTACTCGATGCTGGTTAGGCCCTGGCTGGAGGACTATGTCCAATTTTGGTCACTAATGTATAAAAAGGATATAGTCAAACTGGAAAGGATCCAGAGGCAAGGGAGATGATCAGAGGGACGGAATGCAAGCTATATAAGCAAAGGCTGAAGGAAAAGAGGAGAATAAGGGGGGACATGACAGTGGTCTTCAAATACTTAAAAGGCTGCCATATAAAAGATGGAGAAAAGTTATAGCTCTCTTATCATAGAGGGCAGGACAAGTGGCAAGGGATTCAAACTACAGCACAGCAGATTTAGATTAAATCTCATGAAAAACTTCCTAACTGTAAGAAGAGCAGGACAATGGAACAGACTGCCTTGGGAGGTCATGGGAGCTCCTTCACTGGAGGTTTCAAAAGGAGGCTCGATAGCCATCTGTCATGGATGGTTTAGACACAACAAATCCTGCATCTTGGCAGGGGTTAATCTAGATGACCCTTGCGGTCCCTAATCCTACGGCTCTTTGATTCTATAACTCTTCTGCCTAACCCAACAGCCATATAGGGGAAAGATGTGTGAAACTTCATGAAGAGTTTGAGAAGTTCCTACACAGCGTATGAGCCAGACTGGATGGCTCATACTCCTGTTGGTGAGCGCTTAGAGCCTGCTATTCCAAAGGGCTCAGTGCACTGGGCATGCAACAATTTGGCCTTTACCTACATAGTCTTCCTGGCATCACTTGTATAAGGAAGCACTCACTGACAGGAGGATGAGTTGCACAATCTAACCCTCTGTGTATGTCTACACTGCAAGTGAAGGTGAGATTGTAGCACACTTGGCATGGAGCGCAGTGTAGATATGTCAGTGTAGCAACCAGAGTGCATCTTTCTGGTGTTACCCTGCTAGCTAGATTAAAGCTCGCACAGATATGCCAACCTGTGCTACAATCACCCTTCACTTGCAGTGTAGACATAGCCTGTGTGTGCAAAGTCTTAGTGTCGCTACAATGAAGTGTACCGTACTGTGCTAGGAACACGGCAGGCACTTACCAGCTGATGTCGATGCCGATTTTGATTTTCCATCAGCTGGGTCGGACAGATGGCCTTCTGTTGTCTGCTTTGAGGGCCTGGGAGTTGGTGTAATTAAAGTCAACACATTTGAAGCTGTGGAATAAATGTTTAGAAACAGCTCAGCTAAAGGCAGTGCCCTTCCCAGGAAGTCCTCAGGCCTCCTGGGAATTATGGGTAATCTGTTAAAAAGAGCATAGCGTTGAACAGCCAAGGAAACTGCTTCTAGTTCTGCTTGAGGGAACAGAGTGCCTGCAGTACTGTGACTTTAGCAGTAGCCAGAAATCTTATTGCTCATGTGTGTTGAGGTGAACACAACTCTTGGGCTAGACGGCAGGAGTTCCATCTCGTATTGCACCTTTTCCTTTTCTGAATTTAAAATAAAGAGGTTTTTACTGGCCTAGAAATACCCATCACCCCCACACACAATTGTTTGCTTTCCGACACATGCTGGCTTATGTGTTTCATTTCCTTTATGCTTGGATAGCTCAAGAGCAGCTACAGAAATTCACCTTTGCAGTTTGCTTTGCATTTTGGGGGGTCCACTTGAATGTGACACTCTAAGCAAAACTTTGGGGCATGAACCCTGTGCAGAACAAGGCAGAAAAATAAAGCTGCACACAAATCCCTACAAGGAAAGTTGAAGCAGCATCGCATGGCTTTGCAGGTTTTTGTTGCTGAGAATCCTCCTAGCTGTCCGGTGGGAAAGAAATGCAGGGAAAACAGCTTTAAAGTATTTCTCCTTTAGGCTCCAATTCAGCAAAGCATTTAAGCACATGTGCAAGTATTTTGCTGAATAGGCATGGATTGATAAATAGGAGCCATGCTGAATTCCCCTCTCCCTCCATGCATTCGATGACAAGAAGGCTTGCCTTGGGTTTTTGCAAATTGGAACTCTTCTTTTAGAAGGAGTGGCCAAGAGGATCCTGGGGATCCCCACAATCTAAGGGGCTCGCTGACCTCCTTTCTGGACCATGCTGCACCTGAATGCAATTGCTTTTCCCATCGGAAAGGAGTGATGCTCTCTCATGTACTTGCTGGTGCCACAGGTGTGGCTGTGAAGTATATGGCGGCCATGTAAAAGCCACGGGCCAGAGTTACAAAGGTATCCACTTAAGTGCTTTTGAAAATCCCACTAGACAGCAATCTTCATCTTAAGGTACCAAAATCCCTTTGTAAATCTGTCCTATGGTGAGTTTCTGACCCCTGAGCAGCAGAGTTGAAGATGGTTATCAGCCAGGTCACTACCTAAAGGAGTTGCACAGAGTGGGATTGCAGTGGGAGGACTTCTTTTATCGGCATAGCTATATGTAGCAGTGGACATCCGCACTGGCTCTAGCTGTCAATATGACTCTGCTAGTAAGGGGCTTGTGCTGCTCCAAAAAGTTAGTTAGTTAGTCGTCATCAGGGGCGGCTCCAGGCCCCAGCACACCAAGCACGTGCTTGGGGCGGCATGTTGCGGGGGCACTCTGCTGGTTGCCAGGAGGGCGGCAGGCAGGGTGCCTTCAGTGGCATGCTTGCGGAGGATCCGCTGGTTCCATGGCTCCGGTGGACCTCCCACAGGTGTGCCTGCAGAGGGTCCGCTGGTCCTGCGGCTTCGGTGGAGCCGCGGGACCAGCGGACCCTCTACAGGCACGCCTGCGGGACGTCCACCAGAGCCGCAGGAACGGCGATCGGCAGAGCGCCCCCTGTGGCATGCCGCCATGCTTGGGGCAGCGAAATGTCTAGAGCCGCCCCTGGTTGTCATGCTGTCTTGCACAGCCCAGCAGCCCAAACACGTTATCAAGTATCAGAGGGTAGCCGTGTTAGTCTGTATCCACAAAAACAACAAGGAATCCGGTGGCACCTTAAAGACTAACAGATTTATTTTGGCATAAGCTTTCGTGGGTAAAAACCCACTTCTTCAGATGAATGGAGTGAAAATTACAGATGCAGGCATTATATAATGACACATGAAGAGAAGGGAATTACCTCACAAGTGGAGAACCAATGTTGACAGGGCCAATTTGATCAGGGTGGATGTAGTCCACTCCCAACTATCAATTCCAGGAGAGGCAAAACTGCTTTATGCCACATTATGGCATATGTAGTTCTGTCCTAAACCAAATCTGGCACATCATGGGGTACGATGCCTGTGAGAGACAGGTGGCTGCTGACGACATCCAGCAATCATATTTTATGTCTTCTGAAGGGTCTTTTCCATCCTGCTTTCATTGGGTCAAAGATGATTCTTGCAGGGAGGCATTTGGCGCAAATGACCACAACAGATTCGGTTGCGCTGGGAGACCGTTTGAGAGAGCAGGATTTGTTTAGTTAGAGGTTGGATCTCTTCATCTGACTTGACTTTGAACCATTTAATGTTTTTGATCATTTGGAGATGCTTCATCTGAATAGTGATGATGGTGAGGGGCCATGTTTCAGACCCATAGGTCAGGATACTGACCACTGAAAAGGGGAATAGCTATTTCACAATGGTTATTTGGTAGGAGACAGGCAGGAGAGCAGATGCACAGCTGAGCAGACACACATCTGCATCCACTGAACAAAGCAGAATTTTGTTGGTGCAGCTTCGGAACTTAGACCAGTCCTCAGTGACTTAGGAACACATGTTGTGTTGATCCTTGGTGCTCCTAAGTTACATAGGTGCTTTTGAAAATCCCTGGATCTAAATCTGAAGTCAAACTTTCTCAATTTGAGAGGGTTTAGGCAATGTGACCTAGTGGATAAGGCACTGAACTAGGAGTCAGGAGACCTGAGTTCCATTCCCAGCTTGGCCGTTGGCTTTCTGTGTGATCTTGGCCAAGTCACTTCCCTCCCTGTTCCTCAGTTTCCCCATCTGTAAAATGGCAATAATACTAACCTTCTCTGTTCTCTGCAAAAGTGCTTTGAGAGCTAAGGATGCAAAGTGTTGTATAAAAGCTATAGTGTTATAGTATGGCCCAACACAGAAATAGAAGCCAGCTGTGATGTTAAGATCTGATTTCAGATTCAATCTTTCTCAGAGATTTGGGATGTTCAGACCTAGGGGGTTGATTTAGGATCATGTTGTGTTTGCTTTTTTGGGGGGAAATTATGTCTTTCGAGGAATTTTTCAAACAAAAGGTGCAGTATGTTTCTAGAGGAATCTACCCAGATAGCAAACATGTGGACCGGAAATAGGAAGAATTCAGACTTGCTTATCATATGGGTTTATATTTGCAGACTGAAGCTTGTAGCTTTCTGTTGACAGCCTTTGTCTTCCATCTCTTGGGAAGGAGTCCTCACTTCTAGCCACCTGCAGCAGCCTCCCTGAGCCAGTTTCAGTGGAACCAGAAGGAAGAAAAGCAAAAATAAGGTAAGGGAGCACTTTTTGTTTGAAAATCCATGGTTTCAATCCTTTGCAATGTGATTTGACAGCTGCTTCCATGGAACTAGACACAGGAGCCCTCTCCTAGCCATACCCGCATGGGCTAATGGATTAAACCAGGGAATGGAAGCCTGGAGTATGGGTTTAGTCCCAGCTCTCACAGGGAGTCTCTGGTTCAATGTCCCTCTCAGTAAAATGGAGCTAACAACCCAGCAGGGGTGTTGTGAAGAGGGGCTTGTGGGTCAAGCACCACACATTGTTAATCACTTGTTTGCATGAAAAAGGGACACCTGTGTATCTCAAACTTAATGTTTGTAAAGTGAGCGTGGTGCAGGGAAGCCTCTTCTAATGAAGGACGTCATTGCTATCATTATTTCTATTGCAGTAGAATTTAGAGGCCCAGGCCAGAACTCAGGGACACTGCATCCCTCTCCACATGTCCACGCTGAGTCCCCGCCCTGAAGAGTTCACAGTCAATACATATGGTGAACCAGCAGATCCAGTAACTGGACCGAGATGCTGACTGTACCTGCTGTGACGCCGGCTGTGATTCGTGGCATGGCTGTAGTATCTGAAATGACATGACCGAGGTATTTTGTATAGAGTCATGACTGGAGAGTCAAGCTACCTCACTTCCCATGTTTTTCTCTGCTAATCATTTGTATTGTGTCCCCTGTCCCATCTTCTGTCTGGCCAGGCTTCAGAAGACACCTAATCCCACTTCTCAAAAGATACAGATAGTCAGAGGTGATGAGCTGTTTAGAGTGTGACACCTGTTGATCTCATTGTTTAAGGAGCTATATGTATATGTAGTAAGGTGTACATTTGTAACAGGGAGACTAATTAACCATTGGAACAATTTACCCAGAGTCGAGGTGGATTCTCCATCATGGACAATTTTAAAATCAAGATTAGAAGTTTTTCTAAAAGATCTGCTCTGGGAATTATTTGTGGGCAGGTCTCTGGCCTGTGTGCTACAGGAGATCAGACTAGATGGTCACAATGTTTTGCCCTTGGAATCTATATTATTTTTATTCTTTATTTAATCAAAGAGTGCAGATATGATTTCACTCAGGCTAGTGCTCAGTGGTGCCTAGGTTTTGTGCCACACCTTTGCCCTGGGGTGAATTCATCCCCCAAGAACAAAGCCCACTGGTACGCATAACATAACAATATAATCAGTCAGGTTCCTAATGGTCAGGGCTACAAGAGGAGGGTGTAATACTGCTTCATTTTAGGGTAACTTTGTTTTCTGTGGGTCTCTTATTGTTCTTGTGCTGCTCATTCACGTGTTTCCAATGCTTGGCATTGTGCAATAATAAGCTAGTGCCTGTTGCTCTATCTTGGCAGAGAAAGGCCATTTGAGCTGTTTTCTGGAGCTGAGACAATCCTTAAAGCACATGTTCAAGTGCTTTGTTAAATTTGGATCTTAATGCTGTTGAGCACCACCATGGGTCAGATATTTAGGGGCCTAAAGATGCAGATTGGTGCTTAATGGGGTTTTCAAAAGCAGCTTGGCATCCCACATGGTGCTTTAAAAGTCTACCCGTCTCCTCAAAGTTTTCATCTCTGGACTGGACTGCAGATGCCAGAATTACCTTGGTCCCTAGTTTCAAGAAATGACAACAGCAGTTTTCCAATTGCAACTTCTCAGATCCTTTCTTTCCAGTAATTCATTAAAATATAAACCTCAGGGGACAGGAATAAGCATATGAAAACCAGCACCATTTCATAGTAAAGCCCCTTGGAGGGCGGGGGACGGAAAGTGTTTCCAGTATTCTGGGAAGAGTTTGCGTGTCCTTGACCAGTTCTGGCAAGGACGGGTGCCAGTAACACTACTGAAATCTAATTCCCAAGCCTCTCTTTTGTGTTGTCAAATCACATTGCCCACCTCTATGATGGTGGAGCAACCATTAGAAAGAAAATGCAGGGACAGTCAAGCAAGAGCTTGTCCTCCAGGGAGGATGTCCTTCAGTGGAAACGAACAGTAGTTAACACAAGCAAAAAAGAGTAACATCAAAATTCCCGCTTCCACATCTAGCCAGTCCTGCCAACTCTCAGAATTTTACCATGAATCTTGTGTTATCTGGTGTTTGTCTTCAACTCCCAGCTCCTGGAATCCTGTGATTAGGGCAGGGTCTCAGCTTCCATTTCTTTTTTAAAAGTAACTTTCTAGTCCTCACAGTTACAGAGAAAAGCTGAGTGCCCCCTAAAAGCTCAGAAATCAAAGGCCAGATAAATAAATCCAGAAGTTAATTATTGTTTCAAATCTCATGAGTTAAAGCCAATCTCATAATTCTGGGAGCCTAACCCATGATTTTTGAATACATGGAGTTGGCAATACTGAGTCCAAGTTTGCAGCCACTGCTCCTAACTTGATGTGACAGTAGATTTCAAATGTGCAGCAGAAGTTCAAAACAAGGGAAACAACAAGAATTAGTGCCCGGACAGGCAGCTTAGGGGCACCATTCTTTTACAGATATTGTTCCCCAGAGCACCGGTTTCCAGATACAACATTTCTGATGGTAAACAGGGAGATAACATCTGGGGAGGGGAATCTGGAGTGAGGTAGTAGGAAAACTGATTGCACTGCTGTTGAGAGAGAGCCAATGGCCTTGCAAACTTCCTTATGCACAGCACAGCCAGCACCCACCAGCACTGCATCCCCAATTCCTCCTGCATTGCACAAAGCTCATTTTAGTTTGTCCCACTTCTGGACCTGACTTGCTCTCCTTAGAGCTCCGGTTTCCCTCGCCCTTGCAGATTAATTGGTTAAAAGGTGGGGTTTTCATGCGGGGAGTTTTTAAAGGTCCATAGTTTCAAAAGCGTCCACATTAATGGGGAAAAACAATTCGCTTTGTTCTATGGGTGCCTCTCTGCACTGTCTCAGTGTCTAAATACGTACACAAACCTGGCTCTTAGGCCTAGACCCTTAGAAGGATTTAGGTACCTAACTCCCATTGATTTCCATGAAAGTTAGGCACCTAAATCCCTCTGAGGATGTGGGTCTTAGTGCTGGATTTTCAGGTGAGCCCATCACCTACAGCCAGGGCCAGGGTTTCTGACACGCTCAGCACGCTGACTGTCGCAATGGGAGCTGCTGGGCACTGTACTCCCTTGAAAGCCAGGGCCTCTGTCTGCAAACTGAGGGCCAGATTCTTCACTGTGATGCCTTCCGTGTCCCAGCACAAAGCAGCGTAAGTAGGTAGTATCTAGGAACCTACATGGGGGCAGGGGGGATGAAGGGCCGTCCTTAGGATTTATGGTGCCCTAGGCGGGATTATTAAACTGGTGCCCCTGTGCCTGTCTTGCTCTTAGCAACACAAACATAAGCTTACACTATTGGAAAACTTGCCTCATACATGTTATTAAAACCAGTTTAACTTAATTAAGCACACTGTAATGCAGATGGACTAGCACTAAAGAAGCAGCACTATAGAAAAAATTCTGATTTGACAGAATGATGCAAATAATATAATGTTTTTAATCTGTCAACATTTTATTGGAAATTTCTATGAAGAGGTATTGAAAGAAGGATTTGTTTTTAATTAAAAGCAATCTTTCTGGCTTTTTTGGCTGCAAAATCAGTAATAATGTCATCGTATGACATAGACAAAGTGATGTCTTGTTTGATTGCAAGAATAGCAAGACCAGTCAAGTGTTCCTGACTCCTTGTAGAGCGGAGATAGTTTTTAATGAGCTTTAGTTTTGAGAAACTCCATTCTCCTGATGCTACTGTTACAGGAATTGTCAGTAGAATACGAGTGGCAATGTACACATTAGGATATATGTCAACAAGTTTGCTGATATGAATAAACTGTACAAAGTCCATCATCGATTTTGCATGTGGCAACATTGATGACAGTGTACTCAATTCTTCATACAGTTCAAGTCCATTTAAATCAAAACGATCGCCGTGCTTCAGGAGGCTCTCTAGGTCAGGGGTCCCCAATGCGGTGCCTGTGGATGCCATGGAGCCTGCTGGGGCCTCTCAGGACGCCTGCGTACTGGCCGGCGGACAAGCATCGTCATCTAGAGGTGTCGCCGCCAAATTTCAGCAGCATTTCGGCAGATGTTCATCTGCCGCCACGGTCCTTCGTCTGGCACCTGGGGGACCACTGATCTAGGTTCTTGCACTTTGTCATTAGTTGCTCTTTTTTTCCTATTTCATTGAATTTAGTCCTGCTCAGCCTGCTACCAGCTGAGTGAATGGAACCCCAGGCCAGCAGCAGGTTGAGTGGCTCAGTCAGGGTATCAGCCGCCGGCCTGCTCAGCCCACTGCCAGCCTGGGGTTCCTTGGGGGTCCCCAGACCAGCAGTGGGTGCTGAGTGCAGGGGCAGCTCCAGGCACCCACGCTCCAAGCAGGTGCCTGGGGCAGCAAGCCACGGGGGGCGCTCTGCAGATGCTGCGAGGGCGGCAGGCAGGGTGCCTTCGGCGGCATGCCTGCGGAGGGTCTGCTGGTCCCGCGGCTTCGGTGGACCTCCCGCAGGATGCTGCGGGATCAGCGGACCCGCCGTGCTTGGGGCGGCAAAATGTCTAGAGCCGCCCCCGGCTGAGTCGGGCCGGCTGCCGGGACCCCGGGTGGCAATGGGGCAGCAGCCGGAACCCCAGAGCAGCAGCAGACTGAGCCGCTCAGCCCGCCGCTGCGTGCCATCAAAAATCAGCTCACTTGCCACCTTTGGCACATGTGCCGTAGGTTGCCGACCCCTGCTCTATACACTTATAAGGAGATGAGCATATTACAGTTGTTGGAGGGCTCTTTAGCAGTAACAGGCTATAGGAAAGTCAGTGAACATTTTTTGTTTCTCTGATGAAAACTGACCCACTCCTTTCCCCATACCAAACTTGTCACAAATAATTGTCAATAATATAATTTTCTGTTTTTGGCTAAGATATTGATTTAAAAAAAATATATATTGAAATTGAATTCAGGATTGTTAGCAAGCATTTTTGGCGAACAAATTTGTTAAATGACAATCTAAATGGCAACACAGTACTGCTTTCATGCTTGGCTCACCCCCCAGCCTGCTGGTCCAACAGCTGCAGTAGAGGAGGAGATAGGTGGAAAACTGCAGGACCCCAAAATCCACCTCTTGGGGTGCAGAGTGACAACAGCAGCAGCAAACCCTCAGGTCCTATTACATGCCAGTTGGCACCACTGCCAGCCCAATGGATCATGGTGAAGTTAGCACAGCATCTGATTTCAGGGACAGGACATCCATGGAGGCACAGCAGCTCATCCTGCCTTGTGCAACTCCCCCCGGATGAGATGGATCACTGCCAGCCCGGGGAAGAGATGCGCTCCCAAGCTAGGGTGACCAGATCCAGATGTCCTGATTTTATAGGGCCAGTCCTGATATTTGGGGCTTTGTCTTATATAGGCACCAATTACCCCCACCTAGGGTGGCCAGACAGCAAGTGTGAAAAATCAGGATGGGAGGTGGGGGGGAATAGGAGCCTATATAAGAAAAAGACCCAAAAATTGGCACTGTCCCTATAAAAGTGGGACATCTGCTCACCCTACCCCAACCCTCTGTCCTGATTTTTCACACATGCTATCTGGCTATCCCCAGCCCAGCCCTCTGTGACCATTCCAATCCTGGCTGCCTGCGAGGAAGTGAGTTACTTTCACTGTCATTCCTCAGCAGGCAGCCAGCCTCCCCTCCCCTTGCAGCACCTCACCCAACCCAGCCCGGACGGGGTGGGGAAAGGGGTGCTCCATGGGGGGGAGGAAGAAAGGGGGGTACTCTGTGGGGCAGGGGGGAGAAGAATGTATGTTATGGGGGACAACAAAGGATACTGCCAGAGCCGCCGAGCCTGCCTCACCTCACGCTGGGGGAAAGAGTCACACTCACAGGTGAGTTCCTTCCCAGAGATCCCAGCAGCCAATCCCCTCCCTCAGACTGTGCTGCATTCAGCTCTCTCTTGGGCCTAGCAGCTCTGCCCTTACATGCTCCACTGCTTCCCATCTGTCCGGGTTCCTGGCAGAGTGGTGCCCCCAGGCAGAGTGGTGCCCTAGGCAGCTGCCTGTTCTGCCTATGACTAAGGACGGCCTGGGGGGGGATGGATCCCGTCCCAACCTGGGTGTGTGGGGGCAGTTCAAGTAATGTAGCTCTTTCACAGACTCTCCAGTCCTCCAGTTGGGATCCCAATGGCTATGCCCCCATTCCTTCCCACACTCTACATGATGAGCTTGGTGGAGTTGGTGCAGAGCTCAATTCCACCACGGGCAAGGGGTGGGAGGCGGGATGGAGGGGGAGCCAGTCCACCTCAATGCGCCTGCCCCTTGCATAGCAGAAGCACCACACTATGCTGGGGTCCTTACATTGCCTCTACAGGCAGGGGTAAATTTCATCCTAAAGCGTAATCCCAGCTGTTCTCTAAGCAGTGGCTGTTCTAAGAGACACATATGAAAAGGGAGGGGCTGAGATCCTGGGATGATTTGTTTTTTACCTGCTGGGCCTCCTCTAGTGAGAGATGAAGTTATGGCCTCAGCATCTGAAAGAGAAAAAGGCAGCTTGTTAATGAAATAATGGGCTGGTATTTTCCCTGAGGCTGGCAGGGAGGGGTTTCTTTTGGCAGAGCCCCTCTGGCCATTCTGGCTCCATTTGTGACAGGTTTCTATAAATCCACCCCTAGGAGCCTGGCTCTGTGTATGTGGGAAAGCTCCTGTTTGTCTAGGCAGAGAGCAGCCTCAGAGCCTACAGGGCATTCTGTGGATCAGGTTTGGGGAAGCGGGTACAGCTGAGAATACCTTGCCCCTCCCTAGTCCCAAAGGAGGGCTTCATCCCTCATTCTCATCCCCACCCTCTAGGTTTCTGCTAGAGGAGTGAGTCTAGTTCCCAGTGAGGCTCTGTAGACGGGAGGCAGTGGAGCAGCACATCCCCTATTCACCCTAGCCAATGCCCCCTTCCTCACACAAGCACTGTCTCCTTGGGTGTAAGTGAGGATACAGCTGCTTTGCACTACCATAGCCAGGGAATTGTCTACAGCTGGAATGCCTTGCTCATGATCAAAGCCCCCAGCAGCTCAGTGGCAGAGGCAGGACTGGAACCCAGGAGTCCTACCTCCCCTTCCTTGTTCTCTAGGTACAACCTGGCCTCCCACCAGACCAGAGAAGTAGAGGATGGAGGGAGTAGTCACACATAGCTGTAAAAGCAGTGAATCCTGCAAGGGAAGTGATCCTTAGGATTCTACAGCTCCAATCAGTCTCATGCACAGCAGTATCATTGCACGTAATAGAAACTGAAACAGGCACAGGCCACAGAGACTTTGCACCCATTGTTCCAGGTCAGTGCTTCAATACTGGGGTGAAAACTGCTTTGCAGGTGCCGAGAGACAGCATCCAGAGGTTGAATCAGGCCCATCACGACACAGGCTCCATCCTTACTTACAGTGCAAGCCCAGAATGTACCCTAGTGTTGCTGTTCTCATGCATATACGCATGCGTGTGCTCACACAGAGTGTATCCCAGCGTGGTTGCTATTACGCACAGACAGAGCATATCCCTGGATTATTATTAAGCACTCGTGTACGTGCACACAAACACACACACACACACACGAGAAGGGAAGATACAGAAGGAATGATAATGATCCCTTACAACACTAGCATTTTTCAGGTTTCCAGCCAAATCAATGGATGTAATTACTCTGTCAAAGCGTGGTTACAGAAGAGAACGTTGGGCCTCTCCTCCCACGCAGCTCAAGTGGCTGAAAGCCAGAAAGCAGCCCGACAAATGGGCGGCTGACACATTGTTCTTGTATCATCTCTCTGCAAACCACATTACTGACATTGTTCCACTGGTTGCAGCCAGGTGAATTATAACAGTTCTGAGAGCGTGGACTGAGTGCAGGATTCACGATGTGCACACCTGTTCACTATGAATTGACCTTCCACAATGCCCCCAAGATGTGAGGTCAGAATCAGGGGTGGCTCCATGCCCCAGCACCCCAAGCGCGAGCTTGGGGTGGCAAGCTGCGGGGGGCACTCTGCTGGCGCTGCGAGGGTGACAGGCAGGCTACCTTCGGTGGCTTGCCTGTGGAGGGTCCGCTGGTCCCACGGCTTCAGTGGACCTCTCGCAGGCGTGCCTACGGAGAGTCCGCTGGTCCCGCGGCTTCAGAGGACCTCCCGCAGGCATGCCTGCGGGAGGTCCGCCAAAGCCGCGGGACCAGCAGACCCTGCCTGCCGTGCTTGGGGCGGCAAAATCCCTAGAGCCGCCCCTGGTCAGAACTAATAATTAACTAACAATTTTACCATGATTCCCTTCCCTGGATTCCCCAGGGTGCTTGGCCTCTCTGTATTGTCTGTTAGGTGTTTGCTGTTTCTTCACACTCCAGCTCCTGGACACTTGTGCTTGCATAAGAATCTCTGCTTTTATTTGACACCAAAATAAAAAAAAAAATCTAGCCCTCTTGGTTGTGGAGAGATGCTAGAAAATGAGACCTGAATGTACTCCAGAGCAGTGGTGGTCAACCTGCAGCCCATGGGCCAAACGCAGCCTGTCAGGGTAATCCACAGGGTAATCCCGGCCAATGCAGAGAGCCACTGGGAGCTGTGGGCTGCTGTGCAAATGTAAACAAACTGTCCTGTGGCCCACCAGCAGACTGCCCTGTATGGGTATCACTTCCATTACTCCCTTTCATGAGCTACTCGTGGGAGATCAGCGTCTGCTGGGCTACTGCTCCCTTCCCATGCAGGTGGGCGAGGGGTATGCTGGTGGGGAAGGGGACTGACCAGAACTTTGACTCCACTCCTACCCCCAGCAGCCAGGAAGTTGTACTGCTGTGGAGGAGATATTAATCTGCGCTAGGCATAGGCAGGGCCAGAATAATGGATAAGCAAACTAGGCACATGGCTATGGCCCAAATTCAGAGGGAGTGCCTATTTTTTAAATATATTTATTTTATTTAACTGATGCAGATTTGCAGGCAAAGTGAAAGACCCTCACTCCCCTGCATGAATGACATTGTGACCTTGTAACGTTGCTCAAATGTGGGCCTTTCAGTTCATGTGCAAATCGGCACCAGTGGATGAGTGGGCAGATAATTCTTACTCACAGCTGAGACTCGCTTTGCCTTTCCCAACCCCACCAAGGAGAGAGGAGGGGGTTGGGTAAAGAAACCACTTCCTCCTCCAACCAGATAGGAGCCCAGGTGTGTATGTCCGCCTAGGGCCCAGCGATGAGTTAATCCAGCCCTGGGAATAGCGCTGATTTAGATCACTTCTCTCCACGGGCAAGGGGAGAACCAGACAGTGAGGTCCAAGCCTTCAAAATGATTTTGCTGGCCTGTCTGAAAGAGATTGAGTGGTCTTAATTATTCAGTGATGACAATGGGTCAAATTTTCAGAAGGGCCTAAATCCCATTTTTAAATAGAATGCAGGCACATAGGACCAGATTTTAAAGGAAATTAGGTCTGCCCCTAGGCCTAAATGCCATTGACTTTGGGCAATCACATCCTGGCCCTGCTGAACCCAAGCTTCTGGGGCTTTCATAGTTTCCAAGGCCAGAAGGGACCATCTGTCTGACCTCATGTATAGCACAGGCCAAAGAACTTCCCCGAACAGGTTCCTGGCTGATCCAGAGCAGATCTTTTAGAAAAACATCCACCATGACCCTTGGTAAGTTGTTCCAGTGGTTAATTACCCTCACTGTTCAAAATTTACACTGTATTTCCAGTCTGAATTTCTCTAGTTTCAGCTTCCAGCCATTGGATCTTGCTTGTGTGGCCCCCGGGAGCTTATGCTTGGTGCATGTTTTTTGGATGGAAGCCCCTCAACTAGAAGGTTTTTTTCCAAAGCCATTTTAAAAGTATCCCAGCCAGATGAAGAGATTAACAGCACATACAATTTGATGAATAAATATTAAGTCATAGGTTTCTTTCCAGCTAAAGTTTCTCCCAACAAACACCCTTACCTGAAAATGCGCCCCTGCTTTTTTGTTCTGTGGTGGCAAAACAATTGAAACAATTTGCATCAAATCTCAATGGAAGTTAGTCTGCACTGACAACAGCTGCTGGGCCACAATCCCTCCCATGCCTCTTAACAGGCATTGATGCAATATTAATACCCTAAACATCAGGGTTTGTAAATATCCGACCTGAACAATACTCTGCTGCAACTGTACCACAGAAATTTCCCCAAAAGTAAATAGCTCTTCTTTCCCCAAACTGTTACTTTTCCAAACCGAAGGCACCATCCTGTCACCTTGCCTAGATGACTAACTGCCCGTAACATCACATTTTCTTTTTTAGATTAAGCCATATTTTTTAGAGCACGCGTATCACTCCAAGCACCTGAAATTTCTACAATAGCTATTGTTTATGCTTGGTAACTTCCAGACAGCTGAGCTGGAGCTTAATGCACTTTTAAGAGAATTGGTATCTGGGTTGGCAATTGACGTATACAGTTTTCAGCCCAGTTGAATAGAAGTCCTAAAGCAGCTAAGCCCGGAAATTGGACATATGGGAATGAGGGAGGGCAGGGGGAGAGGAGGAAGCTCCCTCCTGGCAAATAAAGGAAAGAGGAAGGTGACCGCAACTGCTTTGGCCACCCCAACCCACTAGATCCTAGTGAGGGTCGTGTTGTGTTGCTGCTCGGTACAGCTAGATGGAGCTAGTTCTTCAGTACAGTATACCATCAACGTGCTAGCTCCGATTATAGGAAGGTCAACAAAAGCCTTGAGGGTTTCTGGAGACCTTTGTAAGCTTGAGCCTGCAGGACACCAGTGAGACTGAGCTAGCCAGGCTCCTGGCCTCACTTAGGAGCAGGAAAGACAGAATGGGATTTTTGATCCAGTCAACTGACCTGTTGAGCAGTGGGCTGATCAGCCCTACTACCTGATGGAAGTACCATCCGCTCAGACAGGCAGTCATGACAAGGGAGTGGTCTGCCAGGGGGAGGGCAGAGATCCATAGAAGGTACCTTAGATCTAGTTGGACCTCCTGTATAACACAGGCCAGAGACGTCCATCCAGCTACTCCTGCACTGAGCCCAATAACTTGTGTTTGAGTAAAGCATCTCCTGCAGTAAGGCAGCCTGTCTTGTTGAGAAGTCTTTGAGATGGAGAATCTGCCCCTTCCCTTGGTAGTTTGTTCCAGTGGTTAAATCAACTTCACATTAAAAATGTGCAGGGCCTGATTAATCTTTTGTGGGCTCTGGTGCCTGAATCGTGGCCTCGCCCCCAAAGGCCTCATTCATGCTCCGCTCAGATGCCTCACTTTTGCTTAGCTTCCCCCCCCCGAAGCCATGCCCACGCTGTGCCCTAATCAGGTCACACCTACAGCTATGTCTACACTGGGGCAAAGGTTTAATTTCCGTCTTGAGTGGATATACCCCAAGATAGACAACTAAACCCAGAGCCAGGGAAGCAATGAAAGGCAGCCCAAATGATGGCGCAGGAGTGGAGACGCAAAAGGAGTGTTTAAAGGAAATGCCAAGCGTCCAGGCTTACTGCTGACAGGCTTCCAAGTGGTGAATCCTTGTGCAGGGAGGGGAATGATGCTGACAAAGAATGTGCGTGTTGTATGCTGCGGGGGAGCGGGGCGGAGTGACTCGGGTCATAGAAGAATATGTTGTATGTGTCTGGAGAGTGCCCATCAATCACACCACAGGTCCCAATCCCCAAAAACAGCCCTTTGGCGCGACTGAAATACAAATAAGTAACAATAACAGACAGGTTGCCTCCAGCAGGGCTGCAATTACAATAAACATCAGAGCAACTCAAATGACTTGCCACTGAATTTAAATGCTGCCCAATTACCGTTTTCTTGAGGCTGGAATGATTTACGGTTAGATCTTGCAGTTTTAGGTGGGGTGTGGGAGGCTGCTGAGTGATTCATGATGGGAAATACTGCAGTTTCTGGCCCTGCTGGAACAGGAGAGTCCTGATAACACTGATCCAGGCTCCCCTTAGGGCTACAGGGACATGTCACCTCCCTCATTCATGGAGAACTTTATTTCCCCAGAGGAAGGAGAATTTGGGATTCTATTTGTGGTATTTCTTCTTTAACTTTATTTTATATAGCGAGAGCCACATGTACATTAAAACAATAATGTGATGGGTTTTAGAGATTCCTGGTCGGTTTTTATTTTTGGAACTTCAGATGTTTCAAGAGTTTTTACTCGCAGGCGTATTTCCCAGCTGCTCTGATGCAGCATAAAGAGAGGCACTTGATTTCTTTAAGAAAGTTACAGTCAGCGGCAGGAACTTAATCAACAGCTGTGGTTTGTCTTCTTTGGCACCAGGGGCCTGATCTTTCCCTTGACTTCACTGGGCTTTGAATCAGGCCCCAGAAGGGCTCTGCTCAGTGACACGTGCTAGCAGATTGCTGGATTCCTCACGGCGCAGAAATTCATGTCATCCATAAAAAGACTCAGATTTGGGCTTTATGAGGGCAAAGTGCATGGGGTTGGAGGGACAGAACTCCATCCCACCAACGCAGGAGGGCTGTGTAACACCCTGTGCCTTGGCATCACACGTTGAGGGTGTTATGCCACTGGAGTCACATAAGTAGCCCCCTCCTGGCCTGACTCTTGCCTGTTTGGAAGTGGAGTGAAATCCTTCCTTTCTGAACGTGCAGAGAGCTCCCACATTCCCCCGGTGTTCTGCTCTGTAAACGATAAGTACAGGGCCTCTATGACCTTCTAGCGGCCCTCTGCCCCGAGATCCACGCCCCCTTTGTTTTTTATGAGGTACACAATATATGCCTCCAGAAAAGAGAGTGGAATCATTATCATCATCACAATAATACTTTGACCTTTCATCTCAGACTTTCACAGCACTTTAGCCAAGATTTTCCTAATTACGAGCCTACATTTAGGCTTCTAAATTAATTATTTAGCCACTTAAGTGACCCAATTTTCAAAAATGCTAATATAAACTCGTGGGTGAAACACAGCAGCTGCTAAGCAGCCCACAGCAACAGTAAAGAACAGCTTATGATGGCAATGAAGGAAAATCCTATATCTCATTGAAGCTGCAGGTGGAGATTCTGCTAGGTAGAATTTAATCTGATGGATGGAATCCTGTATATAATGTTTGTAGTTACTAGCTGTGACAGATATTGAAACCATATGCGGGATCTTAGACTTTGGGGACCATATTGTTTTAAGTTTATATATCATTGAGGGCCACGGACTGTAGGCAACTCCAGGGTGGTTGAACAACGGAATAAATTGCCTAGGGAGGTTGTGGAATCTCCATCACTGGAGATTTTTAAGAGCAGGCTAGACAAACACTTGTCAGTCTAGATCAGTGGTTCTCACTTTTTTTCCTGTGGACCACTTGAAAATTGCTTATGGTCTCGGCAGACCAAATGTTGCTTGTACCGTTAGCTAACTATTTTAACATGCTTTGGATAAAAGCACTATATATAAAAAAATGATCAATTAACTTTTTGTTCTACAAATAAAAGCACACAACTCATATTTTAATATCAGTAGTCTTACCTTTCTAATGCGATGGATGTGCCCTCTCCCACCCCTCTGTGGCAGCCCCCGAGCTGGGGCTGAGAAGAAGGGGGTGGTCCCTCCCCCACCACAACAGCCCCTGAACTGGGGCTGGGAAGGAGGGAGGTCTGTCCCTGGCAGCCACAGTCACCTCTTTCTCTAGCCACCACAGCCCAGCATATCCCAAATTCCCCCTCATCCCCTCTTCTCACCCCACTGCCCCCTCGCACCTACCCCTTATTCCCCCAAGGCCACCACCTCACCTTACACGTGGCTCTTCTTCAGGGTCCAGGCACCTAACTAGTGGAGCCACGCCTGAATGGCTCCATTAATTAGGTTGGTGGCCTTTCATTTTCTTGTGTGCAGCTGCCCAGGCACGCACCTTAGAGAGAACCATTCGTGGACCACCTGAACGGAGCTCGCAAACCACTGGTGGTCCATGGACCACAGTTTGAGAACCTCTGGTCTGGCTAATACCTAGTCCTGCCATGTGTGCAGGGAACTGGACTAGATGACCTCTCAAGGTCCCTTCTAGTCCTATGATTCTATGGGGAGGAGAGCTACCACAGCTCCTCCAGGGATTAAACACAATGGGAGTTGATTGCGGGAATCACTTAGGCTGTAAACAACTCCAGAGAAGTACAGTCAGCTGGGGGGGCTTGCAGAGACTAGTTCATACTGGGGGGGGGGAGTTCAGAGACCAGCAGACAAAGAATCTTTTCTTTAAACAGCCTGAATTTAAACTGATCCAGAGACTTCTTTCTGATCCAGCAAATGGACACACCCACCTGGCCAAGGATTAACCCAACCCTTGAAGAAAAGGCTGGGTGACCTCAGGTAAGATTTGAGTATGTGTATAGAAACCTTGGTTGTTGTTATGGGTGTTCTTTGTAATGCTTTCACCCAAATATGACTATTCTTAGGCTTTGTGAAGGCTGGCAGGTAACTGGTATACACCATTGTAGCCCCTGGAGAAAGGTTACCCACAGATGCTGGATTCCACTCAGACCTAATGGGGAAAATCACAGTGACATGCAGAGGAACTGCTAGTCTAAACCCCCAGGCTGGAGACAGAGACCCACAGGTCTCTGGCCGAGAAGTGACGACTAGGAAGCCTGAAACTTTAAGTGGGTGACCTCGAGAAAAACTGGGGTGGGGCTGGGGGTTTCAAAGGTGCAGTTAACCCTGAAAGTGTGACACTATTTATCCATCTTTACTTAATGTACATAGACATGTCTTATCATTCAGCATCATGACCATGGCCCTTGAGTTTATTAGATTTGATTATTTATATTACACTAGTAACTATAGACCTCTGTGAAGATCTGTGCCGCATTGTGCTACCTAGGTGTCCATAAGGTGGGTGCACAATTGGTTGGACAACTGTATCAGAGAGTAGTTATCCGTGGTTCACATTCAAGCTGGAAAGGCATATTGCATAGGATCCTGCAGGGATCTGTCCTGAGTGCAGTTCTATTAAATATCTTCGTCAGTGATTTGGCTAATGGCATGGAGAGCACATTTATAAAATTTGTGGATGACACCAAGCTGGGAGGGGTCACTAGTGCTTTGGAAGACGGGAGTAGAATTCAAAATGATCTTGACAAACTGGAGAAATGGTCTGAAATAATAGGATGTAATTAAATAAGGGCAAATACAAAGTACTATGCTTAGGAAGGAATGATCAGTTGCACAAATAGGTCATTGCCCATTTTGTAAGTTCCTGCTAAGGCGCACACCTGAGCAGCTGCGCAGGAAGTCACCAAGGGTCTTGCACTTACCTCCCGCCAGCTCCGGGGCTGCGGCATGGCAGGGAGAGAGGAGGACCCTCCAGTCCAAGAGCTGCTGCGGCAGGGAGAGGCGCCTCTCCCTCCCAACCCCAGAGCTGCTGCGGCAGGGAGAGAGGAGGACTCCCTCAGTGCCGGAGCTGCTGTGGCAGGAAGAGGCGCTTCTCCCCCAGTCCAGGTGCTGCTGGTGGGGGAGAGAGCTGAGGGGAGTCCTCTCTCCCCACTGCAGCTCCAGGGCAGCCTGAACCCCAACCCCCCCCAACCCCACCCCAGAGCCTGCACCCCCAGCTGGAACCCTCACCTCCTCACACATTAACCCTCTGCCCCAGCCCTGAAACCCCTCCCACACTCCAAACCCCTCGGTCCCACCCCTGCCACACATTGGTGCACATAACAAAATTCATTCTGCACATGGATGGGAAAAATTAGAGGAAACATTGGCAATGACTGCCTAGGAAGGAGTACTGCAAAAAGATCTGGGGGTTCTAGTGGATCACAAACTAAATAGGAGTCAACAATGTAATAGTGTTGTACAAAAAAAAAAAAAAGGGCGAGCATCCTTCTGGGATGTATTAGCAGGAATGTTGCAAATAAGACACAAGTAAGTCAGTCTTCCCTCTACTCAGCATTCATAAGTCCTCAGCTGGAGTACTGTGTCCAGTTCTGGGCACCATACTGTGGAAAGATGTGGACAAATTGGGGAAAGTCCACAGGACAACAACAAAAAATGATTAAAGGTTCCAATCAAGAGCTTTAATCACAACTCCATGCTCCTAGCAGAGGGCTGGTTCTCATTTGTTCACTACTCACTGGATTTGCTTTCTAGCTGCTTTTGCTGGAGACGGATCAGTGTTCTACGGAAAGTCAATTAAAAACCATTTGACTCTTTAAAAATAATAAAAAAAGGCAGCAAGCCAAAAGCCAAACAATGCGAGGAAGCGGCGTGTGTGGGACGGGACAGCCACGTTACAGTACTTGTCGAATCCTATTTACTAATTCCATTGAGTCAAGCAGCTAGCAATGCATGAGGGCATGTGCTTCCTTCCAGTGCCCTCCTGAAGGCTGGGCCTAGGAGAGCTGCCTCCTGCATTTGTCCACCCCCACGCCAACATTCTTCATCATCATCAGCTGTCCAAGTGAAACAGATCTGTTCTGTGAAGCCGCGTCCTCAGAATAGGTCCCTGGCCGCTGCCAGGAGATCCCCCACCCAGCTGGCACTTCCAGTTTCCTAAGCACACCTCTGTTTGGAAAACAGTGCTGTGTTTGTTCTGGGTTCCCATGGCAGTGGTGCTCTTGGCCTCTCTGCTGTGTGGTTGCTTGGGTCTGTCTGGCTTGGCCTGGGGAAGGATCAGCTGCTTGCCATGTTTGGGTGAAATAGGCTGAGAAAAACCTTCTGTTCAGGCTGGGACTAGAAACCCACTGCAGACTCCCAGCCCAGCTAGCTGATGACTATTGTCTAATCCAAGCATTGTCCACGAACAGAGCTATCGTGCAGGGTTCTGACAATCTTTACTCCAAAAATGGTGCATTTCTAGCTAATAAAATTACAAGATTGTCACCTGTTTGTGTGTCACTCTGAAGTCTGGACTGTCTGTTGAATCAGGGTGAAGCCATGGAACAGCTACAAGCATAGCTGAGAGCATTCTTTGTTCAGAATATCCCATGGTCATTCACTGGGATTTCACAGTCTGGTACGGCCCAGTTTTTAAGTTCTCAGCCATTTTGACTTTATGAATTACACCTGTGCAGTGTACAGTTGCAGCAATGCATGTATCTAGGTTGTGCCAAGAGTCCTAGACCCTTGTGATATTAGAGGTACTCAACCAATCACCCACCTTACTCTACAACTAATTTTCATGCAACAGTTTCATTGGTTGTATGAAGGAGACTGTACACATGGTGGATCACTTGGCTCAGCTGCTACACCAATGCAACAGTACAGGCTTCCAGCTATTAGTTATTTTGTACGAAACTTTCTTTTTGTACTGCACTTTTACATTTCAGAGAAGTCTGCTGGCATCAGGGCTGGCTGCCATTTTGTTCTCAGAGCTGCTGCAGCATGTTACAGAGAAAACATACACTGTGCTCTCTCTTGGAGACTCGCCTTTGTTTTTTTCTCATTTTATTCTGGCTGGCTCAGCATTAACACCCACCTTTAGGGCTTGGATTTGGGCAGAGAGATGGTGAGGGGATGGATTTTTCTAATTCCAATTCCTTTCCCCTTTGTTTCTCGAGCACCCTGTTCTTCCTGGCCAAAGCTGAGAGAGGAAGGGAAAGTACCTGATGAAGCAGGCCTATCTGAACTCATCCATTTCATGCCCTGGGGAGTTGTGTAAACACCTTCACCAGCTTCCAGTCTTCTCTGTCTGCACTAAGGAATGTGCCCAGATGTAGCTGTGCTGTGGTCCCTCACAAAGGGATTAGGCAAGGTGGGGGGAAGAGGGAGAAGGCAGAGGACAAATTCAGTCATCCAGGTTATTAGCTTCCTGTTCCACATCATTGAGACAAAGGATTCCATGTCACCTTCCCCAGCCTCACCTTACAGCTGCTGCTGGGGTGGAGGCAGTGGTGAGCTGGAGCCGGTTCCCACTGGTTCACAAGAACCATTTGTTAAATTTAGAAGCTGGTGTAGAACCGGCTGTTAAAGGGGCAGGCGGGCAAACAACTCCAGTCCATGGGCCACATCTGGCCTGCAGGACTGTCCTGTCTCCGGCTCGCCTGAGCTCCCAGCTGGGGAGGCTCCTCTGGCCCCTCCCCCGCTTCCCTCCCCCCCTCACAGAGCCCCAGCGCACTGGGCCGCCGGCGCCAGTGCTCTGCGCAGTTCTGCAGCTCCTGCCACTTTGAGCGGCATGGTAAGGTGGGGGGCTGCGAGCTCCAGTGGGCTGCGCGGCATCCTTACATGCTGCTCTGAGCAGCATGGTAAGGGGGCCGGGCCAGGGCTGGGAGGAGGGGTTGGATAAGGCAGAAGCCAGGCAGGGAGTGGTTGGAGGAGGCAGAGGTTCTGGGGGAGCGGTCGGGGGATGGGGGGGTTTCAGGTAGGCATGAGTTCCGGGGGTCTGTTCGGGTGGTGGTGGATGTGGTCAGGGCAGTCAGGGGACAGGGAGCGGGGAGAGTTGGGTAGAGGGTGAGTTCCTGGGGGGCAGTTATGGTGGGGGGTCTCAGGAGGGGGTGGTCAGGGGACAAGGAGCAGGGTGGGTTGATGGGTTGAGGGTTCTGAGGGGGGCAGCCGGGGGCAGGACATGCATGGGGGTGGGATGGGGAGAACAGGTTGTTTTGGGAGGCACAGCCTTCCCTACCTGGCCCCCAATAAAATTTTGCAACCCCAATGTGCAGGGCCAGCTTTAGGGAGTGTGGGGCCCGATTTGAACAGTTTATATGGGGCCCCAGCAGTGATGACTTAAAAAACACATGTAAAAAAACACGTGGGGCTTGTAGTCACCGGGCGGCGTGCCGAGTCTTCGGTGACAGGTCCTTCATTCGCTCCGGGTCTTCGGCAGCACTGAAGGACCCGCTGCCGAAGTGCTGCCGAAGACCTGGTAGGGAACTGGTTGTTAAGATTTTGGCAGCTCATTACTGGGTGGGGGCACAAGACACAGCGCTCCTGCTGTTCAGGCTGGCTGGTCTGCAAGGCTTCTGGGCTGCTTTGCTTCCTGGTGCTTGGCCTGCCCGGGGAATACTGTGAATGGTCTGCCCATGAGAAGCCAAGTGTCAGCGCACAGGTGGCTCATGCAGAGTCTTACCCACTCTCTCTCCCCAAAGTTCAATCCAGGCCTTTCAGGTACTGTCCAGAGGTGACTTTGCCAGCCAGCACCTTCTCACCACAGTGCACATGATCACAGTGACTCGGCCTCAGTTTTCCCCAGCCCACCAACAATCATTTGTCTCTATGCCGGAGGAGATTCCTCTTACGACTGCAGCCGGGTTGTTTATAGTGTCTCCCCTTCCAAGGCAATAATGAGTCTGATACACTAGGAGCCCAATAATCTCAGGCCCCTGCACTGTCCTGACCTCTTTGCTCCTCTGGATTTTACTATCCCCTTTGCTGGGGGCGGGGGGGTTGGCAAGGGGGCTGGCAAGGGAGGCTTCCCCCCAGTTTCCAGCCCCAGGACCCTACACTAAGCAGCTGGAACCAGCTCCTCACAATCCATTGCTGCCACCCACCTCTCCTCTAGAGTAGGCCCGTTGCAAACTCACATTCTCTGATTCTTCCTTGAGGTGGGGGTCTGACTTCCTTCCCGGCTGTTGCCAAGGACAGCTCCTCTCAGTACCCCTGGGTCTCTGGCAGCCTCTCCTCTCCTCTGAGTTGCAGCCTCTTATCCCCCAGCTGTTGCTGGCCCAGCAATTAGTCGCAGCTGAGGAGATGGCTAACCTGTCTGTTAACCCCTTAGTCCCTGTGGTAGGATGGGTCTGTAAACCCCTGACAGATGCTTGGGTTAAACATTCCAGTTACTGGGCATGTAATTCACAGCCATTAGCTTTAGGGCGACACAACCCTGAGAAAGTGAGCTACAATTTCTCCTGTTGCTTGAGGACCTTTGCTCCTGTGGATGTCACTCTGGTAGCAGCCAATTCTGTGCCCCAGTCTGCATCTCTAGCACATGTGCAATAGTAGAGTCCCAGGGTTCTGCAGGCCATGCTTGTTTCTTGTCAAGATGGGCCTGGACCAGTCCCCCAGTCTGCAAATCCCCAGACTCTGGGAAATCTTGGATGGGAATTCTTGCTGTGACATTCCATGTCTCTTCCTTCACTGCTACTGGGTCAGGGTGTCCCAGTCACTTGACTGCTGGGTCTAATCCAAAAATAAACTATTCACGAGATCGTCAGAGTAAAGACAGAAGCACCCCTCTAAATGCAGGAGCTGAACAGTGCATCAAACCTTACAACTAGCCACATGGCTGCCCGGCAAGTTATAGGGCTGGAGGCCAGGTGCCCAAGTGCTTGAAAAGTGTGGTCATCTCATAACTACCAAAGATGCAGTCTGGTGTACCAAACACCCACAACCTTTCTAGGCTAGAGACATAGACAGAGATGCAGATGGACCTGAAAAGGCCAGAGGGAACAATCCTGCACTGGAGATGAGATCTAAGAGACCCCTGCCACTCTTGTGTTCTCGGCTCCGATCCCTGAATGTCACCATGTTGTCCTTGACCTTGAACTCTCCCATAGGCATGTGGTGCTCAGACACTAGGCTGGATTTAACCCCTCTGTCAAGCCATATGTGGTGTGCCTTTAGTGCACACCCTGCAGGTTATTACCAGCAAGGCTACAGCCAGGACCTTCCTACCTCATAAGCAGCAGCTCTACCACGCGAGTCAAAGAGGGGGAGTTCATCTCACCAAAACAGCAGCAGCCGAGCTAAACTTGTCCCAGTCAGTCTCTTGCATGGTTTATAGCCATCAAATCTTAGAGGTTGGACCACCTGGCCCTGAGGCTAAGCCTCAGCAGTGATGCCTCTTGCTTATGGGGTGTACAGGCCTTAGTCCTTCTGCCAGTTCCGGGCTTGGGGTTACAGCAAAAATCCACTTTCAAAGCAGAGACATGCTGGTGTTTGGTTACTGGAATGATTTCCCTTAAGAACACCTGCTGCTGACTCAGCTACTGTGACACAACTTGGTTCCCGGATGCACAGCCTGCGGGACATTGCTAACAGTTTTGAGAAGCTCCCTGGAGAGTCCTCTGGGGAACTTGAAGCATGTACTGTAATGATGCGTGGGCGAGAGCTACACTAGTTCAGGAAAATTTGCTTAGTGAGCAAACTTTTTGGAAGGTGGTTCTCTTGGGATCAGGGCCTGCGCTTCCATTAGGGCGCCAGGATTCGGGGGGCAGCATTTTGTGCGCTCCCCACAGGGCGCACGGGAGCTTCCAGTTCCGCTCCCATCACGCCACCGAAGAAGGACCTTCTGCCGACGTGCCATGGAAAACAGCGGCAGGCAATTGAGCAGCTCAATGACTGCCGTTGTTGCCTGCGGCATTTCGGTGGAGGGTCCTTCTTTGGCAGCGTGATGGGAGTGGAACCGGAAGTTCCTGTGCGCCCCGTGGGGAGCACACAAAATGCCGCCCCCCGAATTCTGCCTAGGACACCAGAAACCCTGGTGCCGCTCCTGCTTGGGATCCTCCTGTTTTTCACCCTCCCCATTCCTCTTACATGTCAGACTGGCTTGGCTTTTTTGGTCAAAGAGGGTGGCTGTAAGGGCTGGGTTGGGCACAGCCAGACATAGTGGTTGGAGCTGGAGCTGGAGTCCACAGTCAGGAGTCAGCTGGGTCAAGATACTGGGAGGTCAGAAGCCAAAGAGAGACTGGAGATCAAAACTACAGGTTGGTAACCAGAGTCAAACTGAGTTGGCATACCAGTGGGTCAGAGGCAGAAGACAAACCCGAGATCAGACCCACAAGCCAGAGGTTCGGAGTCACGCCAGGTCAGGATGCCAGGAAGTCAAGCCAGGGGAGCAGGAGGCACAAGGTACACAGTCCAGAGCAGGGTGGATCCAGTTGTTCCGACAGCTTTCCATTCCTGTTGCTGGTGTAAGTAGGGCCAGCGGTCAATCGGCTGCTCTGGGACTCTGCCATGGGGGCATCAGGGTGGAGCCTCAAACTGGGGCTGGGCTTCATGAGTCCTGGGTCAGCAGCTGTCAGCAGGCTGCAAAGTGGATGGTTGCAATGTGGCTGCTCCTGTGGACCCGCGTTCGAGGCCTGTGGGTCATGATGGTGACTAGGGAATAACCCCAGGAGCTCCCATCCAGGGAGGCAGAGAAGGCCTCTGTAGCAGCTTTGGAGAGCAAGAGCTAGGATCTGAATGTGGTCCCCCTTGGCAGTGCAGTGAGCTAAGGCACCTGCCACTGGGAGACTATACTATGAGCTGGACTGTGATTCCCCTGGTGCATACACAGACATACTCACACGAGCTCTCAGTGTGCCAGCCAGTGTAGCTGCTAGATTTACTCTTTGAAATGCACCCACCCGCAAGTCAGGTCTGCCACAACCCCAACCACAAGGCAACTCTGTGACCCCTGCCCCTTCAACAGCCACTCATAGAATCTAGCAAGATCCCAGATATAGACAAGACTGCTAACATTGCATGTCTCCTCACTCTCATGTGACTCAAACCCTCTCACACACATCCATGCCATGCGCTTGCCTGTTGGTGGGCAGCCAGCTGCTGTATTTTCAACAGTTTTGATCTGTTATCGCTTAAACTGTGGAAGTGGGAACACTGCAGCACCTTTAGCTGGACATAGACACTTCGATACCCCAGTGCATTGTGATAATAATGCAAATCTCTAGACCCACATAAAGGAAAACCTGGCAGATAAAATTATTTTTCTGCTAACTGGCAAATCCATAAAAAAGCCAGCCAGGCTGTTCCAATACCTACCAGCCACGTGGTAACCGTACTTGCTGTGGTAGCTAGGGTGGCAGGAGCAGAGGCATGACTGAGCCATGCCAGGTACAAATGTGGTAAAACCGGTGGGTACCTACTTGACATGGCTCAGTTGTGCCTCCGCAGCCGCTACCCATGCTACCAAGGCTACACTGCTATTTATACCCATGCTAGCTCGATGAGAACTAGAACGAATATGTCTATGTACAGGAAATGGGGAACCACCCCCCTAGCTTGCAGTGCAGACATAGCCTATGTGATGAAGTGGGAATGTTCTTAATGTTTTCTCTGAATACTGTGTGGCTGCCTCAGTTTCCCCTATGCAGTTCTTAAGTATCTAGGTGGTGGGATAAGGGTGTGTGATTGTTGCAGAGCCCTAGAGGGCCAGTGTGAGGCTGTCTGCACAGAGAATGGCCGACGTCCTGTCTCCTGGCAACTGATGGCCTGGGCCCTTCCCCTGCAAAGGTGCCAAGTGAAGGTGTTGGGGAACAAAGAGATCAGGTGACCTCCTGGCCTGGGAAAGAGACAAGGGCCAGAGGAGGGGCTGGAGAGTTTCAGTTTGGAGCTGGCTGGGGAAACAGAGGGCCTCCCAGATGGGAGTCTGGCCTCCCTGGCCCCAAGATGGACTTGACTGAGAAGTCCTGTTCTCTTTACCTACAAGTTGTCTAATAAACCTTCTGTTTTCCTGGCTGGCTGAGAGTCACGTCTGACTGCAGAATTGGAGTGCATGGCCCACTAGCTTCCCCAAAGAATCCTGTGGCACCTTATAGACTAACAGACGTTTTGGAGCATGAGCTTTCGTGGATGAATACCCACTTCGTCACATGCATCTGACCAAGTGGGTATTCACCCATGAAAGTTCATGCTCCAAAATGTCTGTTAGTCTATAAGGTGCCACAGGATTCTTTGCTGCTTTTACAGATCCAGACTAACATGGCTACCCCTCTGATACTAGCTTCCCCAGGAGCCCTGCCTGTGTGGACTCACCGTGAGAAGTGCATGGTGTGAGAAGGGGATGCTGAATGCTCTGAGGTCAGACCCAGGAAGGTTGAAGCTGTGTAAGCTTCTTGCCCTGGAGACAGTATGCTCACAGAGAGGAGCCATGCTCCCCCAGAGTCCTGACTGGTTTTGTATGGAGAAGTTCCAGAGCATTGCCCGCTAACTCCGTGATAGCTTAATACTAGCTTTAACTCCCCCTGTCCCCTCACACTACTCCTTTGGCCAGCAACGTATTCTTCCCCAGACTGTCTAGCCCAGTTTGCAATGGCCCATGCAATGGGGTTGCCACTATTTCTCCTCGGGAGCATAGGCCACCATCTAATACATTTCACTGCTAGGAATATTTTCCTGCTCTTCTTTCACATCCTCCCAGGACTTTTTAGTTATATACTCTTGCTACATGCTAAGCACAGTCTCTCTCCCCATGGTATTCCCATCCATACAGCTCTTCTGTGATATCTTTGTTTCAAAAGCAGACCCGAGCTGCCCCCTGTAAGCTGATGTGTATTTGATGACAAAGAGCACTGCTTTCAATCATAGAATCATAGAATCATAGATTTTAAGGTCAGACGGGACCATTATGATCATCTAGTCTGACCTCCTGCACAACGCAGGCCACAGAATCTCACCCACCCACTCCTGTATAAAACCTGTGTCTGAGCCACTGAAGTCCTCAAATTATGGTTTAAAGACTTCAAGGTGCAGAGAATCTTCCAGCAAGTCCAGCAAGTGAGCCATGCCCCGTGCCCCATGCTGCAGAGGAAGGTGGAAAACGCCCAGGGCTTCTGCCAATCTGCCCTGGAGGAAAATTCCTTCCTGACCCCAAATATGGCAATCAGCTAAACCCTGAGCATGTGGGCAAGACTCACCAGCCAGACACCCAGGAAAGAATTCTCTGTAGTAACTCAGATCCCACCCCACTTAACATCCCATCACAAACCATTGGGCATATTTACCACTAGTCGTCAAAGACTAATTCATTGCCAAAATTAGGCTATCCCATTATACCATCCCCTCCATAAACTTATCAAGCTTAGTCTTGAAGCCAGATATGTCTTTTGCCCCCACTACTCCCCTTGGAAGGCTGTTCCAGAACTTCACTCCTCTGATGGTTAGAAACCTTCATCTAATTTCAAGTTTAAACTTCCTGATAGCCAGTTTATATCCATTTGTTCTTGTGTCCATATTGGTACTGACCTTAAATAATTCCTCTCCCTCCCTGGTATTTATTCCTCTGATATATTTATAGAGAGCAATCATATCTCCCCTCAGCCTTCTTTTGGTTAGGCTAAACAAGCCAAGCTCTTTGAGTCTCCTTTCATATGACAGATTTTCCATTCCTTGGATCATCCTAGTAGCCCTTCTCTGAACCTGTTCCAGTTTGAATTTATCCTTCTTAAACATGGGAGACCAGAACTGCACACAGTATTCCAGATGAGGTCTTACCAGTGCCTTGTATAACGGTACTAACACTTTCTTATCTCTACTGGAAATACCTCACCTGATGCATCCCAAGACCGCATTAGTTTTTTTCACAGTTGTATCACATTAGCGGCTCATAGTCATCCTGTGATTAACCAATACTCCGAGGTCCTTCTCCTCCTCTGTTACTTCCAACTGATGCCTCCTCAGCTTATAACAATAGTTCTTGTTATTAATCCCTAAATGCATGGCCTTGCACTTTTCACTATTAAATTTCATCCTATTACTATTACTCCAGTTTATAAGGTCATCCAAACTTCCTGTATGGTATCCTCGTCCTTCTCTGTATTGGCAATACCTCCCAGCTTTGTGTCATCCGCAAACTTTATTAGCACATTCCCACTTTTTGTGCCAAGATCAGTAATAAAAAGATTAAATGAGATTGGTTCCAAAACCAATCCCTGAGAAACTCCACTAGTAACCTCCCTCCAGCCTGATAATTCACCTTTCAGTATGACCCATTGTAGTCTCCCCTTTAACCAGTTCCTTATCCACCTTTCAATTTTCATATTGATCTCCATCTTTTCCAATTTAGCTAATAATTCCCCGTGTGGAACTGTATCAAATGCCTTACTGAAATCGAGGTAAATTAGATCCACTGTGTTTCCTTTATCTAAAAAATCTGTTATCTTCTCAAAGAAGATCAGGTTGGCTTGGCACAATCTACATTTTGTAAAACCATGTTGTATTTTGTCCCAATTACCATTGACCTCAATGTCTTTGACTACTTTTTCTTTCAAAATTTTTTCCAAGACCTTGCATACTACAGATGTCAAACTGACAGGCCTGTAGTTGCCCAGATCACTTTTTTCCCTTTTCTTAAAGATAGGAACTATGTTAGCAATTCTTCAGTCATATGGTACAACCCGTGAGTTTACAGATTCATTACAAATTCTTGCTAATGGGCTTGCAATTTCATGTGCCAGTTCCTTTAATATTCTTGGATGAAGATTATCTGGGCCTCCTGATTTCATCCCATTAAACTATTCGAGTTTGGCTTCTACCTCGGATGTGGTAATATCTACCTCCATATCCTCATTCTTATTTGTCATCCTACCATTATCCCTAAGCTCCTCATTAGCCTCATCAAAGACTGAGGCAAAGTATTTGTTTAGATATTGGCCCATGCCTAGATTATCCTTAACCTACATTCCATCCTCAGTGTTTAGTGGTCCCACTTCTTCTTTCTTTGTTTTCTTCTTATTTATATGGCTATAGAACCTTTTACTATTGGTTTTAATTCCCTTTGCAAGGGAAAACTCTACTGGCTTTTTGCCTTTCTAACTTTCTCCCTACATGTTCTGACCTCTGCCATTTGTGCTAAACCTTATGCAGCCGTCACACAGAGACCCTTTCACCAGCTGCAAGGGAACTGAAATAACGTGCAACATACACATCAGTATGAATTTGCTCTGAAATTAAAACTGACAAGCTGGAAAAGCTATGTCCTGAACTGCCATTTCAATGGAAGAATAACACCGTGAGACAAAATATGCCAACATATTAAATGGCCAGCTGCTGACCAGAGGCCATAACTGAATCTAACAGTAAACCCTACAAACTTAAAATGAGAGTACTAGTTAAACAGACAAAGGGAAACACACCACTACATTGGAAAAACAATTCAAAATGAGATCATACAGTTACTGGCAAAAAAAAGTTAAACAGAAGATTGTGGCAGATCTGAAGTCAGCAAGATATTACCGTTATTCTGGACTCCACACCTGACATCAGCCATATGGAATAAATGCCTTTAATGGTGCGTTTTGTAACAACAACAGAACCTAGTGAAATTGTCCCTGCAATGGTGACCATCAGAAAACATTTTCTAGAATGTATTGACATTGATGATACTACA
Source organism: Gopherus evgoodei (assembly GCF_007399415.2). Classification (NCBI taxonomy): domain Eukaryota; kingdom Metazoa; phylum Chordata; order Testudines; family Testudinidae; genus Gopherus; species Gopherus evgoodei. Next base: position 35,903,235 of record NC_044329.1, read on the forward strand.
GGAGCTGGTATGACAAATGTGCTTCTTAAAAACCTGGAGGATATGGGAATTGCGATAGCTAACATGAGAGGTCAGGGCTACAATAATGGTGCCAACGTGAGAGGAAAGAACAGAGGAGTGCAGACACGGATCCGGGAGTTAAACCCTCGAGCTTTTTTAGTCCTATGTAGTTCTAATGCATTGAACTTGGTGGTCAGTGATGCAGCATCAGCTTCTAGTGAGGCTGCTGAATTTTTTAATGTAATTCAAAGCATCTACGTATTTTTCTCTGCATCAACTCATCCACGGCAAAGTGTGAAGCAACATCTGGGAACATCCTCTCTGACACTGAAACCACTGAGTGCCACACGATGGGAAAGTCGAGTGGAGGCGATAAAGCCTATCAAACACCAAATTGGGAAGATAGATGATGCCATAGTTGCCATTATAGAGGATAATGCTATGACAGGAACTGTTCATGGGAGAACAGTGGCAGAGGGAAATAGAATCATCAGAAACATACATAACTTCAAATTTCTGTATGGATTAATGTTGTGGCATGACATACTGTTTGAAATAAATGTTGTAAGCAAGAGACTCCAAGATGTTGACCTTGATATATCTGGAGCAATGGAACAACTAGACAAAGCAAAGTCATACCTACAGTCTTATCGGTCAGATGAGGGATTTCAAAACATTCGGAAGAGTGCACAGAAATTGGCAGAGTAACTTCAGACTGAAGCTATTTTCCTACCCATTCAAGAATACAAGAGTGACCAAAGAAGAAAGAACATGAGTACCTGTGGCACCTTAGAGATTAACAAATTTATTTGAGCATAAGCTTTCGTGGGCTACAGCCCACTTCTTCAGATGCATAGAATGGAACATATATTGAGGAGATATATATACATATACAGAGAGCATGAAAAGGTGGGAGAGGCCAATTAAGTAAGAGAAAAAAACTTTTGAAGATAGCCCAGTACAGACAGTTTGATAAGAAGTGTGAGAATACTTACAAGGGGAGATAGATTCAATGTTAGTAATGGCTCAGCCATTCCCAGTCCCTATTCAAACCTAAGTTGATTGTATCTAGTTTGCATATCAATTCCAGCTCAGCAGTTTCTCGTTGGAGTCTAGTTTTGAAGCTTTTCTGTTGCAAAATTGCCACCCGCAGGTCTGTCATTGAATGACCAGACAGGTTAAAGTGTTCTCCTACTGGTTTTTGAGTGTTATGATTCCTGATGTCAGATTTGTGTCCATTTATTCTTTTGCATAAAGACTGTCTGGTTTGGCCAATGTACATGTCAGAGGGGCATTGCTGGTATGAAAGCTTATGCTCAAACAAATTTGTTAGTCTCTAAGGTGCCATAAGTACTCCTGTCCTTTTTGTGGTACAGACTAACATGCTGGGCTACTCTGAAACAACGAGACGACATTTTTGATTACGAGGCATGGGATAATCCATAAGAGACCTCAAACAACATTCAGAGTTGAATTCTTTAATCAGGTGCTAGACTATGCAATATAGTCAGTTGAAGAACGTTTCATGCAGCTCAAGGAACATAGCAGTAAATTTGGGATGTTGTGTGACATTCCAAAACTCCTCACTATACCTGAAGAAGACCTACACCAGCAATGCAGGGCACTAGAGACAGTGTTGACACATGATGACATGCGCGATATTGATGCGAGTGGTTTAGGTGATGAACCGAAAGCCCTTTCAAGACACATTTCAGCAGGATCAAATCCAAAGGCTGTTATCGAATATATGGCAGAAATAAGATGAGACCCTCTTTCCAAATACGTTTTTTGCTCTGCACATACTTCTAACACTTCCTGTAACAGTTGCCAGTGGAGAACGCAGTTTCTCCAAGCTGATGTTAATAAAAACACATCTACGCTTCACAATGACACAGCAGAGGCTGGTCAGCCTTCAACCATCTCAACAGAGCATGAGCTAGCCCAGACTGTGGACCTTCAGGAAGCAGTTCAAATATTTGAAGCCAAGAAGGCACGGAAAGCACCACTTTGATTATTCAAACAGATAAAAATGCCAATGTTTACTATGCAGACAAGAAAAGTAACATTTGTTGTTCAGGTGTTTGAGAGTTAAATGTTACTTAAATTTTTTGAACAAGGCATTTTAAGTTGTTAGTTCTCTGTCATTGGGGTAGGTAGCAGAGCAGTACCATGAGAGGAGTAGAACAGGAAGAAGGCAGAATTGAGACCTTTCAGAGGTTTGGCCCATGCGAGGGGACATGGTGCCAAAATGTTGTGGGCTAGCCCTGGTAAACAGGTAGGTGGATTTTGAGTTTAAATATTCAATACTTCAATACTGATCCAAAAGGTTGCTGGAGAGCTGGGTGACATAACAGGTCCGTCAAGCCACAGGAGAGGTTTCTGTGGAATAACCAGCATTGTTGCTGAGAGACCAACTGTCCAAAACTGCTAGAAAGCTTAATAGCATACTAAGGAACCCCTCTAATTCTGTTAAAATCATTTATCTAATTACTGGGCAAAATCCCTTCTTCCCCTGAAGCCAGGGGTGTTACATCCGGGATGAATTTGGTCTAGTCATCATTTGGATATAATTTCAAAGACATATGCTCTTGCTCCTGAGAATTACAGGATAAATGAACAGCTAGCAACTGAAGAGTCAATAGCATTATTCTGTGTGACATGCATAGGTTTAATCTCTACTTTCTGATCTGCATGCTGTAAATCCTATTATTATCACAGCACAATGCCTCTACCTTATGGACAACTTTTCATATAGTTTAGTTATAAAATGAAAACTTCTCATCCCAAAAATGCAGGAAGAAGTTAGGGTTTTTTTTAGCAGCTATCTATTATGGAAACAGCGGTAAGTAACTTTGCAGTCCCTTCCACTGCCTCCAGTTAAATACAGAAACAAACACAGCTACTCTGCACTCTGTCAATAGTACAATGCACGCCCTGCTTGCCTACAACAAAGGGAAAAGCAGCAGGCCATACTTCAAAACATTAATTGCTGGCTCTGCCCCACATCCAAACATCATGTGTTAATGAACAGTTAAAAACCGGATTATTAAATTATCTCTCTCTGCTGCCAGAACTTCATTCGGATAAGGATGGTGATTCATGTTCTTATTTCAGTGTCTTGTTCAGAGCACTACATTATTTGTATTTACAGCTACAAGAAATGAACATCAATCAATCAATCAATCAAGAGAAGAAGCAAAATACTTTACAGGACAATAATATTTTGCACATTTCAAAATGCAGTAGTTCTAGCAATACTATTTCCATACCAAAGTGGTGTATTAAATACTAAAAACTATCTCCATGTCCCTATGTTATCACAAGATAGGTGTTCTTTTATGTCAGTATGATCCCTCTGAAGTAAACTTTAGAAGTGCTAACGTGGCCAGATTTTCTAAAGAGCTGATCTCCCAGTGTAAGCACTTAAACAGATTCTGAGATTTTCAATTCGACCTGCTGAAGGCTGGGAACATTTGAAAAATCGGATACTTCTTGTAGGTTCCTAAATGAGAGCCAAACTCTTTCTAATATCTGCCCCTCCCCACTGCAGTGTGATTTAATTGCCTTACCTATAAAATGAATGCAGCCAAATACCCACAAGAGCAGATAGACGTTCAGGGCCAGCATCTTCTCGGTAACTTGTGCCTGCACAGCCCGCTCTATCCATACTGTGAGCGAAAAAGGGGTGAGGAGAAATTTTCTGGCCTGGATTGATTCTTTCGGAACTTCCTGTTAAATAATAGAAGGAAACAGCCTGAATCCACAGGAGAGCCCACTCCATGGAACTCTGTTTTCGCCCATTACGGTTTAAAAGGATATGAGACATAGTTTACTGAATGCAAAGGAAACCTTGGCAGCATTTTTGTCAGGGAGCTCTCTTCTCCGACTGGAGGTGAACAGCAATAAAATGTACACAGCGGGCCCACTTTGTTGTGCGCTTACATAGCTTCTTTATGGTATTTATTTGTGTAACAACAACATCAGTGCTTTGGTGGTGTGATCTAGTGGGTTGAGCACAAGGCTAACAGCCTAGAGGTCCTGTGTTCTAATCCTGCCTCGGACACTAGCCCTGAGTAATTTACTTCTGCTGGCTATCTCAGAGGGTGACTGTGTATGGGAAAAGTGCCCATAATGGATGTGAGCACCCCCTGCTGGGATAAAGGCTATTGTAGGAGAGGTTTTGAGGCGAAAGTCTCCACAATGATCCCCCACCTGAGGGTTATAAACTGTAATTAAGTCACTCTTTCACCTTCTCTTTGTCAAGCTAAATAGATTGAGCTCCTTGAGTCCGTCACTATAAGACATGTTGTCTAATCCACAATCATTCTCATGACTCTTCTCTGAACCCTGTACAATTTATCAACATCCTACTTGAACTGTGGGCACCAGAACTGGACACGGGCTTCCAGCAGTGCCAAATACCGAGGTAAAATGACCTCTCTGCTTCCACTCGAGATTCCCTTGTTTATGCATCCAGCATCACATTAGCCCTTTTGACCACAGTGTAGCGCAGGGAGCTCATGTTCACCTGATTATCCAGCAGGAAGTCCAATGCTTTTCAGAGTCCCTGCTTCCCAGGATATAGTCCCCCGGCCTGTTAGCATGGCCTGCATTCTTTGGTCCTAGATGTATACATTGACATTTAGCCATATTAAAACACATACTGTTTGCTTATGCCCAGTTTACCAAGCTCTGTATCCCTGAAGAGGACCTGTGCCCCTACTCCCACCCCTTGTCAGGGTGGGCCCAGTGAAGTTTGCTAACGGGGATGGATTCCCTCTGAATGGAGCAGAGCCAGGGGGAGGGAAAGAGCTACACGTCCTGAAGTTGGATAAGATGGGGAGGGGTTGCATTCTCCTAACCCCAGCCTAGCCATCCCTGTCCCCACGCTGCATGGAGAGGATCCTTTGGAGGGTGGGGCTGAGCACCCCTTCTTCATGGAAAGGACCACCCCACCATGCACAGATTTAGGTCCCAGTTTGGCAAAGCACTTATACATAGGGTTAAGCCTCTTTGACTTCAATGGAATTTGAGTACCCATTTTTCAAGGGAAGTGCTTTGCTGACTCAGGGCCCTGGACTGCACTAGCTCATGGGAGCAGAATATCAGGGTTGGAAGGGACCTCAGGAGGTCATCTAGTCCAACCCTCTACTCAAAGCAGGACCAATCCCCAACTCAATCCCCAAATCCTTAAATGGCCCCCTCAAGGATTGAATTCACAACCCTAGGTTTAGCAGGCCAATGCTCAAACCACTGAGCTATCCCTCCAGTTCGTTCATATCCAGGAAGCATTTGGAAGCTACAGCATAGGTGCTGAGTTTCTAATCTACTGGGGGCGGCTCTCCCCTGGCTCCACCCAGGCCCTGCCCCTACTCCAGCCCTTCCCCCCAAGGCCCCGCCCCCACCCTGCTTCTTTCCACCCCCGTTGTGCCCCACCTCTTCCTGCCCTGCCCCCAAGCACACTGCACTGTCGCGCCTCCCCTGCCCCCACAACATCTCCTGACACCGTGAAACAGCTGATCCGCGGCAGGTGGTAGGTGCTGGGAGGGAGGGAGAGGTGCTGATCTGCAGGAAGGGATTGGAATGAGGGCAGAGCGGGGATGAGAGGGGTGGGGCATGAGTGGGGCCTCATGGAAGGGGTGGATTTGGGACAGGGCTGGAGGCAGCGGGGGGTTCGAGCACTCACTGTTGGGAGCAGAAGTCAGCGCCTATGCTAGGTAACTTTATCCATTGTCAGAAACAGGACTCTGGGTAGGTGGACCAGGGCTTGGATCCAGTCCAGTGTTGCTGTGTTTATTTAATTGTGCCCCAATATTTTCAATGTGCCGTAGATTTTTGTATTAATAACAGCCAACTACATGCTAGAAGTCGTCAATGGGGAAGCAGAAGGTTTTAGCTGCTAGGTAAGAAGCAGTTGGAGATTTTGGTACCAAGTAGTTTTGGGAGGCTGTTTCCTGGCTAAGAACATCAGCTGGAAGTTCCTGCTGTCTTAATGAACAGTGAAATCACTAAAAAGTGACAAAGAACAGTGAAATCATTAATAATGTTGACATTGTAGTATCATCATTATGTTCCAGAGTTAACATTCTGAGACAAATGGGAGGAGTTTGTGCCTCTCAGAGCTATTGTTGCATGCTCAGGCAGCTCATACTGCAATGCTTGATGCGCAGGTCACATTTGGAAGGGTTACTTAATAACCAGAAGAGCTAGAAACATAATTTTAAAAAAATGAAATAATGAATTCTGGAGCCGAGTTCTGTGATGAGGAGTGGACTGTCCAGCTGCAGGACTGGGGAGCACTGGCCTGTCCAGGAGGTACAAGAGAGCTCTGACTGCTCTGAATTCTATCCAGATTGTCAAGAAGCCCCCATGGAACTTACAGGTGGCTGAACAGGTTTGGATTCAGTAAGAACCAGCCCAGACTGGGCATTTCTGAGGTGTGGGGGAAATGGGGTTAGTTTGGTTGGTTGGTTCCTTGGCTCTGATCCTGCAAGCAGGTGATGGCAGGCCTTTTGTCTATAACGGTCCTGAATCCCTGCGATTCCTGCCAAAACACCCTGGGAAATGCAGCTCTCACTCACCATATTTCCCAGCCTGGCTGTGGCCTGAGATATCTCATTCGAGAGCCTAGGCCAGGGGTGGGCAAACTATGGCCCGCGGGCAAGATCCAGCCTGTCAGGGCTTTGGATCTAGCCCGCGGGATTGCCACCCCTGTGGCGCCATAGGGCTAAGGCAGGCTCCCTGCCAGCTCTGGACCCATACCATGCCCAGAAGCAGCCAGCACCACGTCCCTGTGGCCTCTGGGGGGTGGAGGGCAGAAGGCCCTGTGTGCTGTCCTCTCGCCTGCAGGCACCCCCCCAGCTCCCATTGGCCGGGAACAGGGAACCACGGCCAATGGGAGCTGCAGGGGGCGATGCCTGCGGGTGCCTTTCCCAGAGGTGGGAGGGTCTTGGTGCTGTCCACTTCCAGGAGCGGCATGGGGCCAGGGCAGGCAGGGAGCCTGCCTTAGCCCACAGAACGCTGCCTGCCACCCCCGGAGCCACTCTAGGTAGCAGTGCTGGGTCGGAGCCTGCACCCCGAGCCCATTCCGCTCTCCACACCACAATCCTCTTCCCTGAGCCCCCTGCTGCACCCCACACCCCTCCTGCACTCCTACCCCCTGCCTTGAGCTCCCAACCCTCTGCCCTGAGCCCCTTCCTGTACTCCGCACCCCTCCTGCACTCCGCACCCCCTGCCCTCAGCCCCCAACCCCCTGCCCTTAGCCCCTTTATGTACTACACACCCCCTCTGCACCCCAACCTCTTGCCCTGATCCCCTTCCTGCACACCACACCTGCTCCCACAGCCCACATTCCCTCCCACACTGCAACCCCCTGCCCCAACCCTACATTCATGGCCCTGCATGCAATTTCCCCACCCAACTGTGGTCCTCAGGCCAAAAACTTCCCCTTCCCTGGCCTATGCTGAGGATCTCTGCAGGACTGGGGCATGCCCAGATACAAAGCTCCTGGACCTTGGGAGTTCACGGTCTGGGCAGGAAATCGCCACGGAGATCACATGGACTCCAGAACTGCAGCATGCAGGGGAGATACTCCCTGCAGCTCTCACTGCTTTGCAGGCACGCGGCCCAGCTCCCCCTCCGGTTGACAGTTGAGCTTCACTCCTGTGCCCCTCAGTAGCTCTGCTGCGAGGGAAGGTGTCACCCCCTCATGTGCTCTGCCAGAGCGGAAGCTTGCCCCAGCATGGCTACTAAGCCTATCTAAGCAGGTGCCTTTTCCCACAGGGCTCTGCCCACTGCTCCCTGGTGGCCCTTTGGCACTGTCTGCCCCCTACCAGCATCTCAGTCTCCAAGACCTCCCCAGCTCTCCTCCCTGCCCAGAGGTACCGTCCGTGTTTTGACAGAGCTCAGGACTGGCGCGGAGGGGTGTTTTCCCCAGCCATGGGGTGGGGAACACTCCTGTGCCTCTTGGGGTTTCTGCCACAGTTATGCTGGCTGGTGGCAAGGCCCTTGCATTACAGAGCCCAAGGCTGATTTATGGCAGCAGCTGGGGAGCGGGGATGGAGTTGAAGCTGGAAGCTTCCATCGAGGTTGGCAGCGTTCAGCAGCATCTTGCCTGGCAACACTGCTTCCTTCTGCCCCATTGCAGTGAGTGAAATGGGCATGGCTGGCTGCAGTGGTGGATTAGCCAATGGACCCATGGAACCAGTGCCCAGGGGCCCTAGCCAATGGTGGGGCCCCCTGAAAAAATTGGCACCCCGCCCTCTGGAGACAAGTGCTGAGGTGGAGGAAATCACTGCGCCCTGACCCTACTTCCTGGCAGCAGCACCAGGCAGGTGGGCGGGTGAAGCCCCAGTACCCCAACTCCATCCCCAGCAGAAGAGCTGAGTGGTGTGGGAAGCCCCAGCACCCAGACCCTGGCTGCGGCCCCAGGTCTGGAGGAGCTCTGGCTGGCTCCCTACCATGACCTCAGGGCTGAGGAGTTCTCACGCCCCTCTGAGGCCCTGAGACCTTGGCGGGATGACAGAGCTTCTCCAGTCTTGGGGCCACGGGGTGGGGCAGAAAACAGCAAAGATGGGAGTAGTGTGTTGGAGAAGCAGAATGGGGCAGGACTCTGGGTGGAAAGGGGGTGGGCCGGGGAAGGGGAAGAATGGTGTAGCGCTTCGGACAGGTCCACAGGTGGAAGTGGTGGAATGGGGGTGGAACCACAGGCAGAAGGGCTGGGAAGAAGGCCCCCCACTTGCTCTGGCCCAAGGCCCCACGAAACCTTAATTCACCTCTGGGCCTGGCCTCCCAAAATTATACGTAGTGGATGGGAGTCAGGGTCTTCCCCACCTCAACACACATATCATGGTATCTTTCAAGGCAAGGCTGAAGGCCAGTCGTTTCCTTAGGAGACAGCTTGTTTTGGGGAGATGGGTTTCTTTCACTCCACCAACTCCTGGGGTTCATATTAGGGAGGGGCTAGAACCAACCCCTGGGTTACAAACTCTCTCTAAGGCTTGGAGTGGAGTCGGGACAGAGGCCGGAATCCGAATCCAGATTTGCCATGCACACCTGGACCACCGCTGTGCCAAACCCCTGCATCTCACCACCCCAGACTTTGAGGGTTCTGCTCTCTGGCTTGGGATCCAAATGGTCCTTCTTCACGTTTATAGGTGTTATGGGCCAATCTGAACCCTGGTGAAAACAGGCGAAGCTCTGAGTGAAGTTAATGGCATCGCCCCTGCTGACTCCATGGTCCAGTTTGGCCCAGTGCCTTGTTTCCAGCTGAGCTTGCTAAAGTGCCTGGGAGTCTCCATGCCTGGGGCACCCCCAGATCCCAGTGAGTTGTTCTCTGCCATCACTTTAAGAACTGTTGACATGTGCAAGGCCCCTGGTCTCTGTGCCCTTGGCAAGGCTGCAGCAGGAGCATGCCACGCAGGGGCTGCATTGTGCTTTTGGTGTGGCTGGCATGTGCTTTCTAGTTCATTACATTTCAATGGCCCACTTGATTGGGCACTTACTGAGAATAGTCCTTTCTCAAGAAGTTGACCAAATGCTTCACTGGTGCTACTTAGAATCAAATACGTTGAGATACAAGTACATAGCCAATATTCATAATTTCAAATACAAAAATGATACACGCATACAGACAACATAATCATAACCAGCAAATTACAACCTTTCCATTCACCCACGAGAGCCCATGCTCCAAAATTTCTGTTAGTCTATAAGGTGCCACAGGACTCTTTGCTGCTTTTACAGATCCAGAGTCACATGGCTACCCCTCTGATACTTGACACCATGCAAGGCACTGCATTTAGCCATATGGAGTGGAAATCCATCAAACTCATGCACAAATACAGACAGATATCATCTTCCTTTCCAAATGCAAACGGATGAACATCATACCAAATGGACTAAAGGTAAAAAATCCACTGCTATCTACATACTACACAGACCACAGTGAGAGATTATGCCATACTCTATCAAAGAAATTGAGGAACCACCTGATCAGCATCCTATACAGCAAACAGGAAAACATCAAAAGAGCTCTCCAACCTGGAGACTCTCATAAATAACCAAACTTCCATACAAACGGACTTCACTAAAATAAGACAGGAGATCTACATTACTCACTTCACCTCTCTACAAAGGAAAAACGATGTCTGCTGTCTAAACTCCTACCTGCCACATGGGGCCACAACCATGTTACCCCTAACCCACCCAGCAATATCGTCAATCTATCCAACCACACACTCAGCCCAGAAGAAAAGTCTGTCCTATCTCGGGGACTCTTTTTCTGCCCTGCCACCCCCACAAACATGATACAGTTCTGCGGTGATCTGGAAGCCTACTTTTGCCATCTCCGATTCAAGGAATACTTTCAGGATAACACTGAACAGCCCACTGATACACAGTTACCCTCCCACCAACAGCACAAGAAGAAGAACTCCACATGGACTCCTCCTGAGGGTCGAAATGACAGTCTGGACCTATACGTAGAATGCTTCCGCCGACATGCACAGGCCGAAATTGTGGAAAAACAACATCGTTTGCCTCATAACCTAAGTCGTGCAGAACGTAATGCCATCCACAGCCTCAGAAACCACCCTGACATTATCATCAAAGAGGCTGATAAAGGAGGTTGTCATCATGAACAGGTCTGACTACCCAAAGGAGGCCACCAGACAACTCTCCAATACCAAATTCTACAGGCCACTTCCCTCAGATCCCACTGAGGAATACATTAAGAAACTGCACCATCTACTCAGGACACTCACTACATCAACACCGGAACAAATCAACATACCCTTAGAGCCCCAACCAGGATTATTCTATCTACTACCCAAGAGCCACAAACCCGGAAATCCTGGATGCCCCATCATCTCAAGCATTGGCACTCTCACTGAAGGACTGTCTGGATATGTGGACTCCCTACTCAGGCCCTATCCTACCAGCACTCCCAGCTATCTCTGTGACACCACTGGTTTCCTGAGGAAACTACAATGCATTGGTGACCTTCCAGGAAACACCATCCTAGCCACCATGGATGTAGAGGCTCTCTACACAAACATCCCACACACAGATGGAATACAAGCTGTCAGGAACAGTATCCCTGATGATGCCACAGCACAACTGGTTGCTAAGCTCTGTGCCTTTATCCTCACACACAACTACTTCTAATTTGATGACAATATATATCTCCAGATCAGTGGCACCGCTATGGGCACCCACATGGCCCCACAATATGCCAACATTTTATGGCCGACCTGGAACAACGCTTCCTCAGCTTTCGTCCACTCACGCCCCTTCTCTACCTACACTACATTGATGACATCATTTGGACCCATGGGAAGGAGACTCTGGAAAAATTCCACCACGATTTCAACAGCTTCCACCCCACCATCAACTTCAGCCTGGACCAATCTACACAGGAGGTCCACTTCCTTGACACCACGGTGCAAATAAGTGATGGTCACATTAACACCACCCTATACCGAAAACCTACCGACCGCTATGCCTACCTTCATGCCTCCAGCTTCCATCCCAGGCACACCACACGATCCATTGTCTACAGCCAAGCACTGAGGTACACCCGCATTTGCTCTAACCCCTCAGACAGAGACCAACATCTACAAAATCTCCACCAAGCATTCTCAAAACTACAATACCCGCACGAGGAAATAAGGAAACAGATCAACAGAGCCAGACGTGTACCCAGAAGCCTCCTACTGCAAGACAAACCCAAGAAAGAAACCAACAGGACTCCACTGGCCATCACATACAGTCCTCAGCTAAAACCCCTCCAATGCATCATCAGGGATCTACAACACATCCTGGACAATGATCCCACACTTTCACAGGCCTTGGGTGGCAGGCCAGTCCTCGCCCACAGACAACCTGCCAACCTGAAGCATATTCTCACCAGTAACTGCACACCGCACCATAGTAACTCTAACTCAGGAACCAATCCATGCAACAAACCTCGATGCCAACTCTGCCCACATATCTACACCAGTGACACCATCACAGGACCTAACCAGATCTGCCACACCATCATCGGTTCATTCACCTGCACGTCCACCAATGTAATATATGCCATCATATGCCAGCAATGCCCTTCTGCTATGTGCATCGGCCAAACTGGACAGTCTCTACGGAAAAGGATAAATGGACACAAATCAGATATTAGGAATGGCAATATACAAAAACCTATAGGAGAACACTTCAACCTCCCTGGCCACACAATAGCAGATCTTAAGGTGGCCATCCTGCAGCAAAAAAACTTCAGGACCCAGACTTCAAAGAGAAACCGCTGAGCTTCGGTTCATCTACCAATTTGACACCATTAAACAAAGACTGTGAATGGCTAGCCAACTACAAAACCAGTTTCTCCTCCCTTAGTTTTCACACCTCAACTGCTAGAAGAGGGCCTCATCCTCCCTGACTGAACTAACCTCATTATCTCCAGCCTGCTTCTTGCTTGCATATATATACCTGCCCCTGGAAATTTCCACTACATGCATCCGACGAAGTGGGTATTCACCCACGAAAGCTCACACTCCAAAATTTCTGTTAGTCTATAAGGTGCCATTGGACTCTTTGCAACCTTTCTATAGACACCTTACTCGACCTCCTTTGTACAAGATTTGGTGCAACTATAGAACATTGGTTGCAACAATGATGTATACGGTCACAGTTCATGTCAATAACGTCACACTATGACCTCTGTGAATTTTGCAGCGCTGGTGTGGCTCAGAACCACCCCAGCAGCTGGAGAAGCCCCGGGGCCAGCCGCACTGGCTGGGGTTCTGGCAGCCCTGCCCTGGAGCAGCAGTCCGGGACCAGTGTCGGCAGTGGTGAGGCCTCGGGCTGCCTCCCTGGCCTGGACCAACTGCAGCGGGGAACCCCAGGTTGTCCCCATCTGGGAGTGGCAGCGGGGCAATGGGCTGCTCGTCCCCCCAGAAGCAGCGGGGCCCTGGGCCACACCCCCTCCAGCAGCAGCAAGGGGGCCTGGGATGATCCCTCCCCCCAGCAGCAGGGGGCCCTGGGCCGCTCCCAGTGGCAGTGGGGCCCCGTGCTCCCCACCGACCCCTCAGCAGGTAAGATTTAGTCGTAGGTATTTTTTGTAAAAGTCATGGACAGGTCATGGGGCCGTGACTTTTTGTTTATTGCCCATCACCAGTCCATGACTTTCACTAAAAATACTCATGACTAAAACATAGCCTTACAAATTATACACCACAGCCCTTTCTGCACAGATGTGGCACTCGGAGATTAATCTCTAGATTAAGATTTTATTTCATTCTGAAATGAGAACAAATTCCAGGTCACAGCAGCCCGCAACCCAGCTAAATCTCTGCATTAAGCCTCTTGGGCTGGAAAGGGACAGAGACATATCCAGCCCCTTCCTCTCCATACATATGAAGTCCCTAGTCGATGTTTGCCTGAGCTCACTCCTTTGAAAGCCACCCTCAAGGTAAGAGCAGTTGGACTCTGATCATTTCTGTAAAAGTGGGGAGCGGACGATTCGCAGACTAGTTAGCGGATTGCTTTCCAGTGAAGGGGAAACGCCAGTTTTCCCATCACTCTGGGATGGGATGTCAGGATGTGAAAGGTGTATCCAGATCAGTGGAACCGGAGTCAGAGGACCTGTGTTCCCTGGAGTAGCTGTTATTGACTGGTTGTTAAGTACCAGTTGTGTGGCCCTTATGACTCCCTCTGGAAAAGGCAGGTGTCATTGGAATCACAGTTGCTGGTTAGTGTGAAAAGAGAAGACTGAGCCAGTGGTTGGGGCACTAATATGGGACTTTGAAGACCTAGGTTCAAGTCCCTGCTCTGCCAGACTTCCTGTATGACCATGGGCCAGTCGCGTAGCTGCTCTGTGCCTCAGTTTCCCATCTGTGATCGGTATAACAGCTCTGTCCTGCCTCACAGGGGAGTTGTAGCACTCAGATACTCCAATCGAGGGGCCAGATAAGTACCTGAAAGAGGCAGCCATCATACTGTGTGGAATAACACAGTTGAGATATTAGTACAAACAGTTCAGAACAGGGCTGTGTTATAGAGCCAGTTAGAGGACCTGCAGTCTGTACTGCACGATGCCTGCTGTAGTTACTTCTGCCATCACGCTGGCTGTGTCCTGCCATCCTTTCCTCAGTTTCAGTGGGAGTGAAACTGGGTCCAGTAACCATTCACCGGACCCAATGGGGATTAGATTCATGAGCACATGCAGAAGCATGTGATGAGAAGGGGGTGGGTGGATTGTGCAGTATGGATCACGTGCATTCTGGGTGGGTTTTACTCGACAAGACTAATTGCCTCTAGCATAAAACTATTCTGAGCTCTTGTACGAGAGGGTGGCATTTCACACAGAATATCAAGGCTACTGTTGCTCTCTTTACATACAGACAGGTGTTTTTCATTGATAAAACTGCAAGGGAATTCAGTAGCCTGCATCTGGAGCATAACCGCTGCATGGCAGGGGTTAAGCCTCCTTTTGTGTTTGTCTGGAGCCAGGCGCCTTGTGGGAACTGCTGGAAACAGGCAGTGACACTTCGCTGTCCCCTAATGGCTTCCCACAGCAAGGTACTGAGAAATTGACCAAAGGGTACACACAAGGAAACTGACCAGGGGAACACCCATCCAAGAAAACTGACCCAATCAGGGCTGAGATCAGCAATACACCCCTGGTGCTCACCAAAAGCTCACCTGGTGGTGCACTTTTTACATTGTCTCAGGTGACTCAGATGAGTTTGCTTGGACAGACTGGCCAGGATCATGGTGCACAGAGAGAGAGAGACTGCGTTTGTTTTGTACTTTGTTTCTTTAAAAACCCAATAACGTTTAAGGAAAAGTATCCAAATGGGGAGGGGGGAGGATTTTTTTTTCAGGGAGGAGTGGGGATTGGGTGCAGGAGACAAACTTTTGGGTCTGTGTATGTGCACACGTAGCTGTAGTGAGGGGTTATTTTCCTGGGCAAAGGGATATAACTCTGGCACATGAGTGAGAGTAGCTTGGCGAGAGGAATGCTTTGTGGGGGGTGGGGGTGTATGTGACAGAGTAATAATGTGGCATTTCCCTGTGTGATGCAGTGCCTCTCTCTACCTCATGTGTGTACATAAGTGTGATGTGGCATGGCACGAGTCCAGAATTAGCGCATGTGAAGAGACATTTCCTCTTTCCCCGGTGAGTGGGTGTGTGTGTGTGTAATGATGTGGCAGTTTCTTGGGTGAGTCCAGTTCCAATAAAGCACTTTCAGTCCCCATTTGACCTGCCGGGAGCCATTTCTACCAAGTTCTACCCTGAGGCTCAGAGCTCCTCCCCAGAATTGGACTCCCACGGGGACTGGGAAGCTAAGGTATTACCTGAGCTGCAGGGTACTCTTTCATTTTGCTTCCTTTTCTCTTCAAACCCCCTCCCCTTCCCTGTCACTGAGTCACTTCCTCCCGCCTCAGCTCACAACCTCCCTCAGTGATACTCTGTGTCCTGGGCACAAACTGCATACAAATCCTGGTGCATTGTGAAGAGACTGGGCTGCTCAAGAGCTGCCCTGACTGGGGAATTCGACAGAGCAGGGGCAGGGTCTAGAGCAGTGGTTCTCAACCAGAGGTACGTGCACCCCTGGGGGTACGCAGAGGGCTTCCAGGGGGTATATCAACTCATCTAAATATTTGCCTAGTTTTACAACAGGCTACATAAAAAATACAAGTGAAGTTAGTACAAACTAAAATTTCATACAATGACTTGTTTATACTGCTGCATATACCATACATTGAAATGTGAGCGCAATATTTATATTCCAGTTGATTTATTTCATAATGATATGGAAGAATGAGAAAGTCAGTAATGTTTCTGTAATAGTGAGCTGTGACACTTTTGTATTTTTATGTCTGATTTTGTAAGCAAGTAGTTTTTCAGTGTGGTGAAACTTGGGGTATGCAAGACACATCAGACTCCTGAAAGTGGTACAATAGTTTGGAAAGGTTGAGAGCCACTGGTTTAGAGGAAGGAAGCTGAGAATTTTGCAGTTTCTACTCTGGTTACAGAGTAAGTTATTTGCACAAATGTAATTTACACCACCTGAAATTAACACAGAGTGCCCTGGCCGGGGCAGCTCTATGTTTTTTGACACTCCAAGCACGGCAGTCAGGTGGCTTTCAGCGGTTCGCCTGTGGACGGTCTGCTGGTCACGTGGATTCGGCGGCGTCTCTGCGGGTGATCTGCCGGTCCCGCGCCTTTGGCACCCGCCACCGAATTGCTGCTAAAGCCGTAGGACCAGCAGACCTCCTGCAGGCATGCCGCCGAAGGCTGCCTGACTGCCGCCCTCAAAGTGACCGGCACTCCGCCCCTCATGGCTTGCCGTCCCAGGAATATGCTTGCTGCGCTGATGCCTGGAGCCATCCCTAGACCTGGCAGGAGATGGGATATGGTAGCATTGAGAGACAGACCCAGGCAGCTCAGAAGAGCTATAGTCCTCATTCCCTACTTGAGAAAGACAGGCCGGCCGCCTAGTTCAGGCTGACTTTGCTGTGAAGAATTTGATTCCCTAACAGTGCTTCAGTGATTTGCACTTTGAGTGAGATACACAAGTGGCAGGAGGACTGCGGGAGGAGGGGCTCCTCGAGTGGATTCTTTAGAGCGACTCACACAAGCTCCGCACGGTCTTGGTTCAGTAACACATGTAAGCGCACACATAACTTTAAGCACATGAGCAGCCCCACTCACTTCACACTAACTTCAGCTGGCAAGAGCAAATGGGACAAATGCCCAGTTTCACCAAAAAAGTCAGAACTGCCAGGACAGGGCCGAAAAAGGAACTGTCCCAGCCAAAATGGGATGTATGGTCACCCTACCGCTGATGAGCCACTAATCACTCGCCCCTGGGCTCTACATTCAGCACTGCTAGACTTTGGGCTGCCAGCACACTGGATAGACTGGGACCTGGCCATGGCTCCAGTCCCAGTTGTGCAAGAGGCCCTGAGGGCAGTGCTTGCTGACAATGACAGATTAGCTGCTGGGCCAACAGTGGGGAGCAAAGGAGAAAACGGGTTGCGGGGGCAGAATGGGATGGGACCATGGGTAGACAAGGGCTGGGCTGTGGGGGAAATGGGCAAAAGGGAGTGCAGCTAGGGGCAGGGCTGCAGGGGCAGAACAGGGGCAGGACCAGAGGCAGAAGGGGTGGAGAGGGCCCTCCACAAAACTTTAATCCGCCTCTGCATGCTGCTCCTTTATAAAGACGTGGTAGGGAAAGGAGTGGCTACATTGCCTTTGTAGACCCTGAGGGAAGCTACCTGCCTGTGCTCCGTGCAGACAGAACGCTGCAGCACACCAGTGGCAGGCACTACCCCACGGACAGAATTTGGGTAAATGGAATGAAAAAATGGTCTGCTACATTGAGCGTCCTTGTATGTTTAAACACCTCACTCAACAAACAGCCGCCCCCACCAGCTCCCCCACAGAATGGCAAGCTGGCAGCCATTGTACCAGGCATTTAAATAATCCGTTTCTTCAGATAATCTGCTCGAAATTGGTGCCAAGTTGCCTGTGGATAATAATCGCACATCTGCTATGCTGCTCTAGTTTTATTGTCAGTGTGATTTAGCCAAGATAGCTTCTGCAGGGTCGGAGAGAGCAAACTGCACAGGTCTTAGAGCGCCTCTGCCCTTTCCCCACAGTGAGGGCTACAGGGCTCTTCCTTCTTGATAATCCTGGATGAATCCCACCCCTATCACAGAGGATCCAGGATGCAGCATGTTTCAGAGCAGCATTTCGGTATTGTCCAGGTGCTGCACAGTGCGGATAATTTGGGATTATTAGCTCAGTCAAAACATGCGTATCCTAAACTCCTTACACCAGGCCCAATCATCCCCCTTAGATCCATGTATATAGGAGACCCTCCATAACTGGATCTCCCTCCTTCTGGGTCCTCTGGCATGATCTCCCTGCTCTGGAGAGGATACCATAGAAGGGTCACTATGGGGCCAGGATCCGCAAGTGCCAGGGGAACAGGAGGGCAAGGGTTGGGTGCCACACCACAGTTCAGGACCAGAATGGAGGACCTATCACACTGAAATTGTATTGAATGACACAGTCAAGTGAAGTGAAGTGAACTCTAACCCTGACCCTCCCCTGCCTCTCCCTTGTATCCAGAGTGATCAAATTGTGATTTTAGTGGAATTCGGACTTTTCCAATGTTCACCCAAACCAATAGGGTTCTGTTTGCTGATGCCTAGAATATCTCTGAAATTTTGCAGTTGATCAGCTGCAGCATTCAAAAGTTCCTGGGTTACCTCCAAACAGAGAAATGTGGGAGTTGCAGATGGGCTCTCACTTCACTTAGCCAAGTGATATCCGGGCAGTAACAGACTAGAATGGACATATGTAGCATGTCATTTGAACCGATCTGCTTTACTTCTCCACAGGTGAGGTGCCATCCTTCAGCAATGAATATCTCCACCCCAAGCAGTCAGCCAAGGCAACACGAGCCTCTGGACTTGGCTGGATTCACTACGGGCTCTGTCGTCCGGGGTGTGACTAAGAAGGCCGATGCCCTTCCCATGATCACGGTCATCGTGGTCATTTTTGTCCTCTTGGCTGTTGTCATCATTGTGCTGGTGCGCTACGGCACACAGCTGTGCACGCTGCAGATCACCTTGTACCATGAGCCCATGCCGCAGGATCTGGAGAACGGGGTGCACCTAACAGATTGGAAGAAACTGGGCTCCAAAAGGAAAAACAGCATGCAGCCTGCTCAAAACTACCAGGGAGAACCAGGCAGCAATGACACTGCTGTGCTGAGTGTCCAGTGCTCCTGCAAGCACCAACTGCCCTGCGGCAACATGGAGCCTAATGTCATAGAGATCACCTACCTGTGAATGGCTCGTAGTGGGGCCAGAGGCCAGCCCTAGTCAGACAGTCGTCAGAGGGACAATGGCGCTGTTGGAGAATAGCAATGTTTGGAGATGAGGATTTACCAAAGACTCACCAGTATTCGAACACTGGTTTTATTGCCTCATGATCCCCAGCAGATCAGACGCACCCTGTATTCAGTTGTGTGTCCTGGGCGAAAAACAGCTTCAAATAGATAGATTTGGGTGGCTATCACAATGTGCGTTTGAAACACACTTCAGTTCTTTCAGATATTTCAGAATGCCTGTGCCCAAGAGCTGATGGACACTTGAGAAGGGCAGAGCCAAGAAGATAGCTGATCCCTGCGTCTGCCTGCATGATACACCTTAATGACGCTCATCACTCATGAAGCACTTTACAGCAACCCTGTCTGGTAGGTAACTGCTGTCCCTTTCCTAGGCCATCAGCCACAGTGGCAGGACTAGGACGACTCAGGAATTAATGACACAGAGTGGCCACTGGTGCTGCAGGCAGAGAAAGCCCTGCTCTCACGCCAACCCCTCACTAGGAGCTCACGGCCACATCCCTCTATCCAGAGTGAGCAAACAGGAATTTTTGTGGAAATCAAGTTTTTCTGGATTTCCGATTGCCACCCAAATCCATAGAGCTCTGCCCACTGATGCCTAGAATGGCCCCTGAAAGTCTGCAATTGATCAGCTGTGTTTTTCGGAAGCTGCCACATGACTGACGGGCAGAGAAATGCCAGCTGGGACTGAAGGGTCTGAGTGGAAAACCTGGGAACTGCATTGGAACTGCCACCATAGAGGCATCTGCTATATGGTCAGGGCAAAACACAGCAGAAACACTAAGAGAGCTCCATGAAAACATGTGCATGACCCTCTGCTCCTCATCGCCCAGCCCCAAGGCCGTCCTTAGGATTTATTGGACCTTATGCAGTATTATTAAACTGGTGCCCTTATGCTCCACTGAAGAAGGTCCCCAGCCGGCACTGCTGACCCCAATGTGTTGAGTGGGCACAGCTACCACCCCTGCCCACAGACCCCCAGAACTGTCCCCCATTGCTGACACACACTGAGCTTTACACAGCAGACGCTGTGGCAGTAGCTCAAGGCAGGCTTCGCGCTGCCCCATGGGGGCTGCATCTTGCCAGAGCCCTCGGCCCTCTTGCAGCCCCTAGCCACTCCTGGCTCACAATGAGCATTTTGACAGGAAGTATCAAGCAATAACAACAACAATAATGCAAGTGTGTGTGTGTGCGCACGCATGTGAGTAACACTCTGTGTGTGTGTGAGAGTGTGTGAGATGGTGGGTTGGGGGACTGTGTGACAGCGTGTGCTGGGGAGTGTGAGATTGTGTGTGTGTGACAATCTGTGTTGGGGGACTGTGACTCATGAGAGGCAGAGTATGTGGGTGTGAGAGCAACAGTGTGTGTGTGTGTTAGAGAACTGTGAGAGATAGTGAGTGCACTGTCACGCACTTAGCATCCAGATTCACTCTTCCTACCCCGCAACCCTAGCTCGGCTCTGGCCCCAGCACTTGCCTCGCTATGCCTGCTCGCCCAGCATGCCTGCCAGGGAGGGGGGGATCAAGGTGTGGGGGCTTACCCCACTCTGCCCGGCGCTCCAGCTGGGGAGTGGGGGCTTATCCTGCTCTGCCTGGAAGCCCCCCCACCCAGACCCTGCTACCTGGCTGGAGCACCAGGTGAGCAAAGTGGGACAAGCCCCCACACCCTAACCCTGCTCACCAGGTACACACCTGGGCTCCAGGGGGCCCCTGACCAGCATGTCCATCAACCCCCGCAAGGCCGGCTGAACAGGGTGGTGGGGAAGCGGCCCCGATTCCTCCTGCCCCCGTCCCCTGCCACTTGTCATTACTCACCCACCTGAAGTTGAGGCCCACCCAAGTGTCCTGTCCTGGCTACACCACTGGCTTCCACCACAGTGGAAATGGGAACACGGACTCCAAGATGGAAGAGCTGACGGTTTCAAGGGCAGTAAAGAAGCACAAAAGAAGGGACTCGTGCAGGCATGAGATGGATCAGAACCTGATCCCCAGATTCAGCTGCCCTGCGAGTTAGGGGTGTTTTGGTCCAGAGGCTGAGGCCCATCTCTAAAGCAGAAGCACAGAGTGAGGAAGAGATGAAGGAGAGGGTCCTGGTCTTAGCTCTTCACAGGGATTAATTCTTACTGAAATCAATGGGGCCTGCTGACCCTCTGCCCCTTTGCACCAGAGGGAAAGTGGGGGACAGTGGTGCACAAAAGTGTGCTCTAAGGGCAGATCCCACTCTGTCACCTTGCCTCCTATTGTCCCCTTGTGGCTGGGTGCAATAACACTGGGGTTACTGCTTCAGTTTCCCCTCTCAGGCTTCTTAAAGGCTCCACCCCCAAGTTCCCTTGGGTCTGATTTTACCCGCTCCTCGAGGCCACGCACCTAGTGCAAGGAGTCCTGGAAAGTCCGTTTATCCCCAACGCCGTACCCTTGGACCATTCCCAGACACAGCCCAGCAACTTACCTCAGACCTCACCTCTGGCATCTTCTGCCTCACCTGGCCTGTCATCGAACAGCCAGCCCATCCCTTCCAGCTGGAGGCCTTCCAAGCACCTCAGCCTCTGCTAGGGAAGACCAGCAGGCTAGCCCCTCTGCCAGTCTCTGAGTTTGCATCATCCTCCCAGCACTGACCCCTCCAATCACAGCTGGGCACCTCTCATGCCACCCTGCCCTCTCTGTCAGATCAACCTGGGACACACCTGGGCTGGACTCACTTCACTTACAGGGGCCAGTTGCCCTGTAACATGCCCTACTGCGCAAGGGCAGACAGCTCTGCAAGGGGGCACGGCATGGGGGGCTGGGAAGTCCACTACTGCACTCCCTTGTACTGCACAGGGCTAGTCACCTCCAAAGGGCTGCTCTGGACCCTTCGGAGTGTGTGAATTCATAGCCCTTCACTCCCCTGTGTGCACCCATCCTGGCTACTCGAGATGGGCACTGGACAGAGGATTGGAAGTAGCTCAACAAGATCTCTCTTGGCTCAAATGGTAGAGGCCTGTGCTTCTGGAGCCGTAGGCCCAGGGCGCTAGGCCCAGTGATGGAGTAGGGGGTTGTGAGGGAGAAGTGGGTGGGAGGATGTCTATAGCAGGAAACCAAACGACTGGGAATGGTTTGAGGCAGAAGCTCAGTGGTGAAGCAGGCACAAAGGGTAGCTCTATGGATAACACTGTTGGCCTTTTCCCAATAAAAGCTCCTTGGTCAGTGGTAGAAGGTGACTCTCTGTATTCCTTTGCTGCAGTCACACAACATGGTGACCTCTGTGGGAGCCCCCCGAAGGCAAAGTTGGGAGTGAGGGCGCGACAAGGCAATGACCAGGCTTCTCCATCTCAGCTGGGACACTGTCATCCTGGAGGCTGAGGCTGGAGTTTTGGAACGAGTTGGTTGCTCACAGGGGAGACAGCAGGGAACGCCATGCCAAGAGACACTGTCCTCATCCATTTCATACACGGGGGGTTGGATGGCCCCAGCCTGGCCATGGTTACACTCACCAGGTGCAGGACTCCTGCTGGAACTCACCCACCACCAGGTCAAAGGCCCAGATCACAAACTGCTTCCTCCTCTGCACCCATGACCCTGCCACCGTCCCCTCAGCACTCTGGCTCCGTGCTCCTAACCCAGCAAACACAAAAGTGCCTTTGCTGTTGGTCTCTCACGCTGAGGAGTGCACCACTGCCATGCCCAGGACAGCTGAAAAGGGCTGGATTGACATCTCGTAAAGTCCTATCCAGCTACATAACCTGGCTAGCAGCAATGGAGGGAAGGCTCCAGGGCCTGTTTGGGCCTCGGCTGATCTCCAGGACTGGTGATGTTACGCTGTTGAGATGTGGCCACTAGAAACCAAATTGAACCACCAGGTCAGTTCACAACAGCCACTGAACAAGCATGAGGGGAGCAATTGAGTCACTGGCTGAACAACCACCTCACACAGTTGTTGGGGGAAGACCCCTGCGTCTTCAGTAGTCTGCCTGGCTGGTTGTAGAGGAACCAGGATGCACTGGCTCCCAGGCTCTGTGGGTCCTGGCTCAGCCATGGTTCTGAGACCAGGAATCCCAGCCTCCCACCTCCTCTTCAGCACAGTTGGGGGGGCTGCTGAGGCACTGGGACTCCCATGGTTCCTAGGCCAGGTGAGTCCCAGTCATCAGCCTGGGGAACTAGCTCGCCCAGGAGTCTGGAAGCCATGGGGTCCTCAACTCAGAAGGAATCTGCACAGCACCACAGACTTGGTAATCCTGGGGCTCCCCAACAGCACACCAGGTGAGTGCTGAGAAGTCAGGCAGTCGGCAGGAAACGTGCCCCCATTCTGTCCTAAATCCAACCATTGCCACAAACATTTTCCATTTTCACCAAACACATTCCAAAGCAAAATTGTTTGTGGGAACTTTTCCGCCCAGCTCTGCTATCGACACTTCCCAGAGCCGCCCTGTTCCCTATGGAAACTTGTCATTACCTCTGTTTTATTATTATGATGAATAAATACAGCAAAAGAGGCGATACTGACTAATGTACAATCCACCAAATCCTGCAGATCTTACTCAGGTTTTACTCTTTCCTTACTCAGACAGAACTCCCTGATGCTCAAGTGACTGGGCAAAGCCAAGAAGTGCTCATCACCTGCCCTTCTCATTGATTTCGAGGGGCTCTTTTCCTGGGTGTGGAATGAGTAAAACCTGAGTAAAGATGTCCAGAATTACCACCAGGGGACCAACACAGGAAGCATTGCAGACAGCTCTCTGACAATCATCAGCTCTGGTGAACCCAGGTGATTGGCCCTCACTGTACATTATTCCTAAGCGCGAGTATCCTTGGAAAGCTCATAACAAGGCACAGGGAAAAGAAATGGGGGGTAAAAGGCAGAGGAGAAACATAAAAAGTCTGAATAACTGTTTGTAAGATGAGACACTGTGATGTTCACAGTTCTGGGTGGCGCAGATACCAGCCAACCACATGTCTCATCCAGGCAGAGAAGAGGTGAGCCAACAGGTAACTGAGCAAACACAATAAACAAGGAGGAGAATGATCTCAGGAAGTAACCA
The DNA here is from genome assembly GCF_007399415.2 of Gopherus evgoodei. Taxonomy (NCBI): domain Eukaryota; kingdom Metazoa; phylum Chordata; order Testudines; family Testudinidae; genus Gopherus; species Gopherus evgoodei. Next base: position 35,927,171 of record NC_044329.1, read on the forward strand.
GAAGCAATCTCTTTTCCTTCTGAAAGATAATGCCTGAGAACAGCTAGGGCTGGACACTTGTTGTGCTCTGCCATGCCTGAGTTCAGCGCTGCAGGATCCAATCAGCCAGCATTTCTCAAATCTTTTACCATCAGGCCCTGCTTCCATCAAAGCAGAGGAACGCAGCCCTCCCCTTCCCTGCACTGGAGATGTTCACAGAGATGCACTGCCAGGCTACTGACGCACATGCCGTGACAGCAGTCTTTGCTGTGACACATGGCAGTGAGCTGGAGGCACTGATCTCTGGGCCCAGCACTTACCCCAGTGGGGAAAGATCAACCCAAACTGGAGTCAGAGGAGATCTACAAATCAAACCCAGGTAACTGGAACTCGAAGGGAGAAGAGAATGGGGGGGGAAGGGATTAAGGGGAGAGCCCAAGGCCTCCCTGGCCTTTTCCCCTCCTCTCACTCCTGGCAAGGCCTGGAGGCAGCTGGCTGCTTCCCCCTCCTCCTGCTTGGGGTCTCCATGCTGGCTGGGTCCCCCTCCATGGGCTCTGATGCTTCTGGGTTCTGCTCGACCTCAGTGCATGGTTGGGCGCTGCAGGACTGGCACCCCCTTGTTGGGGCTGAGGTGCCCCCTGGGTCTGAAGGGGGAAAAGAACTAAGCAGCGACATCTCCCCCATACAGCCCAGCTGTAGCACCAGAGCGAGCTGCTGCTCCCAGAAAGGGTGCCAATCTCTGGTACAGCCCCATCCCATTCCTTTCTGACACACGGGGATCGGCAGTGAAATGGTTAACGATGATGACACGGACATCGGCCTTATTAGGCTACAGAATTGAGATGAATGTGGGGCTGTTCCCTGTCTCCGAGCCATCCTACCAGGCTGCCTTCAAACTCAGGCAGACTGCAGCAGTCCCACACTGCAGCAGTTCCACTCAGGTCCTCTTTCGGGAGTTTTCTTCTTCTCCCTGTGAAGGTCTAGAGGCCGATTTCTAATCAACTTTCCAAGTGCGAGCCAAAGCGCAGTTGAGGGTAAACAGAGTTCATTCATTTCTCCATTGGGGCCCATTAGGTTAGGTTAGCCACTTCTCTTTTACCGCTGCACCATGGAGAACTGGCTTGCTGAGCTGCTGGGAGCCAGCTCAGTGACAGCCCTGCTGCTGCCCTCTGTCTCCATGGCTGAGTCCCCCATATGCCTCCAGGAGGAGCCTTCCTGACCTACACTCAGCTTGGAGGGAGCTCTCTCTGCCCACGCACCCCAAGAACAGTGAGAAAAGGCAGCCAGCAATGGCAGGTATAGATGTGAGGACTCATCAGCCTAGCAGGCTCTGGAATAGCCAGTGTCCAGTTTGGGGAGGGGAGCTGAGACGACCAGTTGTGAGCAGGAAGGTGGAGCCACTTATGCATCTCCATGGTGCCAGGCCTGTGCCCTGGACTCATCCTTTTCTCTTTGAGCCTGCAGGGTATAGGAGTCTGTGGAGACCACATGACAGGGAGGAGGAGTGGCAGCACCCATGGATTCACTCTCCAGTTGACAGCTGTCACAGTTCAGGTCAACTGCACCCATATTCCCTGTCTATGGTCCAGCAAGGGCACTCACTCTTAGCTCTCCAGCTTCCCAGCTGTCACCTCTCTTGGACAGAGACCTCCTCACCGGGGTATTTCCAGGCTGCACAGTTCCCTGCCTACACTGTGAATCCTCCAAAAGGCAGGTGTCTCAGTAGAACTGCTTTGCTTCTCATCAGAGACTGAAAACAGTGTAATTGCTCCAGTTAAGGTACCACTCAACTCTTTCTTAGCAAGCACATTTATTTTTAATGTAAAAGCGTTACAGAGAAAACATATTAAAAACAATAAGAATGTACATGTATGCTAATAAGTTTACCAGAGATCACCCCCAACTCCAACAACGGCTCTGGTAGCAGAATGGGAGGACCCAAGTAAGATGCTGGAAGTGGTGCAAAAACATTTTCAACCCACAAAAAGTGTCAGGTACCCTTTATATCTTGTTAATAAGTGTTGTCAAGAATTTGGCAAAACAATAGATCAGTATATTGCCAAACTGTGCAAAATAGCTGACTCACATAAGCGTCAAATCTTAAGAGAGTAACTAATTTGTGATAGATCAGTAATAAAGTGTGATGGTCTGTACCCTTATATTCACCCTTTTTTCAAGACTATGATACATGTTGCACGAAGTATGCCTTGTGAGTCATCATTTGAAAACCCATCATTTGCTGATCATGATTGTCCTGGTAAAATATGTGTGGCAACATTATAAGTAAAGTTGTTAAATTTTACTGTATAAGACATGTTCCAAGTCTGGGGAAACAGCTTCAAACCAGTCTGCTAGAGACAAAAGGCTAGCCAACACCTCAGCCAGTTGTCATTATAATCAAATGGTCGATCACCTGGTTAAGTGACCATTCTTTGGCAGAAAGAAGGGTGTGAGTGAGAAATTTTCATCTTAGCAGTGGCGCAGCTGGAGGTTCCCGGGCAGACCTTCTGCCTCCTGAACCTCAGCTGGAGATGATTTTCAAAGAAGAAAATAACTGTAAGTGAGAACAGAGGTGTAAATGTGCAGACTCACCCCTGCGGCGCCTCCTACTGGGTGTCCTTGGGAATTAGCTCCTTGACCCAGGAGCAGGCCAGTGATCTGCTTGCCATTGGCCCCCCATGTCTCTCCCAGCACCCTGGTGCCCTTATCCCAGGGTTCTGCCTCCTGCAGTACCCCACAGTCTTACTGGAGTTCCCCACCCCAGGGGAATCCCCACTCCCTATCCCCACATCACCTCAGTCATGGCTACTGCCAGTCTCTGTTTAGCCCCTGTGCTGACTGCAGTGTATCAGCCAATCATCACAGGTAACAAGGGGTTTGGACTGGCTGCCTTTACCCACCCTCCAACTGCCCCTCTGCAAGCTCAATACCTAGGAGGCCAAGAACTAGGCCCTGCATCCTGGGGAATTATTAGCCTAGGGCTTCCCAGCTCCTAAAGCCTTTCCCCAGCCCTGCCTCTCTCTAGGTCCCCTGAGTGAGTTCCCCAGCCAGCCTATCAAGTCAGAGGGAGACTGCCTGGGCTCCTGGCTCACTGCCTCTTACAGGGGCCAGCTGGGCCTGATTGGGACATGGCCATGGCTGAGCCTGCTTTCCCCCAATCAGCCCAGACTTCTTGCCCAGCCAAGGGCAGGAGTGGGTAACCACCCCACTACAAGAGGACACAAATAACCTGTCCCTTCATCTTTACTCATGGCACTGACAACACTTGAAAGACAAAGGAAGCATCATTGTACTGGGGGAGATCCTGGCTGGAAGATTCAGACAGTAAGACTTAGAGCGTGTGATAAGAGAGACTTTTGCTTTGAATTCACTTAGCTATTTAAGCTAGGTATTGGTTACAAAGAAATAAAAGGGAAAACACAAACTAATTCTGACTTTCATGTCTCATTACTTGTCATCACTTACCATCTATCTTTCTGTAGTTAATAAACTTGTTTCATTTGTTTTATCTAAACCAGTGTGTTTGGATTGAAGTGTTTGGGAGCTTCATTTGGAATAACAAGATTTGTGCATATCATTTTCTATTAATAAAATGATGGACTTTCTCAGAGCTTGTATGGCCTGGGAGGGTGCTGGGCAGTCCAAGACGCACATTTCTGGGGACAAGTCTGGAACTGGGAATTTGCTGGTGTCTCTCTGTAATGTAATTCATAGGTGGGTGGCTGTCTGGCTGGCTATAGCATTTGTACAGCATAGCTGGGGGTGATTTACATACTGGAGGCTGAGTGTGAGCAGACCAGGAGTGGTTGCTCTCACAGTGAAGCAGTGTAAAAGGCACCCCAGGCTGGAGAATTGAGGGGACACAGCTGTACAACAGTCCAGATTGTGCCTTGGGTAATGTCACATAGGGATGAAAGGCACAGCACCTTGAACGAGAAGGCTCAGAGCCCCACTAACTCTATTGTGAGCTATAGATGTGCAAAGCTAGTGAATAAACTCACATCCAAATGTAGAACATAAGTGCTGTAGACTCAGAGATAATTCACAGAAAGAATCAGAGGAAATTACAGAGTTCCTGGTCCTCCACAGTTACCAAAGTGGACTAGGTTGTGTTATAGCAGGGAGCTTAATAAATACAGGAGCTTCCTGGTGAAGGAGTTCTGTAGCTGCTCAAAGCATGATTCCTTGTGTTTATGCCCTCATATGACCAAGATTTTGCCCATATGAGACATTAATGTAATACAAAACAACAACACTGAATCGTAAAGCTCAGACTAACACCAGATGCAAAGACAAGGCAGCATCACACAAACAAGCAGAAAATTAAATGCAAAGTAGAAGGCGGGGGATCAATGAATGTGCTACAAAGACTTCCTCAGCAATATGTATGACAGGAAAGCAAAACTGCAGCCAAGCAATTAATTCAAACAGAAATTATTTTGGAGAAGTTCTGTGGCCACTGACGCATTCCTCGAATACCGGACATTCTGGTACTTCTGGGAACAGCATTGGCCTACCCTTGCTGGCATGACTCTGCCTCGGTTGGGGTGACCTCACATGCATGGTGCGTGCAAGGTCATGCCGCATGGGGGATGCTATGTTGAAGAGTGCCCCACCCTGCCCCACTGGTGTGACCTCAAATGCCATGCGTACAAGGTCACACCAGCAGGAGCAGGGTGGTGTGCTCTTCAAAATGGTGTCCGCTATCTGACACTGGACAAAAACATGTCCAGTTTTATCTTAGTGTCGGACCAGGGACAACCCTTAGAAAAGCAGGATGGTCCGGCTTAAAACCAGATGAATGTCCTGCCTAGGGTATCAGGTCTGACTGGATGATCACAGTGGTCCTTTGAAATCTATAAAAGTCAAATTAATTATATGACGACATGATCATAATACCACTGAGACAATGTAAATTACAACCAGAGCACCAAGGTAACGTATCCAGCCTGAAATTTTAGGGAACATAGAGGCCACTGTTTGTAGTTAAAACAAGTGAATTCATTAACCTAGTGACTCTCAGCCTGGGACAAATGATTCATACAATAGATACATAAGCAAAACAAAACATACCCAGAGCAGACACGCATGGTGGCATCCCTGCAGCAAAGCTGCTGAAAGATTACCATCATGTTTTTGAAGGATGAGGATGTCTTCCAGGCAGGTTATACCTGGAAACAGATAAAACAATTCAGCCAGTACAGCATCTGCCTCACCCAGGACCCTTTGTCAACAGAAAAAATAATGGGAACTATAAAGTAAATTGTAAAAGAAGGCATCATTGCTAAAGTTACAGAGGCCTGGATCCACAAAGGAATGTCAGTGCCTAAGTCCCAATTTTATGCTCCACAAAACACTTACTCAGCTGCCACCTAAACCTGCGGGCGCCTTAACTCGCTTGGTAATTTAATTTCTGCTGTAAAAGTTCCCTAGAAGATTAGGTTTCTGCCTGTGGGTAGGTGCACCCCCAAGCTGACCCCTTATATGTCCCTGGACTCAGCAGGCTGGATCGAACAGCACCTCCAAGCTGTAACCCTCATATGCCCTGTGTATCACATCAGAATAGAGTATGCCTGAGCAGGCTGGATTGAGCAGCACTTTCAATCTGCCACGCTTATATGTCCCAGGTTCAGCACGCCCCTATCCCCCCTTTCACATTACAATTGTTCTGGAAGTAACCCACTCGCTGAGCAAACCCCACAGGATTTTTGGGTGTTGCAAGGATCTTTTAGCTTAGGAACCAGGAACGTTGTTGCAGAGCGAATGAGGAAACCAAAAAAACACCCATGAGTGGGAGAGAGAGAGAAGTAACCAGCTTAATCATTGTGACAGTTAGCAGCGACCCCCTAACAGCTAGTAGCCTTATAATAGCTGGCAACCATTAGGATAAATTGGACACCTCACGGACACAGTAGTCTGAACTTTTGAACTGTCTTTCCTTATCAGTCTTGAGGCAGTTGAAGCTGGTCTAAAGCTGGTTTTTGTTGAGCAGATTGCAGAAGTGCAGGGGTTGCTAACCACCAATCAAATGCTAACACAACTGAAGCCTGTGTGTGAGTGTGTATAAAAGATTCTCGGTTTTTGTGTGGAGTAGAGTTTTTTGTACCAAGGTACAGAACTCTCCTTTCTTCTGCAGAATAAAGCAACCTTTCCTTATCCCTGTCTGGCTGTCATTGGCTCTCAGCTAGGCAGACCCAACATTTTGGTAACCGTTTCTGGCACCGCAGATGGGACCCTCCTAGCTCAGACATCGAACTCCGGACAGCTGCGGTGAACTAGGAGTGGCGCCACTGGGGTGGTTAGCCCCTCTTCCTCACTTCACCGCGGCCCCTGGGGTTCGTGATCCGATAAGGTGAGCCCTAACAGGATAAGGAAACACTTCCTGGGTTCTGGTTATATTCTGGTTACCTGGTTACTGTATTTCTGTCTTATACCTTTGGGTGTTAGGTGTGTGGGCGGAACTGAGCTTCTTGTTCGTAATTCCTCAGGGTGGAAGCCATAGCGTGCGAGGAAGCCCTGAGGTCTTATTAAGATCCTTCTGTTCCATCCCCTGTAGCCGTCAGTGTGAGCAGAGATTGTTGGCTTGGATTTTTTGGATTAGACCATTATTCCCTCCTCCTTTCTGTTTAATTCTCTATTTGAGTGCCAGAAAAGGGGATGGGTTGGTCTCAGCGGAAACCCTCGAAGGATAGCCCTTTGAATTACATGTAAATAAATGGTCTTTACCTGGTGTTCAGAAAGGAATGTTAAAGAAGTGCTTATTGCAGCTTTGTACCCAGCACTCCCACCCACCTTCCCAAACACAAAAATCACGTGCTGCAGATGACTGTGGGGAGAACAGACGTTAACGACAGTGAGGAATGACGACCAGGGGGTTCTTCTGTCATCTATTCAAATGATTTTACCACTTATGTTTGTTCCTCCAAGGACCCCCAGGTCCGTCTAACTTTGGGAGGAACCATTTAATCTTGCCTTCTGGACTCTAGGGCTGCCCTCTCCACTGTTACTGTCAAGCCGAAGAAGGGAAGCCTCATGAATAAAAGTATTCCTGTAATGGGTATAGGCAGAAAGCCATTTGACTGTTCTGTGTTGCAGAAGGCGACTGTGGAAATCTCTGGTGTCTCCACCTCCCATGCCTTTTTGCTAGCTCCGGATTCCCCAGCTAACCTCTTGGGTAAAGACCAGTTGTGTAAATTGCATGCTCAAATCTTTTTTTCAGATGACAGGATCGTCCTCTGGTTACCTCAAAACCAACTTCCCCAGCTATGTGCTGTTTTGACCCAGGCTTCAGAGGACTCGATCCTGCCTGCAGACCCAATCCTACCCAAGCGACTCAGACAGGGGGTAAAAGCATCCCTATGGGGTACTTTAAAAACAGACTTGGCCACTCTCCGGATAGAACTAGTGCATATAACCTTGAAGCCAGGCATTGTAATTCCTCAAATTTGCCAGTATCCCATCCCCTAAGAAGCTCTGCTAGGCCTCCAGAACCTTATCACCACATTCCTGTGGTTGGGAGTGCTAGTTCGCACCAAGTCTCCTTTCAACACCCCCATTCTGCCAGTCAAAAAACCTGACATGAATCCAGAGGAAAAACCGGTATACTGATTTGTCCAGGACTTGCATGCAGTGAATAAAGTCGTTCAGGCTAGACACAATGTGGTACCTAATCCTCACACTATCCTGACTGCCATTCCAGCAGGTACTGCTTGCTATTCGGTAACAGACTTGTGTAATGCCTTTTTAAGTATTCCCCTAGATCAAGACAGCTGGGTATTCCCCTAGATCAAGACAGCTGGGATATCTTCGCATTTACATGGACGGATCCAGAGACCGGGAGGGCAAAACAGCTGACCTGGACTTGGCTACCACAAGGATATGTTGAATCACCAACCATTTTCTCCTCTATCCTGACATGTGATTTAGCTGATATTAAACTACCTGGTGGGTCCACTTATCTCTTGTATGTGGATGACGTCCTGGTTTGTTCTCCTGATCAGGTAACATGCAAAACAGACACTATTTACTTGCTAAATTGCTTGGTAAATAAGGAACATAAAGTGTTTTTCTAAGCTTCAGTTTGCCAAGGACCAGGTAACCTACCTCGGTCATATACTGACCCCAGGACATCAAGCTCTATTTAGTGCCCGTATCCAGTCAATCCTTAACATCCCACAGCCAAAAACTAAACGTGAAATGCAGGGATTTCTAGGCCTTGCAGGATTTTGCCGTTCTTGGATTCCAGGTTTTGAAAAAATGTCAAAGCCCCTTTATGAGCAGATAACCCATGATGCCAAGGAGCCCCTGCACTGGAATTCTGGGGCTATCAAAGCCTTTCAGGAGGTTAAAACAGCCTTGGCCTCAGCCCCAGCCCTTGGACTCCCCGATTATCGGAAGCCCTTCATTCTCTATGTGCATGAGCGACTAGGGGTGGCTTCGGGTGGCTTCAGGTGTCCTGACCCAGACTTTTCGTACAAGGAACGACCTGTGGCCTACTATTCCCAGAAATTGGATCCTGTGGCACAAGGCTTTCCTGGTTGCCTTCGGGCGGTGGTTGCTGTTGGCCTTCTGGTACCCCAAGCAGAAAAGGTTACTTTAGGCCATCCGATGGTCCTACAGACCCCACATGCGGTCCAACTACTGCTAGTCCAAAAGGGCACTCAGAATTTAACCTCTCAGAGACTAATCCATTTAAAAGTTTCTTTATTGTGCAGAACCAATTTGAAGATTGAGCAATGTCATACCTTGAACCCTGCAACCCTTTTACCTTTTCCGGACAACAATCATAAGCCTTCACATGATTGTCTTCAAGTAGTGCATTATCAGAAAAAACCTCGACCAGATCTTTCAGATGTGCCCATTCCAAATGCTGACCTGGAACTGTATACAAATGGCTTGGCATTGGTCATGGAGGGCCAACGAATATCTGGATTTGCAGTATCTACCAAGTTTGAGGTATTACAGTCTGCACCCCTGGGACCCTCCACCTCAGCCCAGGCAACAGAATTGGTAGCCCTCACCCAAGCATGTGAGCTGGCAGCAGGTCAGTCTGTAAACATCTATACTGATTCCAAATACGCTTTTGGCATTTGCCATGCCACGGGCCAACTCTGGGCAGAGCGTGATTTTATTACCTCCGGTGGCACTAAAGTAGCACATGGGCCCTTAATTCTGGAACTATTAAAGGCCATGCACCTGCCATCCGAGATTGCCATTATTCATGTTCATGCCCACCAGAAGGGAAATGATCCCACTGTCTGTGGGAACCGATTGGCTAATGCAGCATCAAAAGCGGCCTCCCTACAACCTTATATTACCAAGCAAATGGAGCTCGCACCCTCTCCCCCATCAACACCGGTCCCATTTGTCCCTGAACCATCAAAGGTTAGTCGCTGGGAGGACATAGGGGCCACTAAGACACCAAGGGGGGAGTGGCAGCTACCTGATGGGAGAAAAGCCTTGCCCCGGGCTGCTCTGTGGCCTGCCCTATTTAAGCTACACCAAGAAACACACGGTGGAGCAAAGGCCATGGCAGCTATTGTAAACAGACTTGGTATGCCCCTAGGGTATTCCAGGAAGCCAAAAAAGTCCTTTCCACCTGTGACATTTGTGCAAAATTCAATCCAAGGAGGGAACCAAAAGGCCCCCCTGGAGCAAGGTTATGGGCATATACGCCCTTCGAACGGCTCCAAATCGACTACTCAGGGATGCCCAAGTGCCAAGGCTACAAGTATCTTCTTGTAATTGTGTGCCAACTGACTGGCTGGACGAAGCATTCCCGACTAGACGAGCAACTGCCTTGGAAGTGGGGAAAACCTTATTAAACCATGTTATTCCTAGGTTTGGTCCTCTTAGGTCTATTGACTCTAATCAAGGGACTCATTTCACTGCCCAGGTTATTCAATACATTGCAAAGGCCCTAGGTATGACCTGGCTTCTACATTCTCCTTAAAGACCACCATCTTCTGAGCAAATAAAAAAAACAACCAAACTTTAAAGCTTAAGCTCTCCAAAATATGTGCACAAACTGGGTTAAAATGGCTTTAGGCTCTGCCTTTGGCCCTCTTGGCAGTTCGAACTGCCTCTAGGGGTCGGCTTGGTCTCTCACCTTTTAAACTCTTATTCGGCAGGCCATACACCGGATTTGCTGACCCAGGACCTGTAACTAATTTAGCCACTTGGGGGGATGAGGAGTTGACCAGATAAGTTGTTTCTCTCCAAAATACTCTCATGTCTCTTCACAGGTATGCAGCCCAATTTCAGTCCTTACCCGCTAATGTACCTGCTCACTGGATCCAGCTAGGGGATTGGGTCTATGTAAAAGAGTGGAAAATCGAGCCTCTCCAACCCCAGTGGGCTGGCCCTTTTCAAGTCCTTCTTACCTCCCACACTGCAATTCGAGTAAGGGAACGGGATACCACCACACCCGAATCAAGCTAGCCCCTAGGTCGAGGCCAAAAGCAAACGACATCGGACTTCAAGGGAGCACTGTCAGCTCTTCCCACCGTGACCCAGAACAGCCAGAAGCAGACGATACCTGGAAAACTGAACCTCTCGAAGGACTAAAGCTTTTGTTCCGATAAACAAAATCCTGAGACTTTGTGACTATGCGTTCTCAGATGGTGCTGCAGTGGCTATTATTTCTGAGCCTGCCCCTTGTACAAGTTAACCCGCACCCACAGGCTAAACCTCTTCAGCGACTGGCCACGTTGGGACACTTGTCTGACTGTTGGTTGTGTCATCAAACTCGTTCTGAGGAAAAAATAGGACTGTGGGCTGTACCTTTAAACCTCTCTGAAACTCTCTCCCTACAAGTGGGGCGAAAAGCTAAATGGTAGTAAAAAAAAAATACTAGTCCAATAAGTATGGAAAAACGTCTGAGGTTTGGCATCATACTTGGGAGGCCCAAGGGGTCCCCCTTTTCGATATCCTTGGGTTTAAGTATAAGTTGGCACTATGTTTTAAGGCTGTTGATGGGACCAGGAAGGAACTGGGTTACATTCCCTTAGAAACCTGCAATCAAACCCTTAAGTTTAGTGTTAAAAATGAAACCTTTTACCCCTTAAAAATTGGTGTAGACACCCAGAGACCTCCCTGCCAGTTTCAAAAGGCCTATATTGCAAAATTAACAGGCGAACGTTATCAAGGGAAGTGGTTTCCTTCATTTCTTCCCTTGGGTCCCATAAATGAGACCCATGCATATTATATGAATATCTCCTCTGGCATTTTATCACCTCACTCATCCCTTGTAAAAATCTCTGAATGCCAGGGGCAATAGTAAGCTTTACATCACACTTGTTTGCTGTTACATACTGTGGGAGTGTCTTAAACAACACCCACGCCATGGGACATTTGAATGCATCCCATTGGCGGTGCCGGGGCAGGGTATTTGGCGACTCCAAACATCGCGATGTTAGGGTATCTTGGCGCCACCAAGTAGCAGGAAGCTCCCTCGCCCTTTATTTACAGAGCCCCGGTCTGTATTTTATTTGTGGCCATAATGCTTATAAAGCTCTCCCGCCGGGTTGGCATAGCCGGTGTGGTCAAAGTATTACCAGACGTTCAAGTAAACACCACACTGGATTCACGCCAAATCCTCAACCTGGGGACTTATTCTCACAAGCTCTTCATACCCTTGAAAGGGGATGGGTTAAACGTGCCGACAACCCCCTAGTAATCAGGCAAACGGGATTTCATTCCTTTATATGTAAACTAATTCCTGGACTGGGGGTGGCAAAGCTAAAAAGGGCAGTGATAAACATTTCTGCAGAACTTGAAAAAGCAGTTAACGCTTCCTTGGACGCGTTCCAAAAGTTACAACAAGAAATTAATAACATAGCAAAAGTAACACTGCAAAATAGGCATGTGCTAGATGCTATGAATGCTGAAGTGGTGGGGGGGCTGTGCTCACCTTAAAAATAATGCTGTTTTTATATTAATCGCTCTGGTTTAATTAAAAAAAATTTGCATGCCATCAAGGATGCAGTTGTTGTTTTCCACACTGTATCTCTTAATCATACCCTTAATTTTGAGGACCTCCTCCCAAACCTTGGGTCATGGTTTACTGGCCTTTTCCGTAAAATTAACAAATAAATTATTTTCTTTCTTTTCTTTCTATGTATTGTTCAGGTAATGTTGCAATGTGCAAAATGTTTATGTAGTGCTGTTACTAAGAGCTCTACTGTCCGTAAAAAAACACAATATCTCTCCCTCCAACTTGATTGCAAATTGCGTAACGGGACTGACAATTTGCATTGTCAGGCCCAAAGAGGGGACTGTGACAGCTGGCAGCGACCCCCTAATAGCTAGTAGCCTTATAATAGCTGGCAACCCTTAAAAGAAATTGGACACCTCATGGACACAGTAGTCTGAACTTTTGAACTGTCTTTCCTTATCAGTCTTAAGGCAGTTAAAGCTGGTTCTAAGCTGGTTTTTGCTAAGCAAATTGCAGAAGTGCAAGGTTTGCTAACCACCAATCAAATGCTAACACAACCGAAGCCTGTGTGTGAGTGTGTATAAAAGATTCTCGGTTTTTGTATGGAGTTTTTTGTACCAAGGTACAGAACTCTCCTTTCTTCTGCAGAATAAAGCAACCTTTTCCTTATCCCTGTCTAGCTGTCATTGGCTCTCAGTTAGGCGGACCTGACATTTCGGTAACATCATGAAAGTTATTTATTGCCAGGTAATAACCATAGGGAAGCCAAACAAACAAAACAGTTATAATATTAAATCTAAGTTAAATTTCATTATAACAGTCAGGTTTTGAAAACTGCAACTGATCACACAAGTCAGGGTTAGAAGGCTATACTCCGGAGAGAGAGAGAGAGAGAGAGAGAGAGAGAGAGATGTATTCTCATCACTCTGTGAAGCTTGAATCAATCAGGGGTCCTAGGTGGTAGTGGTAGCTGAAGGTCCGGAGTGCTGGAGACAGGCAGAGCCCCCAGCACAGTCAGTCAGGAGAAGATGAAGTCCCAATGGAACTGATGCAGATTTTGGATTCAGGCAGGGCTGGCTCCAGGCACCAGCCAAGCAAGCTGGCGCTTGGGGCAGCAGATTCCAAGGGGCGGCATTCTTCCCAATCCTTTTTTTTTTTTTTTTGCGCTTCGCAGCTTCCACTGCCCCTGCAGGTTTTTTTCTTTTTGGTTTGCTGCTCCTGCCGCCCTGTAGGGTGTGGCGGCGCAGAGGATGGGAGCTGCTGGGAGCGGTGCCAGGTCTGCAGCAAGCCCAGCCCGGTAGCCCGCATCCTTCCCTGCCTGCCCACCGGAGCGGCATGGAGCCCTCTCGGCAGGCGGTGCGGTGGGAGTGGTTGCATGGCGAGTGCCTCGCTTCAGGAAGCCCTGGCTGCCCCCTTCTCTCCCTCCCTAACCCCCCGCTAGCTGGGGTGTGCACTCCACTGCCTGGGGTCTACAGGGCTGGGAGTCCCCCTGCACCCGCACTCCTGCCGCCCCGCAGATCTTTTTTCCTCTTTTTGTTTTTTTGTTTTTTCTTCCCTTCGCTGCTCCGGCCAGGCGGTTTGTTTCCCACCCCCCCCACTTTGCTGTTCCGGCCGGCAGGTTTGTTTCGCACCCCGCCCCTTTGCTGCTCCAGCTGGCAGGTTTGTTTCGCGCCCCCCCCTTCGCTGCTCTGGCCAGCAGGTTTGTTTCCCGCCCCCCTCCTTCGTTGCTCTGACCGGCCGGCAGGTTTCCCACCCCTCGCCCCACCCTCACTTCGCTGCTCCAGCCGAGTGGCAGGTTTGTTCCCCGTCCCCCTTGTTGCTCCGGCTGGCCTGCAGGTTGGTTTCCCACCCCCCTGCCTTTGCTGCTCCAGCCCCCACACAGGGTTTTTTTCTTTTTTTTGCTTGGGGCAGCGAAAAAGCCAGAGCCAGCCCTGGATCCAGGCATTAGAGCACTTACTTGAGCCTGGGTAGGGGTTTTTGTAGAGAAACAACAATAGTTCAAGAGAGAAGACTAGATTTGTTTATGTGTAAACTGGTGATTCAAGGGAGTATTCCAAAGTTGTTTTGTTCAGATTAGACAATGGGAGCTGATGATTCCTGGCTATGGGCGATGTTCCTTCCAGGGAGTTCACAATGCAGTTAGGGAGCATCGCTATTTTGAATACCAATAAAGGATTTATTACTAGAATTGGTCTGATAACTGCTGAGCTGGGCGTGTGCAGGCATGGGTTCATTAACATGTGGAGCAGAGATTCCCCCATGATGCAGTGCTTCTCGGCTTTTCTGGTTCCAGGGTTCCATGCGGTTCTTGCTTTGGAATCTCTGTTCTCCATTCTGTATGCTAATTGAGATGCCTCCTTGTCCCATCTTCCATGCAAATGAAGCTAGGGGAGTTTCCTTAATCCTGTCACCCTTATGTCAGGGGTGTAGGTGTGTATCCTACTGCTTTTTCATTGCTTTTTGTAAGTTTTTCTTCTGATCAGTTTTGGTTCAAGGAGAGGCTGGGCAGTGGGCGGGGGGGGAAGGACTTTCGTGAATCAGACAGGCTGGGTACTGCGCCCTGGTTCTCCAAGAACACAGAGCTGACAGGTAACACGGTGGAACCCGTGGCCAGGGCTGGCCCTAGACCAAATTGCACCCCAGGAAAGGAGCATCTTCAGCACCCCTCTTCATAGTCGTTAAACTTTTGAATACCTTCTTTTTTATTCCATTTGAAGACCATTTCATGACTTTGATGCACGATTTGCATACATGATTTATCCCTGTCTCATAAGATGATAAATTTGCACATTAGGAGCTGTAAATCTGTATTTATTCATGCCATATATAAGCAAATAAAAAATTTGTTTCCTCTATGCTTAAGCAAACTTTTTAATTTTAATAATAACTGAAATATACTAACATGAAGAAATTGAACTGTGCACCACCATGAGGTGGAGCAGTATTAAATAGTATTACAGTAGGTGATAGCCTTAGATTGTTAACCATAATCCTTTAGTTCATGGCTTTTGTTGCCTTTGTCTCCACGAATTGAAGCACAGCATCAGAGAGATCCAGAGACTAGCCAATAGCATTTGCAAGGATAAAATAGCAAGCGATGTCAGTCTCTCATCCGCCATCGCCAATCCAAGATATGTTTTAATGAGCCTGAGCTTCGAAAAGCTGCCCTCACAAGTCACGACTGTGACCAACAGTCTGAGCAGAATCCTCAAAGCTATCCTCACATGAGGAAAAGTGTCCTTCAGCTCTGCATCATGAATGAATTGGAGAACTTGGAGTGGAGAGTGCTTCTCGTATGGCAAACTGTGCAGGGCCACTCAGAGGGGGGCCAAATGGGGCAATTTTACCCAGGTCCTGGGCCCTGCAGGGGCCCCTATGAGAATGCTCTGGCCCTACGTTCCCCCATCCCCCGGTGCCTCAGCGCATCGTATCCAGGAGTGGCCCTGGACAGAGCTAAAGTGGCATGGCTCAGGCGGGGCCTGAGCTCCTCCCTGCTCAGAGCCACAAGGTAAGGGGGCGAACGCAGGCCCCACTGGTGCCAGGACGCTGCAGGGCTGTCCAGGGCCGCTCCTGGCCGAGGCGTGCTGAGCCCCCGGGAGATGGGGGAGGCAGGGGTAAGCAGCATGGCAGGCGGCTGGGGCTGGGGGAGATGGATAAGAGGCAGGGAGTCCCGGGGACAGTGAGGGGGCAGAGGTTCTGGGGCGGGGTCAGAGGACAGGGAACCGGGGGGTTGGTGGGGGGTGGGGTCCCAGGGTAGTGTTTATGGGGTCTTGGAGGGGGGTGAGGGGACAAGGTGCAGGATGGGTTGGGGATTCTGAGGTGGGCAGTCAGGGGGGAGGAAGTGGATGGGGTCAGATAGGGGGCAGGGCCAGGCTGTTTGGAGAGACACAGCCTTCCCTACTCTAAAGCTCATTCCGCAGTTTGAGGCTTGCAGACAGCTATTTAACACGAAGAGCCAAGCTGTTATCTTTTCCATGGGGGAGGGATCACATGAGAAGAGCAATGTCCTACACCACCTAGGATTCCCCAAGGCTCCAGAGGGGTTAATTCAGTGGTTCTCAAACTTTTGTACTGGTGACCCCTTTCACATAGCAAACCTCTGAGTGTGACCCCACCCTTATAAATTAAAAATACTTTTTTATATATTTAAGACTATTATAAATGCTGGAGGCAAAGCGGGGTGTGAGGTGGAGGCGGAGAGCTCGCAACCCCCAGTAATAACCTCATGACCCCAAGGGGTCCCTACCCCCAGTTTGAGAATCCGTGGGTTAATTTAATTTTAGCACCCTATGTCCATTCACATGCATGTTCTATTTTGAGCATTTCAGTTTTCACAACATAGGCTCATCCCAGATTCTGGAACACGTTCAAATGCTCAGTTCGTGGAGTATGTACATAAGCTATACTAAAGACAAATCCACAGTATCTGTCTCCAGCTTGTGAGGGACCCCATGGAGCCAGTCTCTAGGAAACAGATAAATTCATGAAGGTTAAGTCCATTAATGGCTATTAGCCAGGATGGGTAAGGAATGGTGTCCCTAGCCTCTGTTTGTCAGAAGGTGGAGATGGATGGCAGGAGAGAGATCACTTGAACATTACCTGTTAGGTTCACTCCCTCTGGGGCATTTGGCATTGGCCACTGTCGGTAGACAGGATACTGGGCTGGATGGACCATTCTTATGTTCTTACGTTCTAAGCTAAATGAACCCAAAGTTATGGAGACAGCTATGAGTCAAGGAAGCCAGCAGTGTATCAGAAACCTGGAAAAATCTCTGACTGGATGGGCTCAGGCGTTTGGTCACAAGTTGAGGTGGTTCAAAAGTTTTGGATTTTTTTTTTTAAGCAGAATTTTTTTATTGTTTCTTTAAACAAACACAGCAAGCAGCAAATATTTGGCCACACACTTCTGAAACCCCAAACCATGTTCAGGTTTTGGCAGACTAATTTCAGCTTTTCAATTAAAAAAACTACAACAAATTTTGAAGGAAAGCAGATGTGATTTTTTTTGTGTGCTTTTTAAAAACCCCTAGTTTTCAATCCAAAAAAAGTTTTGATGGAAATTATTTATCCAATCTTTTAACGAGCTTTAGTGCCTTTTAGCACTAGCTGATGCTGAGAAGCAGTGATACCTTGTAAAGATGACTTGAAAAGAAGTTTTCTCAAAACTGGGTTTGTGCCGAGATGGGGAAGGTTTTAAAATGTTTATTTTTCCCAGGGCTGCCTGGGAGGGGGAAGGGGGGCAATTTGACTCGGGCCCCACAAGGGCCCCCACGAGAACATAGTATTCTATAGTATTGCAACTTTTTTTTATGGAAGGAGCCCCTGAAATTGCTTTGCCCTAGGACCCCTAAATCCTCTGGGCAGCCCTGAAAATGTGATGGATATTGTCCAAATCGACATAGAGCTCAGTGTCACTGAGGTCTGAACATTCCCCATGTGTCAGCATCTGGTGAAGATCCATACAATTGTTCAAGAGTGTTTCCCTGTCTGCTGGCAACTTACTGAGATAATAGAAACGCTCCTCCCACCTCCCACACGGCCATTTCACCGCCCCGCACGCTGGTCCCGCAGCTCTGGTGGACCTGCCGCAGGCATTCCTGCGGATGGTCTGCTGGTCCACCGGAGCCGCGGGAGCAGCGGACTGTCCACAGGAATGCCTGCGGCAGGTCCACTGGAGCCGCAGGACCAGGGGACCCTCCATAGGCACGCCTGCGGCAGGTCCACCGGAGCCACCTGCCGCCCCCCCACCTGGCAAAATGCCGCCCCCCAATAATCCTGGCACCCTAGGCGATTGCCTAGGTCACCTAAATGGAAGCGCTGGCCCTGCAGAGGAGCCATGTAGGGGGAGGATGGCCGGAGGAGCCATGGCTGGGGAGGCAGCAGGAACGGCTGGAGGAGTGAGAGGGGGTGCAGCATGGCCGCAGCACAGCCAGAGGAGCCATGGGGAGGGGGGCGGGCATGGCCAGAGGAGTGAGGGGGACCACGGCCGGAGGAGCCATGGGGGGGGGCGGCACGGCCAGAGGAGCCAACCAGGATGGCCCGAGGAACAGAAAGAGAAACAGAGCCCGGGCTCGCTCCTGCTTTCCTCTCTCAGCCTGTGCTTAGCATTACTTCCCCCCCCCCCCCCGCCCCGCTGCCCTAGTTGCAGGGTTATTTCAGGACACAGCCCGCCTCTCTCGCTCAGAAGCGCTGCTGACGCCTGCCCGGCGTCTCCCGCGCTCAGGCTGGCGTTGGTCAGGTGAGAGTTCCCCCTCCAGGTTTCCTTAGGGGCTGCCCTTTCTCCCCAGAGACCAGGGGGAGGCGGCGGGGGGTGGTGTGCACAGAAGTCTTTTCAAACCAGCAATGAGCTGGGGGACGAGGCGGACGGAGCTGCCAGTCGCCACAAGTGGTTCAGAAGCCCCTTGGGAGGGTGGGGGACCCAGGATGCTGCCGAGCACTGCTCCGGGGGGTGGGTCCAAGACTCCAAGGGGGAGGCGGTGCGGTCGGAGTGAGGGGGGGCTCATCATGGCCACAGCGTGGCCAGAGGAGCCAAAGTGGGGGGCGCAGAGCGGCCAGAGGAGGAGCCAAGGGAGGTGCGGCCAGAGAAGGAGCCAAGAGGGGGTGCCTTTTTTATATTTGCTCCCCCTGCTCTTAGAACCCAGCTACACCACTGGCTTGAAGAGGGAGTAACCTGCCAGTTCCACCCACATGTTTCAGAAGCCATCGCTCCGCAGAGGCCTGGGTAGCTCCGAGTCACTGATCAGGATACTGGGCTCTGTTGAGAGGAAGGTGGTGGACTCGTGATTCCCCTCACACATGGTATATTCCTCCAGGTGCTGCTGTCTGATGTGCCTTAGGATCTCTTTTGACAATAAATGGCTGTCGCTGTCTCCCGACTCTGGAAAATAAAATAGAAAACAAACACCACCGGCTTCAATGGGCTGTGATCCAAGGCAATCTGAGTCTCCAGCAAGCAGATCCTCCAAACCCTTCAGCAAGAAGAGGTACTATCGCTGCCCATGCATCTCACATCTACTTGGTGGGGCACTCTAGTGCCTCTAGTGGCAGCCAGGCCACAGCTAGAGGTCCAGGAGCTTAGTACAATATCAGCTAACCTAAAATTTACAGGTTCAAGCCTTGCAGCTGCCAATGCGGCCAGGTGTCTAGCATTAGACTTGCTAATTGTTGGCAGAAAGGGTGAAATGTAAAGCTGTTGGATGCTCTTCCAGCCAAACATTTTGAGGGGAGGGGAAAGAAAACACCTTTTGACCAAAATGAAAAATTTCTCTCTCCCCTGCTCCAAAAGGTGGAAATATTTCATTTATCAATGAATTTCAAAAAGAAATTTTTGAATTTTGTTGGGAATTTTCATTTTGGTGGGAACCCCTGCCCCCTCCCCCAGTTTTACATTTTTTCCCCAGTGGAAAACAGGGAATACGTACAAAAAAGCAAGAGAAAGTAGGGGAAAAAAACCCATTCTTACACTTTTCCCACACTTTCTCCAGTAGAGAAAAGTGAGAGTGAGTTTTCCCCCCACCAAAACAAAACTAAAAAAAAATGGAAAATTTTCACTCACAATTTGAGCAAAATGAGAAATGTTCCTCTCCGAATGTTTTTTTCAGGAAGCTCTGGTGGGGTTTTGTCATCCAGTTCCAGCAAACTCAGGAGAAACAGGCAGAGGGCAAAACAGGCTAAATGGGGCTTTCCTACTCCACAGCATCAGAGTCACCTCTGACGGATGGTGGCTATGTTTTGGGATCCCCCTGCCTTAGAGCCTGGGGAGGGGCATCAGGGACCCCATTAATTAGGAGGCCTTGCACACGAAAGGTCCCCAATGCACTGCAGAAACCTCCCCATGGCCCAAGGGGCTATGGTGTGAGAGGACCTAGCCCCCCATGCCACAGGAGCCCATGTGCATTAAAGGGCCCACGTGATCTATGATGGGGACCCTGAGCCACTCTTACCCAGCACAGTGAACACCAGAGAGCACCAGTGAGATGATGGTATAATCCTGCTAACTGCCGTGCTGGGTGTGCGCCGGAAGACGCAGTAAGCTTCTGTGCCTGAGGATCAGGGTGTGGATAAGACCCCAGCACTTCTCCTCCCCTGGTGCAGTCCCCCAGCTCCTCACCCTCATACACAATGAGCCGGTAGCAGCCCACACATTCCTTGGAGTGCTGTAAGATCTCCCCCAAGGTCCTACAGAAGAGCTGGGCTTGCTCCAGGCGATCCTCCCTGCTGAAGGCGGCGCTTTCATCCTGGGACATAGCGTAGAGGGACTGCAGCGGGGGGGCGTACTCCACAATGCAGTAATACAGCTAGAGGGACGAGAGAGGGAGAGACCTGGTCATTACCCCAGCAGGCCTAAGACCACGGCTAAGGCATCCCTCCCCAGGTGGCTGGTCCCCGGGAATTCCAGCGCTACTGGCTGAACCTTTTGATGCCCCCTCCTATGCACAACACAGCAGCTGCCAGAGCTCTGCCAAGCAGGGTCATACCTAGGCTTTTGGGGGACCTGTGTGCCCATGCAAGGACCACCCCAGCTCCCTCCCCACTGGCCCCTGGCCCTGGGCAGCCAAGAGACTCCTCACAGCTGCCTTCTCTGCCTGCTCACGAGCATGGAGGTGGCTCTGCCTCTACGCTGGGCAGCTGGACTGCTGCAGTCAGTGCTCTGCTGTCCAAGCAGGCAGGGGGACAAGGCACTTCAGTGTCTGCCATGGCCTGATAGTGCCAGTGACAAATGGGAACAGGGAGAGGGAATCAGGGATGGTGATCAAGCTGGCAGTGTGTATATTGGGGGATGGAGGGAGGCTGGAACAGGAAGGCCTTATCCTACTGCATGGGGGTATATGTCCAAGGCTGTTTTTGCTGTCAATACAACAGGGTTAGTGCAGCTTCTAGGTGTAGCTGTATTAATGCAGATAGGAGCTTTACTGCGTAGAGAGTTTGCATACAGCTAAGTAAACTGGGATTTTCCTGCAGAGGTTTATGGCTGCAATGAAAGGCCTTGTGTGAATCCCAAGGCTGTGCAAAGGCATGTGCTTCTCTTCATCCCAACTGCTGGATGCTGTTCTGAACTGGCCCTTTGGAGGCTCTACAGCCCTATCTTGGAGCATGGCCACCTTTACACTATTCATGTCTCCTGGCTAGAAGTGGGCCCAAGCCATAATCCAGCACCTGAATTTCTCAACCATTTGGGGAATTTGGATCCACAGCTAAACTTTGTGTCCCAGGCCCGTCTCTGCTCACATCCATCCTTCCCGTGGCCCTTCAGCTAGAGAAGCGTGATGATAAATGTACCTTTTTGTCTTCACCCAAAATTGTATAGATGCTTTGTTTGTAGCTTCTCCATTTAGTGCCAGCACGGTCCAACTGCAGTGCCGGGAGATCCTTCCAGTACTGGATGTGGCTGTCAGCCTTCTGCAGGTCATCGTATATCTCACAGCTCACCGGGAGAAGGATGTGCAATTTCCAGGTCTCCTTGCACTTCAGCAAATTGTTATTGGCTCTGTTGAACTCACTGATCAAGTCTTTAAGGCCTTAGAGGAAAAGAACATGGAGCAGAGAGAATGAAGTGAGGGTAGCAGCTTTCTGACTGGCTCATTGGCTCCCCTTTGATGTGTGCAAAGGAGGAGTTTTATTACAAAGGATTTTGTATTCCCATGCAAACAGGGAAACAACTACTTACGTGGCAGAACTAACTTTAAGTACCCCACATAGTAAGACCAGGCTAGTCCTTGTGCTACGTTGCGGTTGTTCTTTTCACAGATTTCAGACACTTCCACAGCAGAGGGACTCTACAGATTGAAGGAAGAAATGCCATAACTAAACCATCTCACAAGCTAAGCAGGATTTCCTCTCACACCTACTGGTGACTGTGTCTCCTGCCATCTCTCTGAATACACCTGAAAGCCAAGCAGCCATGCTTTCCCTTGCATAAGCCATACACTGCAGGTCTAGAACTCCTCAAAGAGTTTATAAACCAACCCTACTCAACTCCCACAGCAGCCCTACGAGGCAGGTCAATCATCATCTTCCTTTAACAGATGAGGAAAGGGCGGCCCACCAGGGTTAAATGTCTTACCCCAACTCAAAGAGCAGGCCCGATTCTGACCACACACACATGTGTAACTTCCAGGTCTGCTGTACACCACTATGAGGCCTAAGGCTTCAGTGGCACAGTTGGGAAGACAGCCCAGAAATCCAGCCTGCAAGTGCCCTGTTTGAGATGCTCAAAGCCACCTAAGTGTCTGACAATTTTAGTGTGGACCAGTGGCTCGAAACCCGTGCTGTCCACACAGGTATGGCAGCTGAGTCACGTGATCTATCATCTGCATAGTCTACCTCTACAACCCATGAAATTACTGCATGCAAATTAGCTGTAGAATAAGGGTGGTGATTGGCTGAGTTACCTCTGATATCACCATGGCCTAGGAGTTTTGGCATGGCATGTCTTGCTGCTGCAGGGGTGAAATCTGAGAAGTCAAAATGGCCTAGAATTTAAAACTTGGATCGTAACTGACAGTGAATCCCAGTGGCGATTGAACCTGGTGATATTCTAAACAAAAGAGCTCTCAACCATTTTTGTAGCTGTGTTCACTACTTCTCCCTGACTCAACAGAGAGTCTAAATTTCAGCATGACACAGACTGGTAATAATCCCAGAATTCTATTATATAGATTAGGTGTTCAAACCCCTTAGGCATCCTAGATCCTCCTTTCACACCAAAATCCTCTCAGTTCAAAATTTTTGTAAGGGTCTCTATTTCTCACCATAGGCCAAACTCTGCTCTCAGTTCTAGTGGTGTCGTAGATTCCAAGGCCAGAAGGGACTATTGTGGTCACTAATCTGACCTCCTGTATTCCACAGGCCGAAGAACTTTCCCAAAATAATTCCTAGAGCAGATCTTTTAGAAAGACACCCAGTCGTGGTTTACAAATTGCCAGTGATGGAGAATCCACCATGATCTTTGGTAAATTGTTCCAGTGGTTAATCACTCTCACTATTATAAATGTACGCTTTATTTCCAGTCTGAATTTGTCTAGCTTCAACCTCCAGCTATTGAATCTTCAGTCTAGCAGAGAAAACTATAAAGAAGAACCCATTATTAAATATTTGTTCCCCATGTAGATACTTATAGAGTGTAAACAACTCACCACTTAATCTTCTCTTTGCTAAAATAACTAGATTGAGCTTTCTGGAGTCTATCATCGTAAGGCATGTTTTCTAATCTTTGAATCTGGAGTGTCAATTCAGAGTAACCCTAATGAAGTCATTAGAAATACACTGGATTTACACTGGTGTTATGGAGAGCAGAGGGCAGCTTTGTAAGCCTGCAGCACTCCAATTAATTAACCCTTTGGAAACAGCAGCTAAATATACCTCTCTTCCCAAGCACTCGCTTGAGTGCCAGGTTTAAAAATGCCAACATTCTAAAGTAGGAGTTCTGCGGGTGCTGGGGATGGTACTGGAACCCTGGGGTGGTAGTTCTCATTAAAAGCTAGTTGAATTGAGTAGTCCGCTAGCTTCCCTGACGAGACAGATGGTGGCATCAGGACGATGATATCAAATATTAATGGGGTTGCTCTAATGAAAAGAATTTTGCTGCATCGTGGCTTCTAAAACTATTCAGTTGGAAGAAGAGCAGCATGTGCAGACAAGGCAGGGTTCATCAGCCACAGCAAACATGGTGAGGTTCCATCTTACAATCATGGAAATGCAGGGCTGGAAGGCAGGGCCGGCTTTAGCAAGTGCGGGGCCCGATTCATGGGGCTTGTACTCACTGGGAGCCGCTCCAAGTCTTCGGCAGCACTTCAGAGAGTCGCGCTCCAGCTGGGAGAGCGGAGCTGCGGGGCTTGCCGTGCTCTGGCTGGGGGAGCGGGGCAGCAGGGTTGCTTGGCTCCGGCCATGGTAGCAGGGTGGGGATTGCCGCGCTCCAGCTAGAGTAGCGGGGCCACGGGACTTTCTGTGCTCCAGCCAGGGGAGCCGGGCCATGGGGCTTGCCACGCTCCGGCCAGGGGAGTGGGGCCGCAGGGCTTGCAGCGCTCCTGCCGGAGTAGCAGGACTGCGGGGTTGCTGGGTTCCAGCCAGGATAACGGGGCCGTGGGGCTTGCCACGCTCCGGCCAGGGTAGCAGGGCTGCGGGGTTGCTGGGCTCCAGCTGGGGTAGCGGGGCCATGGGGCTTGCCATGCTCCAGCTGGGGTAATGGGGCCGTGGGACTTGCTGTGCTCCGGCGGGAGGAGCAGGGCCACGGGCTTGCATTGTTCCGGGTGGGAGAGCAGGGCCGCGAGGATTGCCGTGCTCTGGCCGGGGAAGCGGGGCTGCGGGGATTGCCACGCTTTGACGGGAGGAGCAGGGCTACAGGCTTGCAGTGCTCTGGCTGGGGAGCAGGGCCACAGGGCTTGCAGCGCTCTGCCCAGGGAGCGGGGCTGCGGGCTTGCTGCACTCTGGCTGGGCGCAGGGCCCTCTTAGGCACCGGGTCCAATTTGGGGGAATTGGGGGAATCGGCCTAAAGTCCGCCTTGCTGGAAGGGACCTTGGGAGGGCATCAGGTCCAGCCTCCTGCGCTGAGGCAGGACCAAGTAAACCTAGACCATCCCTGACAGGTGTTTGTCCAATTTGTTGTTAACAAACTCCAGTGATGGGCATTCCACAACCTTCCTTGGAAGCCTGTTCCAGGGCTTAACTACCTTTAGAGTCAGAAAGCTTTTCCTAATATCTAACCTGAATCTCCCTTGCAACAGATTAAATGTCCCTAGGGATCAGAGATGAGCCTGACCTAGCAGCTCAGCTCTCCACTCTCTTTGTGATGCAGGATCGTTCCCTGCAGCATAACCCTCAGTGCCTGCCCCAGTCCAGATATAAAGGACCAAGGAATGTCTTCTACAGATATCTCATCCTGAAGAAGCATCTCCTATTATTACTAGTGGGAATGCTTACTAGCGCTGGTGATTTTTACAGCCCAGACAGGATGTACAGCCCCAGCACAGCCACCTGCCACGTGAGCTATCTTCATTCTCAGTTTTCCTTTGCTCAGCTTCATCCCACTTCTCCTAGTTCTTCTTGTAAGGCGACGAATGAAGCTAGACTGAGATGAACAATGCTCCAATCAGCTTCAGATCAGCCACCGCAGGGGGTCCCAATGAGTTCACAACATTGATTGAGAAAATGATTAAGTTTAGTTGCTGCAATTTCCATGTGCACCTGCAATGAAACACCTTGGGATGGGTCACCACTTGTGGGGAATTCAGGACCTTAAAGCATGAGTCCATGATGTGAACTAGAGAACCCAGGCTCCTTAGCCAAAGGGTGTAGCTAAAGGACTCAAAATGTTATATGTGGCCTGTCCACTAGTGGAGGGCAGAGCACCGCATAGCCTGGGTTACGCAGGCCTGGCCTACGCATGCCAGGATCACTGAGGATTCTCTGGGGAGCAAAGGGGTGTATTGCCAGGCTGCTGGGGATTGAGGTGTCCTGCCCTTACCTGAAGCCCAAAGGCAAAGCTGAGGAGCTGGCAGAGACAGAGGAGGATGAGGTTGAGGAAGAGTTGCAGCCCAGTATCGCTGAACAAGGCCATGTAGGCACAGATGCTGATCAGCAGCAGGAGCATGTGGCGGCGCAGACTCGGGCTCAAGCAGGCAACCACCACCCTCCACCAGCTGCTGCGATATCTGAGGAAAAGGGAGACAAGGAGACAGGGCTGTCAGTCTGCACCCGGGACATCAGCATGCAGAGGGGTTTCCAGACTCAGCACACCCCTGCCCTGAGAAGGAGAGATCCCCACTGCATTGAAAAGAACATAAGAATGGCAATACTGGGTCAGATCAAAGGTCCATCTGAGCCAGTATCTTGTCTTCCGACAGTGACCAATGCCAGGTGCCCCAGAGAGAATGAACAGAACAGGTAATCATCAAGTGATCCATCCCCTGTCACCCATTCCCAGCTTCTGGCAAACAGAGGCTAGGGACACCATCCCTGCCCATCCTGGCTAATATCCTCCATGAAGTTATCTCAGTTTTTTTTTAACCCTGTTATAGTCTTGGCCTCCACAACATCCTCTGGCCAAGAGTTCCACAGGTTCACTGTGCCTTGTGTGAAAAGATACTTCCTTTTGTTTGTTTTAGATCTGCTGCCTATTAATTTCATTTGGTGACCCCTCGTTCTTGTGTTCTGAGGAGTAAATAACACTTCCTTATTCACTTTCTCCACACCAGTCATGATTTTATAGACCTCTATCATATCCTCCTTAGTCTTCTCTTTTACAAGCTGAAAAGTCCCAATCTTATTAATCTCTCCTCCTATGAAAGCCGTTCCATACCCCTAATCATTTTTGTTGTGCTTTTTTGAACCTTTTCAAATTCCAATATATCTTTTTTGAGATGGGATGACCACATCTACATGCAGTATACAAAATGTGGGCATACCATGGACTTATATAGAGGCAATATGATATTTTCTGTATTACTATCTATCCCTTTCTTAATGATTCTCAACATTTTGTTCACTTTTTTGAGTGCCGCTACACATTTACTGGCTGTTTTCAGAGAACTATTCACAATGACTCCAAGATCTCTTTCTTGAGTGCTAACAGCTAATTTAGATCCCATCATATTGTATGTATAGTTGGGAATATGTTTTCCAGTGTGCATTACTCTGCATTTATCAACATTGAATTTCATCTGCCATTTTGTTGCCCAGTCACCCAGTTTTGTGAGATCCTTTTGTAGCTCTTCGCAGTCTGCCTGTGATTTAATTACCTTGAGTTATTTTGTATCATCTGCAAATTTTGCCAGCTCACGGTTTATCCCTTGTTCCAGATCATTTATGAATATGTTGAATAGGATGGGCTCAGTATAGACCGCTGGGGGACATCACTATTTACCTCTCTCCATTCTCTTCCCTCCCCAGCCCAGGAGGTCCCTATAAAAGACTGTCCACATAGGTGGGGACTCAGCCAGCAGGGAGCAGATGGGCCCACGCTGGGGAAGTAACAGCTACGGCAGTGTCTGCTGCCTCCCCAACCAACACTGTAGAGCTTACTGGGGAAGGCAATCCAGCCCCAGTGTGGAGTGCCATTGCTGGGGA
The DNA here is from genome assembly GCF_007399415.2 of Gopherus evgoodei. Lineage (NCBI taxonomy): Eukaryota > Metazoa > Chordata > Testudines > Testudinidae > Gopherus > Gopherus evgoodei. Next base: position 35,954,147 of record NC_044329.1, read on the forward strand.
GCCTTCTACACTGGAGGCCTTGGGTTTTGCCTCAGCCAGGGCAGGCCCAGGCAGCCTGACTCCACTGGGGTGACATGGCACCCAGGGACATCTGAGATCTGGTGGGTTTGGACGTGAACCTGTACCAGAGACAAAGCAAGCCCTGAACCCACATAGGCCAACATGAGAGAACCCCCACAGATGATGTCCTCCCACGTAGATCCCATGGGCTTTAATAGATGTGTGGGACGTAGGCATGGGACATCCCTAAGTTGTGACTTAATAGTCATGCAGCTTCTTGCCTGGGCATTATGGGTAATGGGCAATCTGCAGAGTTGCTCCCAATAGTAAAGGCACAAGAGACTGGATAGAGGGAGAGAGAAGAGGGAGGGATTGAGCAGAGAAACTTGAGGGACATCAACAGAGAGGAGCGTGGGGCAGATGGGAAACCATCACTGATCAGATTGCAAAGCCCATGCTTCTTTGTATTCCTTTACGGCTCCTGTATAGCTAGTAGGACCCATGCACCTATGTTTGCCTGCCTTCCTCACAGGGATTAGTTCTCTTACTTTCTTTCCTGGACCATTTACAAGTGCCAGCCTGAGCATGCCTCTCAAGAGCAGAGAGCTGTAAACTCAGTCACCTGGATTGCACGTGCCAAATCTCTTCCATGAGGTTGCAAACCCCTCTGAGCAGAGCTCCGATCTGCAGGGCCGCGAAGTAGAAGGTGATGTACTCTGCGAGATGGTGCCAGGACTGCTCCATGTGATACATGGCAAATATGCAGAGAACAATGAAGCCCCAGGTTGCGTAGTGAGCCCTTCTTCCCCGAGGTTTGGGGATGATTGGGGAAGTTTGGACACTGGGTCTTTCCGTTTCATGAGACATCTGCAGCAAAGAGACACACCCAGACATCTTAAACACTGATAAAAACAACAACCCTGAGGACAGTCCCAGACATTGTTAAAAAGCAGCTAGGGATGAGGCAAAGGGACAGGCACAATCAATAAGATCTTGGATTTCTAGAGTGTCGTGAAGAATCCCAAAGCACTTCATAAACCTATACAATTTATGCACTGATCACTGACATGAAGCCACCTCTGGGGTGGTTTAGCCCTGCATGTTATAGGGCACTGCTCTGAAATGGTTCTTTCCAAGGGACCATGGCATCGGGGCTGGTGAAGCAACAGGGACATGGGCAATCAGGCTGAACACAGGGCAGATCCAATGGCCCCAAATCTTGGTGGTGGTGGGGGGAGAAGTTGCAGCAAGAAGTGACTGCTAACCCAGCCTAGCCTGGATGGGCAGGTGCCCTCCATCCCAACTGTGTCCTACCCAGACTACTTGTAGATCCCCTTTGCAAATCTCTCTCATGCACACTTCCCACAAAGGGCTGGAATTTGGCCTACGTGCTCTGATTCGGTGGGGTGGTTAGTCAGTCATCTTCCCCACAAGGGCTCAAAAATGGCCCTTAAAATGCAAGCAGCGACTTTTGAAAACCTAACTTCAAAGCTTTCTGAGGGTCCTCTCTTTCCTGCTTCAGGAGCTCTTTAAGGCCAAGTGACCCTCTGTTACCGTGGTGAGAGAGGATCAGACTGAAAGGAGCTTGTTATGGCTTTAGAGAATTTGTGATCAGCTAGCCATTTCATGAGACCCTGGGCCAGATCCTCAGGACTAGCCTTTGGGTGCTTGACATTAAGGCGGGGGGGAGGGAAATAAGGTGGCACAAAGATGCCTCTAAACCACCTTTGCAGCTCCTTGATCCTGTGGCTGCTGAGACTGGTCTTATCCCAAAGAACAACTTAGAGCAGTCTTGGGGCTTCTCTACTTTGTGCTGGCTGCCAGTAGCCCCAAGGGACCATTCTTGCAGCTGGGGAGTCCCAGGACAGGGAGACACCCATTGCCCCAGATGTGCACCCAAGACTGGGAGGAGAGGTGGCTTGAAGATGCTAAGTTGGCTCTATGCCAGCCCAAGGAGAGATTTACAGAGGAATAAATTAATGAGAACCTCCATCATCTTCCTCAAACACCAGCAGGCAGCAAGCAGCTGCCATAGAATTTTGCAGTGTTCCCAGGCAAGCAGCACTGAGGGGGCTAGACCAATATCTTGAACCTTGGGTTCCTTTCTGATCTGCATGAACTCACTCAGGATCCCATGGGGGAAATAGCAGCCTCGTTTGGGCCCCTCTGAGCTAGGGGTCTCTGACAGCTGCAGCGGCACAGAAGCCAGCCAACAGAGCTGCTAACAGGGGAGTTCCAGTGGGAGTTCCCAAGGGGAGGTCACAGGGGAGACCAAGGCAGAGAAACCAGGAAGGCAGACAAGGAAAGGGGCAGGGGTCCAGTGCTCGTTGGTGGCCTGTGGAACGGCGTGAGGCGTGGACTGCCAGGCACAGAGGTGGAATGGTATGACGGAGGCAGAGGCAGCAGGTAGAGACATGCTGAGTATGACCGGATGCGGTAGCTGTGGCATGTACATGGTCCTGGAGGGGGCACCTGAAAGGAGTTTTGTCTGCATGAAGTGCCGCCTGATAGAGCTGCTGGAAGAAAAGATAAGAGGACTGGAGATGCAGGTGGATACTCTGGCTGAGTTTAGAAGGGGGTTTGAGCAGATGATGGAACACAGACATGATGAGGCACAGGAGATAAGCTCAGACAAGCGGATAGAAGCAGGACCAAAGTACTCTGAGGAGGGGCTGCTGGGTGAGGAAAGTGGACGGTGGAAGCATGTGACTAGCAGAACCAGGCAGAGGAAAAGACGGGCCAGCGATGGAGAATTAGAACTCAGGAACAGGTTTGCTGAGTTGGAAAATGAAGATGGAGCACAGCAGGCTGCTGAAGGAGAGAGGGCAAGGAAAAAGAGACGAGCAGCTAGTCCTGCAGAAGGAGGGGAGGAGTCGATGGAGGCGGCACCAAGTATGAGCCCTAGGAGGATTGTAAGGGCGAATACAAATCGAGAGGACTTGCGGCAAGCTGGGGTGGGGGATAGACTGGAGAATCACACTGTCGCCAGGAAAAGGCAAGTCTACGTGATTGGAGACTCTTTACTGAGAAGAATAGACAGGCCTGTAACTAGACCTGATCGGGAGAACAGAAGGGTGTGCTGTCTGCCAGGGGCTAAGATACAGGATGTGGACCTGAGGCTGAATAGGATCCTAGCGGGAGCGGGAAAGAATCCGTTGATTGTCCTTCATGTGGGAACGAATGATACGGCTAGTTACTCGCTGGACTGTATCAAGGAGGATTATGCCAGACTGGGGAAGACGCTCAAAGAAATCGAGGCTCAGGTGATCTTCAGTGGGATTCTGCCGGTTCCTAGGGCAGGGCGACGAAGGAGTGACAAGATTATGGCGATCAACAGATGGCTCAGACATTGGTGTTACAAGGAGGGCTTTGGGATGTACGGTCATTGGGAAGCATTTGCGGACAGACAACTGTTCGTTCAGGATGGACTTCATCTAAGTAAGGAAGGAAATAGAATTCTAGGATGGAGGCTCGCCGACCTCATCAAGAGAGCTTTAAACTAGGAAGTTGGGGGAGATGGTTGGGAGATATTCAGGAGATCTCCACGCCGGAATACAACCTGGAGAGGGAAGTAAACAACGTGAGAGGGGATACCCTTGCGGACCAAAGAATTGATCCAAGGAGGAATAGTGGAGTAGAAACCAGATTAACGGGTGATGCTGGTGGTAGAAGGTCTGTGCACGACGGGGGAAAGAATGTCATTGACTCTAAACGCCAAAAATTAAAATGTCTGTACACTAATGCGAGGAGCCTAGGTAACAAGATGGAGGAACTGGAGCTACTGGTGCAGGAAGTGAAACCGGATATTATAGGGATAACAGAAACCTGGTGGAATAGTACTCATGACTGGAGTACAGGTATTGAAGGCTATGTGCTGTTTAGAAAAGACAGGAAGAAAGGCAAAGGTGGTGGAGTAGCCTTGTACATCAATGATGAGATTAACTGTAATGAAATAAGAAGCGATGGAATGGATACGACAGAGTCTGTCTGGGCAAAAATCACACTGGGTAAAAAAGCAACTAGAGCTTCCCCTGAGATAGTGCTTGGGGTGTGCTATAGACCGCCCAGATCTGATTTGGATATGGATAGAGACCTCTTTAATGTCTTTAATGAAGTAAACACAAAGGGGAAATGTGTGATTATGGGAGACTTCAACTTCCCGGATATAGACTGGAGGACGAGTGCTTGCAAGAATAATAGGGGTCAGATTTTTCTGGATGTGATAGCGGATGGATTTCTTCATCAAGTAGTTGAAGTACCTACGAGAGGGGATGCCATTTTAGATTTGGTTTTCGTGAGCAGTGAGGACCTCGTAGAAGAAATGGTGGTAGGGGATAACCTTGGTTCGAGTGATCATGAGCTGATTCAGTTCAAACTAGATGGAAGGATAAACAAATGTAGATCTCGGATTAGGGTTTTCGATTTCTTGAGGGCTAATTTTAAAGAGTTAAGGAAATTAGTTAAGGAAGTGGATTGGACGGAGGAACTGGCGTATTTAAATGTGGAGGAGGCCTGGAATTACTTTAAGTCGCAGCTGCGGAAATTGTCGGAAGCCTGCATCCCAAGAAAGGGGAAAAAAACCATGGGCAGGAGTTGTAGGCCAAGCTGGATGAGCAAGCAACTCAGAGAGGGGATTAGGAGAAAGCAGAAAGCTTACAGGGAGTGGAAGAAAGGCGGGATTAGCAAGGGAAGCTACCTTGGTGAGGTCAGAACATGTAGGGATAAAGTGAGGAAGGCTAAAAGCCGCATTGAACTGGACCTTGCAAAGGGAATCAAAACCAATAGTAAAAGGTTCTACAGCCACATAAACAAGAAGAAAACAAAGAAAGAAGAAGTGGGGCCGCTATACACTGAGGATGGAATGGAGGTAAAGGACAACCTAGGCATGGCCCAATATCTAAATAAGTACTTTGCCTCAGTTTTTAATAAGACTAGTGAGGAGTTTAGCGATGATGGAGGGATGATAAGTGGGAATGTGGATATGGAGGTGGATATTACCGCAACTGAGGTAGAGGCCAAACTGGAACAGCTTGATGGGACAAAATAGGAGGGCCCGGACAATCTCTATCCGAGGATATTAAAGGAACTGGCGTGTGAAATTGCGAACCCGTTAGCGATAATTTTTAAGCAGTCGATAAACTCGGGGGTTGTGCCGTACGACTGGAGGATTGCTAACGTAGTCCCTATTTTTAAGAAAGGGAATAAAAGTGATCCAGGTAATTATAGGCCTATTAGCTTGACATCTGTAGTATGTAAGGTCTTGGAAAAAATTTTAAGGGAGAAAGTAGTCAAGGACATAGAGGTCAATGGTAATTGGGACGAATTGCAACATGGATTTACTAAAGGTAGATCGTGCCAAACCAATCTGATCTCCTTCTTTGAGAAGGTGACGGATTACTTAGATAAAGGAAATGCGGTAGATCTAATTTACCTCGATTTCAGTAAGGCGTTTGACACGGTTCCGCATGGGGAACTGTTAGTTAAATTGGAAAAGATGGGGATGAATATGAAATTTGTAAGGTGGATAAGGAACTGGTTAAAGGGGAGACTCCAGCGGGTCGTATTGAAGGGTGAACTGTCAGGCTGGAAGGAGGTTACTAGTGGAGTCTCTCAAGGATCGGTTTTGGGACCGATCTTATTTAACCTTTTTATTACTGACCTTGACACAAAGAGCGGGAATGTGCTAATAAAGTTTGCGGATGACACAAAGTTGGGGGGTATTGCTAACACGGAGAAGGACAGGGATACTATTCAGGAAGATCTGGATCACCTTGTAAACTGGAGTAAGAGTAATAGGATGAAATACAATAGTGAAAAGTGCAAAGTCATGCACTTAGGGATTAATAATAAGAATTTTAGATATACGTTGGGGACGCATCAGTTGGAAGCGACGGAGGAGGAGAAGGACCTTGGGGTATTGGTCGATAGCAGGATGACTATGAGCCGCCAATGTGATACGGCTGTTAAAAAAGCAAATGTGATTTTAGGATGCATTAGGCGAGGTATTTCCAGCAGGGATAAGGAGGTGTTAGTACCATTATATAAGGCGCTGGTGAGACCCCATCTGGAATATTGTGTGCAGTTCTGGTGTCCCATGTTCAAGAAGGATGAATTCAAACTGGAACAGGTCCAGAGACGGGCTACTAGGATGATCCGAGGAATGGAAAACCTGCCTTATGAAAGGAGACTCAAAGAGCTTGGCTTGTTTAGCCTGGCCAAAAGAAGGCTGCGGGGGGATATGCTTGTTCTATATAAATATATCAGGGGCGTTAACGTTAGGGAGGGAGAGGAATTATTTAAGTTTAGTTCTAATGTAGGCACGAGGACGAATGGGTACAAACTGGATATTAGGAAGTTTAGACTTGAAATTAGACGAAGGTTTCTAACCATTAGGGGAGTGAAGTTTTGGAACAGCCTTCCGAGGGAAGTAGTGGGGGCAAAAGACTTATCTGGCTTCAAGACTAAGCTTGATAAATATATGGAGGGGATGTTATGATAGGATAGTTTAATTTGGGCAATTGATCTTGGATTATCACCAGATAGGTCTGCTCAATTGTCTGCGGGGAGATGTTGGATGGGATGGGAACTGAGTTACTGCAGAGAATTCCTTCTTGGGTGCTGGCTGGTGAGTCTTGCCCACATGCTCAGGGTTTAGCTGATCGCCATATTTGGGGTCGGGAAGGAATTTTCCTCCAGGGCGGATTGGCAGGGGCCCTGGAGGTTTTTCGCCTTCCTCTGCAGTGTGGGGCATGGGTCGCTTGCTGGTGGATTCTCTTCAGTTTGAGGTCTTCAAACCAGTTTTGAGGATTTCAATAACTCAGTCCTGGATTAGGGGTTGTATAAAAGTGGTAGGGTAGGGTTCTGTGGCCTGCCTTGTGCAGGAGGTCAGACTAGATGATCATATTGGTCCCTTCTGACCTATGAGTCTATGAGTCTGAGTCTATAAGACCAAATGCCAAAGCATTTGGTGAGGTCTATTGTATTAATTTAGATGGTCTATATGGGCCATAGGTGTTAATATCACCCCGTTACTGTTTAACATTAAACAGTGTTAAGCAAGTGGTATACAGAGACATTACTTTGCTTAGTTTCATAGCAAACACCATTCAAGAGCTTGCTAACCTTTTATTAAAAATTTAGAAAAGAAGGAAAAACAGTTAAAGCATTTTAAATATAGAGTAGTAAGTAAAATTTATTTCAGCAACTGTTTTCTTTTTTCTTATCTGGAGAGAGATTTTAGAAGAGAAAAAGTTAGTTGAGATGGGTTGGATCCATCATTGTTACTGTTCCTGTTAAAGTGGAGTCCTGTTTCCTAGAAGACAAAACATGACGAAGACACACAAAGGGGTCAGAAAAGAACAGCAAAGGTAGAAAATGCAGCTTCTGGCTCTTTCGGGTTGATATTTTTTACAAAAATTACAAAAAAAAGTTTGGTGTTGCAATAGCTTTTGGTGGTTTGAGATTTAATGTATAGTTAATGTGGTAGCAGCTTTTAATTAAGTTAGCATTTTAGTAAAAGATTGCTTTAGCAATCTAACAATTTAAAATATTATTTTCCTACTTTTCCTTTTCTAAAATACTTTTACATTAAACCTTTAAAGTTTTTACTGTTTATAAAAACTACAAACCCTAAAATAAAGGGGGGAAAAAAGAAAACAAAACAAAACATTTGTTAAAAAAATGTAAAAGAATTTATAACTTAAAAAAACACTTTTTAAAAAACAAAATCATTAATGGTTGGCTTTGCAAACGAGAATAACACATGCAAAATTTTAAAACAAATTTTTGTTTTAAATCAGCTTTAAAAACCAGTTGCTTGTTTGCTAAGATATTAGCTACTGGATATGTATTAACCCTTTAGGCCCCATCTTTGGTGCCAAAACTGTTGCACTAATTTAGATGGACCGTATAGGCCAGGGTTTGGCAACCTTTCAGAAGTGGTGTGCCGAGTCTTCATTTATTCACTCTAATTTAAGGTTTTGTGTGCCAGTAATACATTTTAATGTTTTTAGAAGTTCCTTTTCTATAAATCTATAATATATAACTAAACTATTGTTGTATGTAAAGTAAATAAGATTTTTAAAATGTTTAAGAAGCTTCATTTAAAATTAAATTAAAATGCAGAGCCCCCCCGGACTGGTGGCCAGGACCTGGGCAGTGTGAGTGCCACTGAAAAACAGTTTGTGTGCCACCTTTGGCAAACGTGCCATAGGTTGCCTACCCCTGGTATAGGTCAAAGGAGTGAATGTAACACTCTCACTGTTTAACGTTAAAAAAGGTTTTGGGTTGGGTATACAGAGACTTTAGCTTGCTTAGTGCCATGGCAAACAGACTATTAAAATCATTTTAACCTTCTGTCATAGGTTTCACCCCTACTCTGGACTTTAGAGTAGATATGAGAACCTGCATATGAACATCCTAAGCTTAATTACCAGCTTAGATCTGGTTTTGCTGCCATCATCCAAATGTTTGAGTCATATGGAAAACTCTGTCCTCTCCCCCAAAACCTTCCCCTCCCTGGGTAGCCTTGAGAGACTCCTCCACCAATTCCCTGGTGAACACTGATCCAAACCCCCTGGATCTTAAAACAAGGAAGAATTACTCCTTCCCCCTCCCTTTTCCCCCCACCAATCCCTGGTGAGTTCAGATCCAATCCCCTTGGATTTAAAAAAAAACAGGGGGAAAAATCAAACAGGTTCTTAAAAAAGAAGGCTTTTAATTAAAGAAAAGAAAAGTAAAAGAAAGAACCTTCCCCCCCCCCCCCCGGAGATAGCATACAAGCTGATCTCACAGACAACAGATTTAAAACACAGGATGTTCCCCTGGGCAAAAACCTTAGTACACACAAGAATATCCAAATTTGATTATTCCCCTAATTGCACAAAGACAAGTTACAAAAGAAAATAAACATAAACCTATTTATTCTTTTCTAAAACTTATTACTCTGATAAGAGGCTGGTTCCTTGATCTTCTTTTACTCCAGCTGAAACTGAAACTGACTCTAAACAAAGGAAACTTCCCTCCTTCCTTTTGAAACATCTTGTTCCCCCATTGGTTCCTCTGGTCAGGTGTCAGCTAGGCTAGGTGAACTTCTTAACCCTTAATAGGTAAAAGAGGCATTTACCCTTAATTATCTGTTTATGACACCTTCTATTAAAAATACTGAAAAGAAGGAAAAACAGCTAATACTTTACATTTCAAATGCTTTAACATAGACTTATTTTAATGCTTCTTGTTTTTTGTATTTTAGCTGGAGAGAGGTTTTCAGATGGAAAAAAACTCCATGTTTACAGTCGTTTAGATGGTGTTAAATATGATAATAACAGGGTTTTTTGGGGTGGAGAAAAGAAGTTAGTTGAAATGGACTCAAGCTGTCATTGCAATAGCTGTTGAAGTTCAATTCCATTTCCTAGAAGACAAGACAAAGATACATGAAGGGGACAGAACAGAGCACCAAAGATCAAAAATGGCGCTTCTGTCTCTTGAGTTTTACTTGCAACTTCTACTGCTGGAGAAACACAAGCAGTTTTATTAGCTATTTTGGGACTCAGCAAACTTGTACCAGCGTTGGGCTGTTTAGGGCATTGCATTTGGCTGCCTTGGTTTGATCACAGGGTATGGCTGTGTTGTAAAATGTACACATTTGGCTGTCTAAGCCAGACTCTGGTTAGACAGAAGGAAAGGTGTGGAAGGAAAAGGACACATTGGAGGGGAGGGGCAGGGGAAAAGCCTCACAATGGCATTTGGCTTGGTTTCTTTGGCTTGGTCAGGAAATGTTTTAAGATTAGGATGACAAGGACCCGGGGTCCCAGGACAAGGCAGGGGTGATAGCCATGAAGGTGAAGCTCATGTAACACCGACAGACCCCGGTCATCAGCAGCTCTTTCTCTACACCACTAGATGGGATAGAACACCACACTCGGAGGCGTTTGGGTTACACTCCTCCAGCAGTCAGTTTTTCTTTTTCTTTAAGTCTTGTTCTTTAAGAACCCAAAATGCAAGTGATGAGTGGAATAGCTCCTCCCGCAGAAGCAGCAGAAAGTCCCTAACAGTGGGGGGAGGCCCCACCCCATCCTTCCACCCAAGACCCCACCCCCAATTGCTCTTCTCCATCCACCCCCAGCCCCATCACTTGCCCTTATGGCTGGGAAAAAGTGGGAGGGCCATGGCCTCCTGGCTCCCCCATTCCTATGGGCGACAGGTTTATAGAAATTTTGGTGGTGCCCAGAACTTGTCCCCGCCCAAACTCCGCCCTCCACCTGCCCAAGGCTCTGGGATGGAGTTTGGGTGGGGGAGGAGGTCTGGGGTGCAGGAGGGGTGCAGGGTGCAGGCACTAGGAGGGAGTTTGGGGATGGGAGGGAGTGTGTAGGGAGGGGGTGCAGGCTCTGGGAGGGAGTTTGGGGGAGGGATGGGGTGCAGGGGTGGGGCTGGGTTTGGGGTGGGGCTGGGATGAGAGGTTTGGGGTGTGGGAGGGGGCTCAGGGCTATGGAAGAGGGGTGGGGTGTGGGGTGAGGGCTGTGGGGTGGGGATGAGGGGTTGATGAGGCAGGAGGGGGCTCAGGGTTGGGGCAGATGGTTATGATGCGGGGGTAAAGGGCTCTGGAGGGGCTGGGGATGAGGGGTTTGAGGTGTGGGAGGGGCTCAGGGCGAGGGTAGGGGTGTACGGTGTGAGGGCTCTGGCTGGGGCTGGAAGTGAGAGGTTTGAGGTGTGGGAGGGGGCTCAGGGCTATGGCAGAGGGTTGGGGTGTGGGGTGAGGGCTGTGGGGTGGGGCTGGGGATGAGGGGTTCATGATGCAGGAGGGGGCTCAGGGTTCGGGAAGACAGTTAGGGTGCAGAGGGATGAGGGCTCTGGCTGGGTCTGGGGATAAGGTGTTTGGGGTGTTGGAGGGGCTCAGGGCTGGGGTAGAGGGTTGAGGGTGCGGTGAGGGTGAAAGCTCTGGCTGGGGGTATGGGCTCTGGGGTGGGGCAGGGATGGGGATGAGTTTGGGGTGCAGGCAGGCTGCTCTGGGACAGGGGCCAGAGAGGAGGACTCCCCCCAGCTCTTTCCCTGCCAGCAGCAGCGAGCTTTGGGGGAGGAGCCCCCTTTCCTGCTGTGAAAGTAGAATGAATTATATTGTAAAAATAAGAATGGATTAAAAAAATGCTGTATGCACCTTTAAGCAGAAATAAATGTTGAAATACAGGTTTCAGGAAAAGAAACATTAAGGCATAAACAATGAGCCCATTTAAGCTAATGGTGAAACATTAACTAGAGATTGGTAAAACTTAGTGAGGAAATTAACTTTGCATGTCTAGTCGCTGGTAAACTTGTCTGATTCTGCTTCCTTTGTTATCTTGTTAAGTTCGTGCCCTTTTATCTGTATAAATAAGATAGTTTGTGTCTTGCATGGTGCTCACATTATCTGGTGTTATTAGCAGAGCGCTGTGCTACTAAAACAGAGTGGTCTGACAAACTGTGAGTCCTGAATCTAACTTTGACACCTCCCCCCCAGCTGCACACTCACCCCCACCACTGTCACTGCATGTGCTCCTAGGACCCATCTCAGGTCCAGGAATTCCCCTCACCTCCCCCATCGTGGGTGCCGGGGGGCGCTGCGTGCACCTCCTCCTCTGCTGTTGCCCCTGACTGTAGCCTCACCGGGGATGAGGGATGGGGCTGCCTCCTTGCCCAGCATGGGGCAGGAGCAGTGACTGTGGGTAAGGGGTCCTGTGCTGCTGGAGGGTCCTGCTGGAAAAGGGAAGGGTCTGAGGGGGAAGGGCAGGCTCAGAGTTAGTCTGCCCCGGCAGTTGATATGGATGGCCCTAGGACCCTGCGACAGCAGTTGCTGCAGGGAGGCAGCATGGAGCTATGAAGAGGAAGGGACGCTCTGCTCCCTCAGAGGCCCAGGGATATGCACAGGGCCAGCAAAGGGGGGCCAGGGGACACTTGGGGGAGGTGCAGGGGGGCAGCAGGTGGGGCCGGGCAGGGGAAGATCCGGCCCCAAACATTGGTGGAGCTGGGCCCCTGGGCTCTGAATATTGCTGGTGCCTGGGCACCATGTGGGTATATAACTCGCCGCCCATGGCCTTTCCAGCACCCTTGCCCTCCCCTCATTATTTTGTCCGCCAATTACAGTAGCCCTAATTTCTGATTTTGGTTCACTGCTTGCTGGTTTTACACTTTTCTTTTCAATTTTAAGTGATAGTTGTGCTTGAGTTATATTAGTAGCCTTTTCGTTTGGACTCATTTAGTTTTTGTGTGGTCCTTGTGCAACTTCTCCCATTTACGCTTCTCATTACAGGGTATTGTGACGTATGAATTTACATATAGTTTTTACAGTTGAGCTCACAATCAAGTTAAATTTCTAGGCCCAATTATGACAACATAGGCCCCCTTTTTAATTAATCAGTTCTCCATAGGATCAGACCTTTGATTTGGTTCATAACACCACAATTATAAACAAAAACCTTATTTTAGTTTAAGCCCATAGAAAAACTACACCTCTACCCCAATATAATGCTGTCTTCAGGAGCCAAAAAGATCTTACCACGTTATATCGAACTTGCTTTGATCTGCCACAGTGCACAGCCCCGCCTCCCTGGAGCGCTGCTTTACTGTGTTATATCCGAATTCGAGTTATATCAGGTCGATTTATATTGGGGTAGAGGTGTATTTGGTTGTACTTTAAGGTTTGCACATTTTTTATTTTAAAATTGGGATTTACAAATTGTATTTGATTAGACGTTAGAAAAATATAGTTAAACTTTTTAGCCATTAATAAAGCTAAAATCTTATTTAACCCTTCTGCTGGGTGGAGTCGGCAGCAAGAAGGACTGCGTTCAATATAAAGGGGTTCCTCTTAACACAACACAGAACTGGTTGAAGCCCCCACCTAGTAATCTGGGAAAATTTACCACCACCCCAGAGTGCCTTTAAGAGCCAATACTTCCCCTCTCACGAGCACTGAGTGTGTGTATTACAAAAGAGAACTTTTCATGAAAAGGAAAAGGGAACCAAGCATTAGTTTGGGAAAATACAACAACCACATTTACCAGTACACAACTCTAAAGGAACCCAACCTCACAGCGGATTAGGCAGTGTCCTTTGCCTCAGTTTCCCACCTTGTGGTGGGAAAGTCCTACAAATAAATGTCCCTTTAACACATCACCTCCTTCCCCTCCCCCCGCCACTGCACCCTACTCACAGTTGGCTGTCTTTGGTTAACAAAGACCCAGAGTTCAGAGGTGTGTTCACCTCTCACCCCAGAAAGCGGGGAGAGGCACCAAGCAATGTATGCAGTCACTGTGCGCCCTGTAACTGGCTGTTTGCTGTTGCCTCTGCTGCCACTGCTTTATTCATGCAATAAGAAGAACATTGCATTCCCCGGATCTCAATACTGAAGTGATCTATAACCCAGCACCGGCCAAAAGGGATCATTTTGGCAAAGCAGATCCATCATCATGCTGCATACCTAGGCAGAGTAGGCATGACTATGCAAAGTCAGTCTGTTCCTGAAGTGTCTTCCCTCAGCTCATCACTAGATGTCAAGGAGAGCTCATTCACACCCTGGTTACACTTACAACTTATTTTATTTGTAGCTAAAACAAAGCCCTGGCTGTTGTTATATTTGTAAGATGTTTAATAACAAACCAGTTTTTGTTATTATTTTTTGTCTGTGCGCTTAGAATGGATAAAGATGGAAAAAGAGTATTCTTTTTTGCTGCTGATACATTTAAAACTACACATTTATATTTCATGCACTAGTGGTTAGATTTGCTTATTTGGAGAAAAAGCTTTAGTGCTGATGGTGTTTTTACCCAAGTGCATTGCTTTTAAAAAGATAGCAGCCAAATGATGTTTTTTGGAATTATTTTTGTATTTGTGAGCTATTTGTAACACCTAAAGGCAGTCAAAGTTTGAATCAGAGCTGTCAATCACAGTTATTTCAAGCAATTAACTCAAAACAAATTAACTCAATTAAAAAATTAATCACGATTAATCACAATTTTAATCTCACTGTTGAACAATAATAGAATACTAATTTAAATTTATTATAAATATTTTGACACCTCTATCCCAATATAATGCAACCCAATATAATACAAATTTGGATATAATGCAGTAAAACAGAGCTCTGGGGGGCAGCGCTGCACGCTTCAGCGGATCAGCGCGTCAGCATGGCTGGCTCTGACACACTGCTCTCAGTGGCGTGTTAAGGGTGCCAGGCTGGGGCTGAGGGGTTGGATAAGGGGCAGGGGGGCATCTCAGTGGGCGGTCAGGGGACAGGGAGCAGGGGGGTTGGATGGATCAGAGGTTCTGGGGGCGGGGTGGTCAGGGGATGGGGAATGGGGACGTTGGATAGGGCATGGGAGTCCTGGAGGTGATTAGGGATGGGGGGGTCTCTGAAGGGGGCAGTCAGGGGACAAGGAGCAGGGGGGCATAGGCAGGGGGTGGGGTCTTGGGAGGGGTGGTTGGGGTGGGTGGTCAATGGAGGGGGTAGTCAGGGGACAAGGAGTGGGGGGGTTGGATGAGTCGGGGGTTCTGAGGGGTCAGTCGGGATGGGAAGAAGGTGGGGGTCAGGGCAGGCATGTTTGCTGACTATTAATAACGGAAATGCTCAAGGCCAAAGCAAGTTCAATATAATGCTGTTTCACCTATAACGTGGTAAGATTTTTTGGCTCCTGAGGACAGCGTTATATCGGGGTAGAGGTTTATATTGATTTCTATTACAACACATAATACAGTGTATAGTGCTCACTTTATTATTTTTATTACATATATTTGCACTGTAAAAAACCCAAAAGAAATAGTATTTTTCAGTTCACCTCATTCAAGTACTATAGTGCAATCTCTTCATTGTGAAAGTGCAACTTACAAATGTAGAATTATTATTTTTTTACATAACAGCAGTCAAAAACAAAACAATGTAAAACTTTAGAGCCTACATGTGCACTCAATCCTACTTCTTGCTCAGAGAATCACTCAGACAAACAAGTTTGTTTACATTTACAGGAGATAATGCTGCCCACTATTTATTTACAATGTCACCTGAAAGTGAGAACAGGTGTTTGCGTGGCACTGTTGTAGACTGGGTTGCAAGGTATTTACATGCCAGATGTGTTAAACATTCATATGCCCCTTAGAGCAATCTACAAGTTGAAGCATGATCTCTTTCTCACAATCACAATCACCTGGGATCATTTGCTGGGATCTCAGAGAACTGGCCTTCTTGGTTTTGCTCCCATCTATCAGAATCCTCTTTTTTGCAGCATGCAGCAGAGAGAGAGGCTGGTCCAATGGATAGAGAGCTAGCTCTGAGAGACCTGGGTTCTACTTCCCACATGGACTTCCTGTATGGCCTCAGGCCACTACCTTAGGGACAGAGTTTCAAAGCTTTTTAGGCACCCAAAGATGCAGCTAGGCATCTAGTGGGCTTTACAAAGCACCTAACCTTCCAGGTGCCTTTGAAAATCCCATTAGGTTCCGAAACACCTTTGAAAATCTGGCCCTTAGACTCTCTGTGCCTCAGTACTCCATCTGTACAATGGGGATAAAAGCACCGCTCTACCTCACTGAGGGACTGTGAGGAGAAATAGGTTAGACATTCACATGCATCCGATGAAGTGAGTATTCACCCACGAAAACTTATGCTCCAATATGTCTGTTAGTCTATAAGGTGCCACAGGACTCTTTGTCGCTTTTTAGGTTAGACATTGTGAGGTGCTCAGATACTGTGGTGATGGTGCCACATGCTATCCCTTCCCTTGGTTTTGGCCCCTTCTTTTCACCTATCCCCCTCACATTTCCCTCTTTTCTTAATGCAATCTTGGCTGTATGTCTTCTGAATCCCCCGTGTTCTGTCTTAAAGCACCTCCCCTCTCCCCCGCAGAGGCATATCTGTTTTACAGGCTCATCTAAGGACTTCCAGATCCTTAATTTAATTAACAGCCCTTTCTTATCTGAGTATCAGAGAGGTAGCCGTGTTAGTCTGGATCTATAAAAAGCAGCAAAGAGTCCTGTGGCACCTTATAGACTAACAGATATTTGGAGCATGCATCTGACCAAGTGGGTATTCACCCACGAAAGCTTATGCTTATTCTTATCTGAATCACTCTGCCTGTTTGTAAACGAAAGACTGACTCGCTGCCTTAGGGGCACAACCTGGAAGCCCCACCTCCCTGTAGAACTCACATTCCACATAGGCATCAGAATGGAAAGAGGAGCTCTGTGGGATAGCTGCCCAGAGTGCACTGCTCCGCAAGTGCTTAGGGTGACCAGATGTCCCGATTTTATAGGGACAGTCCTGATTTTGGGGTCTTTTTCTTATATAGGCTCCTGTTACCCCTCACCCCGTCCCGATTTTTCACATTTGCTGTCTGTGAAAAGTGCTGCAAGTGTGAACACGCTATTGTGCTGGCAGCTGTCACTTTGAACACACAACAGCGGTTTTCCTTCAGCACTTTCTAAGCAGCACTGTAACTGCCGGCACTGTTACTTTGCCAGTGTAGACGTGCCCTCAGTTAAGAGCTCTGCCTGGGATTAGGACATATGCCAAAACTGAGGGGAGGGGGGCAGAAGCCCTCCACCCCCTTTAAATGGCACCCCTGATGCTGGCTGCCGAGCCATGGCCCTGCCCCCATGCCGCCCCTTCTCCCCAAGGCCCTGCCCTTGCACTACCCCTTTCCCCAAGGCCCCGCTTCTATGCTGCCCCTTTGCCCCAGGATCCCCCCATTTCGGCACCCCTGGCCTAGGGTCACAGAGGAAATTGGGGAGCAAGGAGATAAACCCAGGTCTTCCAAGCGCTAGGTTAGTGCAGACCTCAATTCCTAGCTACCTACTGAGCCTTCCCCCCCTATACAGAGTGGCAATTGTACTTGCGGCACTGGCCATGACCTGATGTCCCAGGCTGGGTCCTTTCTGTCCGGTTTGGTACTAGTGCTCATCTCTGCAGTATCAGAGTGTCCCTCATGTTAGACTGACAATGGCCAGGGACTTAGTGACCGTATATAGAGCTCTGTTTGGGGGTGGGAGAGAGGGGGGAGTACTGGCCAACAGCTGTGGGAGGAAACCTGTGTCACCTACAAGGTCCTGCAGGGTTAATGGAAGATGGTCAGACTCTGGGTGAGTCTAAACTCCTCAGGTCTTCCAGTGCCAAGCGGGCAGCGTGGGATGTGGTTCTGTCAGGAGGACGACTGCCACTCCGGTGGGCTCACATGACAACATTCTGGGAAGCGGTTTAAGAGAGAGAGCCTCCCTCCACCAGACACCTCCCAACCCTATTCCCCACCTCCGCCTCCCAGGCCAGCACGGACTGACCAGTCCATAGGCGGAGAACCACTGCCAGTGGGATCACAGAGCCATGGGCCTCCAAAGGCCCGGCTGCCTCCAGCTTCCAAAGCACCAGTGAATAAGAACAAGGCAGAGACAGGGTCAGGGCCAGCCCTACACACCAGCATGCTTGGTGCGGCACTTTTCAAGGGGCGGCACTTTTTTTTTTTGCTTGAGGCAGCAAAAAACCTGGAGCTGGCCCTGGGCAGGGTTCAAGCTGTCTGTTAGCATTAGGTCTGGCCCAGCTACCCAGGCACTGGAGGGTGGGAGCTGCTCTGCACCTGCTGGGGAATGCTGTGCTCACCTGTGCAATTAACAGCCCGTGGTTCTTGAAGCTGCTCTGATGTCTCCTGTTCTGGTGGTTTGCTCCACGCCCCAGCCCACACACTTGCAGCTAGTGCTTTCCGAGGCAGGTCGAGAGCAGAAATTGGAACCCGTCGCTCTGCCACACTACAACTGAAATCTTTGCGTGAAGATACCCAGGGTGTGGGTTTGTGGAAACTCATTCAGAGTCTGATGATTCATTGAGAAGAGCAGTCCAGAGAATGAAAATGAAACCAGCAGCCTGTATGCAATTAATCCCTTCCAGTCCTCCCACCCAGGCTGAGCACTCTCATGTTCTGTGGTCACACAGGAATCTGCAGCACAGGGGCTGGGTTCTTTGCAAAGCTGAGTGGGAAGTTGCAGGTGTCTCTGATATAAACAGATACTGGCTGTTCCTAGAAGAGGCTGCAACTCAGCCCTTTCATCAGCCACAGGCTGTACCCTGATTTTTTTTTTTAAAAAAAGGGGAAGTCAAACAGGGCTAGAACTTGTCGAGATCAGCAGTTTGCGAAGGAGGAGTTTAACATCTGGCAGATAATGCGCCGATAATGAGGAGTATTTATAAGAAAATGGTGTCACATGTATGGGTCCCCAGCCACCCCACCCCACCCCACACAGTTACGTGTTGCTGTGGCTACAGCTCAGCAAATTAGAAGTAGTAAAGGTTGGGGAATTCCAACACACACAAAATAGCCTTCCTGAACATACTGGAATAAATAGTACTTGAATATTTCTGTGCGGCTTAATTATCTTATACAGCTTTGAAAATCCCAACCTTAATCATTAAAGTCACTAATGAATCATATATGAGAGAAACAAGGTCTGAATCAAAGTCCAGTGAAGTCCCTGGGTGTCTTCACCGGGCTTGGGTCAGGCCTGCAGACAGCAAATAGAATTCATAGTTCAAAAGTAAAAGCTAGGCAGTGGTTCTCAACCAAGGGTACGCATATCCCTGGGGGCATGCCGAGGTCTTCCAAGGATGCATCAACTCATCTAGATATTTGCCCAGTTAACAGTATTTCCAACCCCAGGCACTCAAAAACCATGAGTCAGGCCCCCTGTGATCAGGAGATTGGCTTAAACTTTAGGAGGATTTTAAAAACAATACATCATGGGTTCTTTTTACTTGGGGTTTTGAGCCTTTGCAGTACATATAGGTCATGTTTTGAAGGTTTTCTCCACACCGAGAGGACTAGAAATGTCCTGTTTTTAACGAAAGCGAGATTCTCACATATTCACATGACTCCGGGAGGTAGGGCTTTGAGAGCCAACTACCAAGTAAGAATCATCAGACTTGCAATAATATCACGAGAGATGGTAACACTTAGTTAGGCTCCTATTTTTGAAAATCTTGTCTCTGACTATTATTTCAATACAGAAGCGCCTTCCTATATCTTGAGGAGCAAAAACCTGCTTTATACAAAAGCCTCAGGTTGTGAATAGGAAATAAAGCGCTGTACACTCATGAGTATCGACTGATGTCAATCACATATCACAGACAAACAAACACTAGGACTAGAGCAAGTCCCAGAGACGAAGTCACCAGAAGCCATGAGGTTTTAAAAAGTTCATATAGTGCCACAATCTTTGAATAGAATAAATCAGCATATTCCAAAGTGTGTGGTATCCCCACATCCCAGGATGGGAGGGAGAGGACAACTGCCTGGCTGACGTGGCCTGTGCAGACCTCTGAATAGTTCTAAATCTAAACTTTCACTTTAAGAAAGTAAGGCCAAGATCCTCAAAGGTATTTAGGTGCCTAACTCCCATTGAAATCAATGGCAGTTAGGGGTCTAGATAACTTTGAAGATGTGGGTTTGAAATCACTAGCGGTTAATGAGCTGAGTGTAATGAATGCAATGCCAGCTCTCTGAGTTTGCAGAGAGTCTGAAACAGTAGCTTCATGCTGTGAACTGCTCCATTCATTTCAATAGGTGCAACCTCAAATGCCAGTGATGGTATTTTAAGTGCCAACATTGTTAACTATTTCACTGCCAATCAAAGCAGAAGGGAAGGGAGAAGTATACCTCTACCCCAATATAACGCTGTCCTTGGGAGCCAAAAAATCTTACTGCATTATAGGTGAAACTGCGTTATATCGAACTTGCTTTGATCCACCAGAGTGTGCAGTCGAACCCCTCCCAGAGCACTGCTTTACCGCGTTATATCCGAATTCGGGTTATATCGGGTTGCGTTATATCAGGGTAGAGGTGTAGTATATTATGAAGCTCTACATTATCTATTCTGATTGAAAGCTCATTTCAGGTAGGCCTTCAGCAATACATGATGGGGCTGCGGGGGATGGGAGGTCATAATTGGTTACATTTTGTTAAAATGGAGGGTGAGGGGGGTTCAATTTGCTAAAGTCTGGGAAATGCTGGAGAACGTGAAAACACCAGTTTGGTGGTGCTTGTCAAGGGGAGTGGTAACTGACCAACACCATGAGTAAGGGCAGAGAGAATGGGGGAAGGGATGTTTTACAGACTCTGCAGAGTGGTTCTCACACAATAGCAATGCGGGGGCAGCTGAGCCTGGCAAATAACAAATGTTCTCAAATGACCAACAGCAGCAGAGACTGGGGCAAATGAACTGATCACTCAGAAAAAAAAGACCAAGGACCAGGTTTTCAAAAGAGCTCAGCACCCAGCATTTCCTATTGTGACCACGAGGGCCAGGTCATCAAAAGAAGTTCCAGGGAGACTGGGCCATCAAATGGAAACTCAGGACTGTCCTTGGAAACTGGGGACATAGGGTCACTTTACCAATGGCCAAAAGAATAGGCCTCCCTGGTGGAGAAGTCAAGGACTTGTATATTTCAGATAGTGTGTACAAAACAGAACCCTGTAGAACAGAACAAAACTGCTCGCCTGGGAAGATGCTGAATCAAGTTTTCGGGTGTCCTTGATCATTTGCAAAATCCCATGTTCAACAGAGGCTCAATGTCCGTCTAATAATTAAAAGTGAAATACATAGTTGATTTCAACTAATAAGCTTGGTCATTTATTTGTTGAGAAATCTCACTCCTTTATTTTTCAGAATGCATTCTGATGCTGCAGCCTCCTTCATACCCATCTTTTGCAGCAGTGTGTCCCCATAGAAGGATCTCCTTTCTCTCAATTGAAAGTATCATTTATACTATGATACAATCTCATTTGAAATATATCCCACTGAACTAATTTACCACTGGCTACAAAATGACTGGATGGAGAAGAAATAAGCCTACTCAGAAACTGGGATTTTATGCCTTCTATTGCTTGCAATACTCTCTAGTTCAGAAGAATCCCATGGATCCACTGGTAACACCTATCCAGCTTTTCACATGGTTTGTGAGTCGCTACACTGACGTCAGACCTCTTGTGGTTGGATTCCTTGCAATCATAGAATCACAGAATATCAGGATTGGAAGGGACCTGAGGAGGTCATCTAGTCAACCCCCTGCTCAAAGCCGGACCAATTCCCAACTAAATCATCCCAGCCAGGGCTTTGTCAAGCCTGACCTTAGAAATCTCTACGGAAGGAGATTCTACTACCTCCCTAGGGAACACATTCCAGTGCTTCACCACCCTCCTAGTGAAAAAGTTTTTCCTAATATCCAAGGCCGGTGCAACCATTTAGGTGACCTAGGCGGTCGCCTAGGGTGCTGGGATTTGAGGAGCGCCATTTTCTTTGGCCGTGACCGCGGCGGCTGGATCTTTAGCCGCCCCAGTCGCCGCCGGCATTTAGGCAGAGGGAGCTGGGGCAGGGGGGCGCGGGGAGGGCCGCCTGCAGCAAGTAAGGGGGGGAGCGGCACACAGGGGAACTCCGCTCCCTAGCTCACCCCTGCCCCGCCTCCTCCCTGAGCACACCATGGCTGTTTCATTTCTCCCGCCTCCCAGGCTTGCAGCGCCTAAGCTGATTGGCGCCGCAAGCCTGTGAGGCGGGAGAAGTGAAGCAGCCATGGCGTGCTCGGGGAGGAGGTGGGGCAGGGGTGAGCTGCTTCACTTCTCCTGCCTCCCAGGCTTGCGGTGCCAATCAGCTTAGGTGCCGCAAGCCTGGGAGGCGAGAGAAGTGAAGCAGTAACTGCATACCCGGGGTGCTCATGTGCGGAGCAGGGGTGAGCTGGGATGTGGGGGGGTGCCTCAAGGTGGAGGGTGCGGGGTGGGGAGCTGCCGCAAGGGGGGTGCCTCAGGGCAGAGGGGGGTAGCTGCCATGGTGGGGGTGCCTCAGGATGAGGACCGGGTCCCGCAAGGAGGAAGTTTCACC
This sequence comes from Gopherus evgoodei, assembly GCF_007399415.2. Lineage (NCBI taxonomy): Eukaryota > Metazoa > Chordata > Testudines > Testudinidae > Gopherus > Gopherus evgoodei. The sequence goes on from NC_044329.1 coordinate 35,976,020, forward strand.
TATGGTGCGAAACATCCTTGCACCGGCCCTGCTAATATCCAACCTAAACCTCCCCCACTGCAACTTGAGACCATTACTCCTTGTTCAGTCATCTGTCACCACTGAGACCAGGCTAGATCAGTGGTTCCCAAACTTTAACAGCCTGTGAACCTCTTTCACTAGCACGTCAAGTCTCGCAAACCCCCTCTTAAAAATGAATATTTCCAGGAATATTCTCCTTTACCTGAGTATAAATTATAAAAGCAGTGATCTTGGAAATATAAAATTTGTTTTATGACATGCTTATTACTATTTATTATTAATTATTAATCATTACAGTATGTTTATTACATTATGAAAACAACAACACTCTTCCAAGATTTCACTTTCGTAGCTTGTGTCACTTTGAATAAGCCTATTATAAGACAAGGCTCCTATGTTTCATCAAGGAGTATCAGATGTGAAACAGCATGAAGGTATTTAAGAAGCCAACTCAAAAGAGTTCCTCCTACACAAGCTTTTAGCAGTCCAGGCAAACAGCGCACATTACAACAAAGCTTAAATTTGTTCTTCATAATAATTTTAAACACAATACTAGCTGTCTATTTAATTTTAAAAACAGCAAAAAATATTCACCTCCCTTTCTGTTTCTTATAAGGAGTCTTGAAGTTTAAATCTCCAAAGTGTGATAGGTATGCTTGCTTTGATCTGCTTAGCTCTTGGAAGTCCAGGGGCTCTGGGCTGCTGGCCCCGTGCTGCCCGGGGTCCCTAGGGACAGCTCTGTCCACCGTTAGGGAATTTTTTCCCGAGAACCCACGGTAACATTTTGCAAACCCCAGTTTGAGAACCACTGGTCTAGATCCATCCTCTTTGGAACCCCCTTTCAGGTTGTTGAAAGCAGCTATCAAACTGCCCCTCATTCTTCTGTAGACTAAACAATCCCAGTTCTCTCAGTCTCGCCTCATAAGTCATGTGTTCCAGCCCCCTAATCATTTTTGTTGCCCTCCATTGGACTCTTTCCAATTTTTCCACATCCTTCTTGTAGTGTGGGGCCCAAAACTGGACACAGTACTCCAGATGAGGCCTCACCAATGCCGAATAGAGGGGAATGATCAAGTCCCTCGATCTGCTGGCAATGCCTCTACTTATACAGCCCAAAATGCCGCTAGCCTTCTTGGCAGCAAGGGCATACTGTTGACTCATATCCAGCTTCTTGTTCACTGTAACCCCTAGGTCCTTTTCTGCAGAACTGCTTCCGAGCCATTCAGTCCCTAGTCTGTAACAGTGAATGGGATTCTTCCATCTTAAGTGCAGGACTCTGCACTTGTCTTTGTTGAACCGTATCAGGTTTCTTTTGGCCCAATCCTCTAATTTGTCTAGGTCCCTCTGTATCCTATCCCTACCCTCCAGCATATCTACCACTCCTCCCAGTTTAGTGTCATCTGCAAACTTGTTGAGGATGCAATCCATGCCATCCTCCAGATCATTAATGCAGATATTGAACAAAACCAGCTCCAACACCAACACCGACCCTTGGGGCACTCCACTTGAAACCGGCTGCCATCTAGACATGGAGCCATTGATCACTACCCATTGAGCCCGACGATCTAGCCAGCTTTCTGTCCACCTTATAGTCCATTCATCCAGCCCATACTACTTTAACTTGCTGGCAAGAATAGTGTGGGAGACTATCTCAAAAGCTTTGCTAAAGTCAAGGAATAATACATCCACTGCTTTCCCCTCATCCACAGACCCAGTTATCTCCTCATAGGAGGCAATTAGGTTAGTCAGGCATGGCTTGCCCTTGGTGAATCCATGCTGATTGTTCCTGATCACTTTCCTCTTCTCTAAGTGCTTCAGAATTGATTCCTTGAGGACCTGCTCCATGATTTTTCCAGGGACTGAGGTGAGGCTGACTGGCCTGTAGTTCCCTGGATCCTCCTTCTTTCCTTTTTTAAAGATGGGCACTACATTAGCCTTTTTCCAGTTATCTGGGACTTCCCTCAATCTCCATACAGCAGGAACAAGTACCATCCCTGACAGATTTTTCCCCAGATTGCCAAATGGCCCCCTCAAGGATTGAACTCACAATCCTGGGTTTAGCAAGCCACTTCTCAAACCACTCAGCTATCCCTCCTCCTCATTGATTTGGTTCAGTTCTATTGTCAGAACATAGCATAATGTATGAGCTATTTACAGCTATTTCACTTCCGGTTTTGGATGGTCTGGCTCCCAAAAGCCTCAGACAACACCAGTCAAAAATCAGCTCAGTGTGCAATAATTATTACTAATGATCTGCATGAAAGAAACATTTTAACTACTGCAAACTGCAGAAGAAAAGTGCGATCAGCAGAAACATGGAGATGGAATACAGGATCCAGAGGAGCCGTTGTCGTTGTAATGCAGAAGGAAATTCCATTTGTTGATTACAATCCAACTAACAAACACAAGGAAAAGAAACTTTAGGCTCCAGTTCTGCAAACTATTCTGTGCTGCAAATCTCTGTGGGAGTCAGTGGAGTAGTTTGCAGAAGTGGAGTAGTTGCAAGCCTTAGCTTGCATAGTGTCTCTCCTGGAAAAGGCAGTGCCTGAAAGACGGCTTGTCTGCATTCCATAATCTTCCCGACACCCATGGTTCCTTGGCGCCTAAACATTTCTCATCACCTGTTGTCATGTTCTGGGGTACAATCCAGACAAGTCAGAGACTGTGTTACCGCCTGCCCTGTAACCCTGGGTTCCTTAAAATGCTCTGCTTCTGCTGTGGTTCTCTTGTCTGGATGCTTCCAGTTTCCTGAGTCACTGTGTGCTGTGCAGCCCTGGTTCAGCATCTCTGACCCCACCAGCCTGCCCACAGCACAGCAACCCCGCTCTAGTCTCTCTTGTCCAGTTACCTTGTGTAGGGGTGACTCCCCACACCACTCCCAGCCCTGAATTTTCTCAAAGCCGTGTGCTCTGCAATATCCATCCCTCTCCTGGAGCACTCAGAGAGATATTAAGGTTCAAATTTGTGCGTTTAAGGACACAATACCCAGCAGCTTGCCACATTAACTGGAATTAACATTCACTTTACCTCCAACGAGCACTGGGCTGGTTTAGATTACAAAGTAAAACGAGTTTATTAACAAAGGGAGGTAGGATTCTAAGTGAGTTCAGGTACAAATGGTACATCCATTTAACTGGAAACCTATGGTACCCTGCGGCAATATGGACATGGCCTCATATGGCGGGGCGGGGGGAGGGATAATTTAGTGGTTTAAGCATTGGCCTGCTAAACCTAGCATTGTGAGTTTTATCCTTGAGGGGGCCTGTACACAAGTGGAGCCGGGGCTCGACCCTCTCTGGGGGGAGGAGGGGAGCCACACCCGCTCACTACACACCAGGGTGGGTCCAGGAAGATAGCCGGCAGTCCTCTCGGCAATCCCCAGCCATGTGGGGCAAGGGGCTCAGGTCCTTCGGCAGGTCCTAGAGTTAGGAATGGTTTCAAGCAAATAAAAGTGGAAAGCGAATTCCAGAGGCTAAGACTTAACAAAACAAGCTACAGTCTGTGTTCAAGGTAGTTTCCTTACCACTCTGGGTCCACAAAATCCAATGAGCGGTTCCTTTGTCTTCTTTGGTAAGAGATGTCTTGGGGTTCTTTGCCCCTCTCTTTATAGTGCAATGAACCTCTGCAATGGATTCTTCAGAAGGTTCCCCCCCAGGTAAAGTCCATTTAATCTCCTCACCCTACTGTCTTGATGGCTCTGTTTAATTTGCATTCCTATTGTCTTTCAATGGACCTTGGAGATGTCTTCCAGGTGGCTGAACCACAGTCCTTTATCTAGGATGGGGTAACTTTAGTCCAGTCTGGCAGACCCACTTGTCATTTTGACTATGTCCTCTGTACATTTACCACACAATAAGACTAAGGATCAGTATGTTATTAGCTGCCTATTGATATCTTAGTGGGAACCCTTTAGATACAGGTCTGACATTAGTGCGTTAGGGTATGCTCAACTGGTCAGGCCATCTGAAACTCACTTCCACGTACTAATGAGCCCCTTGCCCTCTAGCATTGGGATGCAGTTAGGGTCACAGCTGTGTAGTCTATTTCACCCCTGCACACAGTGTATTCTTATGGAGCCACAGTAGGTTTTCATAGAATCATAGAATACCAGGGTTGGAAGGGACCTCAGGAGGTCATCTAGTCCAACCCCCTGCTCAAAGCAGGACCAACACCAACTATTTTTCTTGTGTACCCCAGATCCCTAAGTGGCCCTGTAGTGAGCCAGTTTGGGAGCCGTGGGTCCTCCAGAGGAGGAAGAGCCCAGTCGGAGGCCAGAGTGGGTGGAGCTAAAGAGCTCTGAGCCCGCCCCTCAAAGGGTCAGACGCCGACCTGGAACTATAAAGGCCGGCCCTCAGAGCTCAGTCAGGCGCCAGCAGCTGGAGCGAGCAGATGTCCCTCAGGGAGCTCGAGACTGGGAGACACCTGCGACCCAGGGCAGCCGCGCAGACTGGCCGGAGCTCCCCCGTGCCCGCTACCAGGAGGAGCTGCCAGAGCTCCCCCGCGCCCGCTACCAGGAGGAGCTGCCAGAGCTCCCCCACGCCCGCTACCGGGAGGACCTGCTGGAGCTCCTCCACACCTGCTACCTAGAGGAACCGCCGGAGCTCCTCCGCGCCTGCTACCCAAAGGAACCGCCGGAGCTTCCCCGCGGCTGCTACCCGAAGTTACCCTGGGCCGACTTTCCGGAGGAGTTGCCGGACCTGCCACCCAGCCCCGGCCGCGAAGAGCCCATGCTCCTGGACCCTGCAGAGGCCGACGTCAGGACCCAGGTAGGCCCCGAGGGGGAGTATGGAAGTAGCCCAGGGGCAGCTGACCCCAGTCTGGCTGCAGCCTTGACGGATCCTATGTCAGTGTGTTGCGGCCAGGATCCCCACTGACTGAGTGGTGGATCACTAGCCGCTGCTAGGGCCCCGGACTGGGACGCAGGGGAGTGGGAGGGCCTGCGTCCCCCCTGCCACCCGTTCAGGGGTGGCAGACTCCCTCTCTCCCTGGCCTGAGGAGTCCGAAGCCGGTTACTGTTGCTCAGCCCTGCCCCAGGGCCTGAGCTTCTTGACTCAGTGTTTGCTGCCCTGCCCTGACTGAGGGCTGGGGCCTTAAATGTTATTGTTGCTCAGACCTGCCGAAGGACCTGAGCCCCTTGCCCCACATGGCTGGGGATTGCCGAGAGGACTGCCGGCTATCTTCCCGGACCCACCCCGGTGTGTAGTGAGCGGGTGTGGCTCCCCTCCTCCCCCAGAGAGGGTCAAGCCCCGGCTCCACTCGTGTACAGGCCCCCTCAAGGATTAAACTCACAATGCTAGGTTTAGCAGGCCAATGCTTAAACCACTAAATTATCCCTCCCCCCGCCCCCCCATATGAGGCCATGTCCATATTGCCGCAGGGTACCATAGGTTTCCAGTTAAATGGATGTACCATTTGTTTCCATCATGGCATGTGTTACTTTCAGTCTCTACCTTGATATTTTATTTGTCATTAGAATTTCTGACTTAAAAGTGAGGCAATAGGTCAGTAGGAGGAATTGGAATTTCTCTTTAAGGTGAGTGTCATGCTGGCAAAAGGAAATTGCCTGAGAGCCCTGGAAAGTGAAGTCTTAAGTGTAAATGAGGAGGGACTCCAGTGAGCTCCCTGGGCCAGCTCATGGCTCCCACTACAGCACCAGAAAATTTGGATGAAAATAAAATGTAGATGAAAAAATAATAAGTCTTGAAAATGTTTGGGATTTCCCCACCCGCAGCAAATTTCCAGACAGGACTACCATGTTGGGAGCCTACACTTACTCTCAGATAGGGAAAGTGAGGCACGGAGCTGAGACATGACTTTCCCCACAGTGAACGAGGGGCAAAGCTGGGAAAAGGACTCAAGTCTCATGATTCCTTGTGCCCAGGTCTAGGCACTATACAATGCTGCCTTGTTCCTTCTGTCTCACTGTCATAACATTTTTTCCCAGATCTGGACCTTAGCGTCCAAATATGGTGTTAGCATGAAAACTTCCAAGCTTAGTTACCACCTTGGACCTGGTACGGCTGCCACCAGCTAGGAATTATATAGTGCCTAGCTCACTGTGGTCTCCCCAAAACCTTCCCTGGGGGACCCCAAGACTCAGATTCCTTGAGTCTCACAGCAAAGGGGAATAAACCATTTCCCTTCCCCCTCCTCCCCTCCAGGTGTTCCCTCCCTGGGTTCCTGGAGAGATATACAGAAGCAAGCTCCATGAATCTAAACAGAGGGATTCCCCCCTCCCTGTTTCCAGTCCTGGAAACACAAGTACCGAGAGAGCTAATCCCTCTTCCCCCCCTCACCCAGAGGGTATGCAAAGTCAGGCTTAGTAAATCTAACACAAAGAGATTTTCCCCCTGACTTCTTCCTCCCACCAATTCCCTGGTGAGCTGCAGACTCAATTCCCTGGAGTCCCCACTAAAGAAAAACTCCAACAGGTCTTAAAAAGAAAGCTTTATAAAAAGAAAGAAAAGTACATTAAAAATAGTCTCTGTATAAGGTGACAATCTACAGGGTCAATTGCTTAAGAAAAAAAAAGTTAATAAACAGCCTTATTCCAAAAGAAAACAATTTAACACATTCCAGCAACTACACACATGTAAATACAAAAAAACAATATAAACTTATTGTCTTACTATCCTTGTACTTACAACTTGGAAACAGAATATTAGAAAGCCAGGAGATAGAAAAATCACTCTGAGCCGAGAGGGCACAGACACAAGACAAAGAACAAAGAACTCACACCCAAAACTTCCCTCCACCCAGGTTTGAAAAAGTCTTGTTTCCTGAATGGTCCTCTGGTCAGGTGTTTCAGGTTACTGGTGTTACCCCTTTACAGGTAAAAGAACATTAACCCTTAGCTATCTGTTTATGACACTCACTGTCTTATATCAGTGATACCAGTATCATAGCAACGGCACTGCCAACTCATGATAAGTGGTGTTTTTCTTAAAGTCCCAGGCTCCTGGAATCATGTGATGGCCTGAGAATCTCAGCATTCATTTTTTTAAACAAGTTTCTAGTCTTCATTGTTGTGGAAAGATGGTTGAAAACATGACCACATCTTAAAGGCTTAACAGCCAGAAGGCAAATAAAGGGAACCCAAAATGTTGTTTTTTTTTTTAAACATTTTAATTTTTAAGCCAATCTTGTGATTTTTTTGGAGTGTCTCATGATTTTTGAATATTTGGGGTCAGCAATGCAGCAGCAGCTATCTAGAAATATACAGTGGAGTCACATCTTATGCGGGGATTATGTTCTAAAGTCAGCGTGTATGATGCAGCTGGCCTGTACCATAAAATCAGCAACAGGAAACACAACAGGTTTTAGCATCACCCTAACCACCGCAATGAGGTTTAGAACAATGACATGACCAACAGCTCCACAGAAAAAACAACAGCAATTGCACCATAAGCCAGCAAATACACTGGCCACAAATAAAGATCAACAGAATCAGAGCTGGGTGTGGTCCCAAAACTCCTGGGGAAGGTGGTGGAGAAATGGTTCTAGCTTTGAACTATCCCTACAAACCATCTGGGAACAAAACCAGACAGCTGAGAGTTAGACATCATCCAGAAGTAGAAGCCTGGATCCAGACACCCAGGACTTGGGGAAAGAATGGATTGGGATCTGAACTTTGCAGTTGGCTCCAATCTCTCTAGTGGGCCAGCCCAAATCCCTGGATCTCAGTACCCCCCAAATTGGGGAAACTTTGGATCTGGATCTAGATCTGAGTTTTCTAGCTTAGGCCCATCTCTAGTGAGAAGAGGTGAGGAAAAGGAATTAGCAAGCTGGGATGGGACCGCTCAGTGTCTCTTTACTTGTCAATTACCCGAGCTGGTAGAGAGAGCGAGAAGACACACTAACCTCTGCCAGCCACTGACTATAGAGAAAAATCCGGTGCTGCCTGGCGACTTACAGCTGCTCTGGGGCTAGCTACCTGTGGTGTCTGCTACGCATTGCAAAGGGAATGAACTACTACTAAAGTGACTTTGTGAAGGGGCACTGGCTTCCACTAGTGGGAGTCTGACCCACAGGTGTGAAAAACTCATGAGAAAAGATCAGTGTAAGCCTCTCTGAGCCTCCAACAAAGCTTAAGCTGTGGAGATCCTGTCGCAAGAGAGGTTTTCAGTTTAAATGACTGAGATAATGTCTTCCTAAAACACACAGGCCAAGAAAGAGATGTTTTAAAATCTTCCTTATGATGATTCCCAAAAGATATGATCTCTCCAAATGAGTGGGTCTTGGTAGGTTTGCATTCCAGCAGAGAGCAGACGCCCAGCCGTGCAGTGACCTGGCTCAGCTTTCTGGGTAGTCCTTGGTATAATCTGTGTTCATGACATGTGGAAAGAGGTAAGGAAAATGGATCACAAGCCATGGCAAGAATGGGTACAGGATTCCAGCCTCTGAGTAACAGGCAAACACCTTTAACCAACAGGATCTGGGTGTCATCGTGACTTGTCCGAGTGGCACTGATGACTTTCATCTCTCCTGTGGAAATGCACAGCAGCACATTCCCCCAGTTCTTTGCAACTTCTAGCTATCACCTGACTTCCTATTTCAGCAAGTATGTTACTGACGATGAGTCTCTGAAGATGACTCTATGGCTCCATCTGCTGGTGAACACATCTCACAAACCCATGCCACTGAGATTAAACATAATCTAGCATAGCTCAACACCTCAACAAATGCTTTACCTCAGTTTTTAATAAGAGTAATGAGGAACTATGAGGTAGTGGCAGAGTGGCTAATGGAAATGAGGATATGGAAGTAGAAATTACCATATCTGAGGTGTAAGTCAAATTTAAACAGTTTATTGGGACCAAATTGAGGGGGATGGATAATCTCCATCCAAAAATAGTAAAGGAACTGGCATATGAAATCGCAAGCCCAATAACAAGGATTTTTAATGAGTCTATATATTGGGAGTTGTACCTTATGACTGGAGAATTGCTATATAGTCTGCGTTTTTAAGAAGGGGGGTCGGGGGAAGAGATCTGGGAAATGATCTGTTAGTTTGACCTCAATTGTATGCAAGGTCTTGGGACAAATTTTGAAAGAAAAAGTAGTTAAGGACATAGAGGTAAATGGTAATTGGAATAAAATATAACATGGTTTTACAAAAGGTAGATCGTGCCAGACCAACCTGATCTCTTTGAGAAGATTACTGCATTTCCTTTGTCTAAAAAAATCAGTTGATCTACTCTACCTGGATTTTATTAAGGCATTTAATATAGTTCCACATGGGAAATTATTAGTTAAACTGGAGAAGATGGCGATTAATATGAGAATTGAAAGGTGGATAAGGAACTGGTTAAAGGAGAGAAAACCAAGTGTCATAATGAAAAGCGAATGGTCAAGCTGGAAGGAGGTTACTAGTGGAGTTCCTCAGGTCTTGGTCTTGGGACCAATCTTATTTAACATTTTTATTAATGATCTTGGCTCAAAAAGTGGGAGTGCGCTAATAAAATTTGTGGATGACACAAAGTTGGGAGATATTGCCAGTATGGAGGAGGACCGGAATATTATACAAGAAGATCTGGATAACTTTGAAAACTGGAGTAATAGAAAAGGGATGAAATTAACAGAATACTTAGGGACTAACAACAAGAATTTTTTGCAATAAATTGGAGGTGTATCATTTTGAAGTGACAAAGGAGGAGAAAGACCTAGGTTTATTGGTTGATCACAGGAGGACTATAAGGTGCAAATGTGATGTAGCCATGAAAAAGGCGAATGCAATCCTAGGATGCATCAGGTGAGGTATTTCCAGCAGAGATAGGGAAGTGTTAGTACCGTTATAGCAGGCACTGGTGAGACCTCATCTGGAATACTATGTACAGTTCTGGTCTCCCATGTTTAAGAAAGATAAATTCAAACTGGAGCAGGTGCAGAGAAGGGCTACTAGGGTGATCAAAGGAATGGAAAACCTACCTTCTGAAAGGAGACTCAAAGAGCTTGGCTTGTTTATCCTAATCAAATGAAAGGTGAAAGGAGATATGGTTGCTCTCTATAAATATATCACAGGGATAAACACCAGGGAGAGAGGGGAGTATTTAAGTTAAGTTCCAATGCTGACACAAGAACAAATGGATATAAACTGGCCATCAACAAGTTTAGGCTTGAAATTAGATGTTTTCTAGCCATCAGAGGAGTGAAGTTCTGGAACAGCCTTCCAAGGGGAGCAGTGGGAGAAAAAAAATCTAACTGGCTTCAATACTGACCTTGCTAAATTTAAGAAGGGGATGATATGATGAGACTGCCTACGATGGCATGTAGCCAATCTGCAACTACTAGCAGCAAATACCTCTAACATGCTCAGGGCCTAACAGATCGCTATATGTGGGTTCGGGAAGGAAATTTCCCCTGTGTCAGATTGGCAGAGACCTAGGGTTTTCTTTTGCCTTCCTCTGCAGCCTAGGGGCCAGGTCCCTTGCAGGTTTAAACTAGTGTAAATGGTGGATTTTCTGTAACTTGAAGTCTTTAAATCATGATTTGAGAACATCAGTAACTCAGCCAGAGGTTCTGGATCTACTACAGGAGTGGGTGGGTGAGGTTTTGTGGCCTGCAATGTGCAGGTCAGACTAGATCAGGGATCTCAAACTCAAATCACCACGAGGTGAAGATTCTACAATGGAACTTTCTGTAGTTAACAATTCTATTGATGATGCATGAACCAGAATAGACTCCAGCTCACTATTGCACGGCTGTGTTGGCGCTCCAGAGCGTAACAGGACTAAAAAGTAGTAAGATCTTCCTATTATTAGTCTACATTTATATTAGGGTAGTACCTAGAGGGGAGCTTGGCCAGGGCCCTATCATTCTAGGTACTGTACAAATAAATAGTGAAGGATTGTCCCTGCTCTGCAGAGCTAATCTGGTCAGCAAATATGACTTGGAATACACAGAGATGGCACATAGCTGAGGATAGAGAAAAAAAGAGTGGCTGATATGAGAGCCATGATATTTGATTTGTCTCATACCCCTAAAGACATAAAACTTAAAGAAGTTACAGAAACAAGTTAAATCCTATCAATTCCTGGCTTCTGAAGGAAATGCAAACTGCTTTGCTGTCTGTCTCTGAGGCTGAGAGAGAGCTTTCTTTTTGCTAACCCTTGACTCCACTTTCACCACCATTTCTTACCTATTGTTCTGCAAGTGTCTTTGAAGCTGATCACCTCATGTGTGCACAGAACAGAGATAACCTTTTCCAATTGTACCTTATCGCTGCGTCTCTTTTCTTAGCATTCTAACAATGGCCCTGCAGGTTGCATGGGCCCATAAAGATTGGCTTTTGCCCACTAAGGTTGAGAAGTTTATCCTTTTTATATCTGTGCATATAAGGATGTTACCGTTTCCCCCACATATAGCGCAAAATCCTAATTTGTTGTGCACAGGTGAGCCGAAGGAGAAAAGCGTACAGGAGTAGGTCAGGATATGGATTCTGGGCTTCCCTGAGCACAAGGTAGGGCCCAGCTAACACAGGTTCTGGATGTGGCTGAGTCCTTGTAACCCCAACAAGTCTGGGCCCAGGATTCCCGGGGGACTCAACTCCAACCTTGTCGGGGTCACTTAGGACAGGGGCTAGGGTGCTCCCACTCCGGGGTGCCCTCTCAGCACTGGATGCTTTCCTAACCCACTGATCATTTCATACAGTTCATAGCAAATACAATTTATTAAACAACAACCGAATTTTAAAAAATAAGGAAAAAATGGAAAAGGTTAAAGGAAAACACGTCACCCCACTCTGTGGCACAGGGGACACCACGAACAGCCATCGCTGGAATGAAAAGGAAGTTCAGTCTGTTCCTCACATGTCCTAGGCCTCCTGCTCAGGCCCTGGCTGTGCTGCAGGGATGCTGCAGGTTAGACACTTGCTCCAGTGGTGGCCACATGCCTTTAGGCTCTAGATGGCAGGACCTTTCTTCCCAGCATCAGCCCCCATGTTGGGGTTATGATTATGATCCCCCTCAAGTCTACCCTGCAAGACTTCTTTGCTGGTGGGGTCTCCCTGTGATGGGCCCTCTGCCCAGGGTCCCCCCGCCCAGGGTCCCCCCTCACTCTCCCCAACTGCTCACCACATCCAGATCAGGACTGCTCCAGACCCAGTGTTGCTGCTGCTCTGCTTCCAGTCTCCTGGGCTACTTCTCTGGCCTGGTTGTTGCAGCTTCCCTCCCAGCACAGGTCTGCTCCCCGGGCTGCTTCTCTTGTTCTCTCTGGCCGGCATGGCTCTGCTCCCAGCTCAGCTTGGACCCCTGCTTACTCTTTAGCTCAGCCTCACTCCGTTCCAGGCAATTTCAGCTCACAGAGAGGATGGGACCCCCTTGGCCTACTTACTCTCTGATTAGCCTGCCTGCCCTGTCAATCAGGCTGACCTGGAGCATTGGCCTCTTTCCATTGCCCCTGGGGACTGTCAGTCCCAGGGTCCTGATTTCCCCCTTCACCTTTTCTTTTGGTACTAGGAGCTAGCCAAGCAAAAAGCCCTACTGAGTTTTAGTAAGGGGGCAACAGTCTCCATGCCATCAATGCTATCCCACATTGCTTTGTGGTTGACTATTACTGATGTCTATCTGTGTGCCCTCCCCTGCTCTGGTGTCAAGTTCCCAGGATGTCCCCTCCAGTTTAAAAGCTGGCCTGTGGCCAGATTTTTGCACATTTGCGCCTGAATTCGAGTGTATCAGTATTCGTGTGATACTACAGCAATTCTACCTTACAGCATGCCTCATGCTGCTGCATGGAGCCATGCTGACACCCTGGATCTCATGGCCATCTCAGGACAAGTGCTGGTGCAGGAAGCTCTTGCTGCCTGCCACTGTAATGAAGACCTGTTTTTGGACATTGCAAAGCAGATGTGGGGGGCGTGATTGGGATGCCCACCAGTGCCAGACAGAGACCAAGCAGCTCAAGTGGGCTTCATTAAAATGAGGAATGCAAGGAAAACATTGGGCAGGGGACACAGGAATAGTCTGTTTTATGAAGAATGGGACAGGATTTTACAGTTATACAGCTGCCCATTCCAGGTTTTTAGATCTTGCTGCCAGCTCTCCCTCCCCGCCAGCCCCCAGGACAGCTGGCAACACTCACCGGCACATCAGTGGGACGAGGCCAGAGAACTGTCCCCCTGAGAGCCAAGATCTGCTTGGGACTCTGACCAGCTTGAAAGCCAACCAGATTCCTGCCCTGCATTCGCTGAGCCCAAGCCCCAGCCAGCAAGCCAGGCCAGGACCAAAGAGGAAGATCCTCTGGAGGGAATCTTTGGCAGAAGTACCTATCTTTACAACGTATTATTAGGATTAACTGTGCCAGCTTCTGTTACAGGTGCCCCAGATGTGAGCTAGCAGCTTCCCTCCCCCACGCTTAGTCCCCCCATCCACATTCCCAAGATGACAGCTGCTCCATCCAGGATCCTGGCCTCGGTTATGTGCTAATGTCCTGCCTACTAGCCATTGTTAGGCCCACAGTATTGAGGGCACATACCCATTGACCCCTTTTCCTGTTCCCTCCCCTCAGGTGCCCTGCCCGGCAAAGCCCTCTCCTGTCATATAATGGGGCCAGCAGCCACCACCCTTTCCCCTGGCAGATCCAAAAACTGAAAACATGTATTTGCTCAGAAATCAACCCTTCATGGAGACAGTGGTGTAACTGTGCCTTAATGGGTCATAACTGAGGATGCCAAATTCCGGTTGAACTGCTGAGAAATAGGGCAAACACACAGGGCCACCCAGAGGATTCAGGGGGCCTGGGTCAAAGCAATTTTGGGGGCCCCTTCCATTAAAAAAAGTTGCAATACTATAGAATACTATATTCTCATGGGGGCCCCTGTGGGGCCCGCAATCTGGGGCAAATTGCTCCACTTGACCCCCCCGGGCAGCCCTGAAAACATAACCCATAACTGGTGATTATTCTTTTATAAGATAGACCAAAACCAGCCACAAAAGTAGGGTGACCAGACAGCAAGTGTGAAAAATCAAGACCAGTGTGAGGGGTAATAGGAGCCTATATATGAAAAAGACCCAAAAATCAGGACTGTCCCTATAAAATCGGGACATCTGGTCACCCTACACAGAAGTAAACTCATGTTTCACCACACTGGCTAACAAGAAAACAAAGGCAGTTTCCTCAGGCATTCTAGTTCTTATATCACCACCAAAAATACTGGATTCAGAGATGAGTGGTTCTTTACATCCAGTTTAATCAAATAATAGGTTCTTCTAATCCCAAATGACTAGCCACACACCCAGGTCAATCTATAGCTTAGATTTTATCCAAAAATCATACTAATGCTAATCCTTTAGTATCTAAAATCTAAAAGTTTATATAAAGAAAGAAAGGTGAGAGTTAATATTGGTTAAAGGAATCCATTACATACAGTAATGGCAAAGTTCTTGGTTCAGGCTTGTAGCAGTGATGGAATAAACTACTAGCTTAAATCAAATCTCTGGAGTACATCCACAGCTTGGATGGGTCATTCAGTCCACTGTTCATAGCTTCAGTGTGTAGCAAAGTTTCTCCAGAGGTAAGAAGCAGGACTGAAGACAAAGGGGAGGTGTTCCCAGGGCCCTTTATAGCTTTTGCCATGTGGAGGGCATCCCATTGTTCTTACTGTGGAAAATTACAGCAACAAGATGGAGTTTGGATTTACATGGGCAAGTCACGTGTTCATGCTTAATTTCCCTCCGTGAGCCACTTAATCTGAATAGTCCCTCCAAGATTTGCTGGCTAGCTAACATGTGGGCGTTACCCCAGGAGCAAACATTTGAAATCCAAGTATAGAGCCAATACTTATAACTTCAAATACAAAAATGATACATGCATACAGATAGCATAATCATAATCAGCAAATCATAACCTTTTCATAGACCCCCTCATTCGACAACCTTTGTACAATATTAGCTGCAAATATATAACAGTGGTTGCAACAATGATCTGTATGATCATTTTTACTCAGATAACTTTACAAGCAGTGCGGGAAAAAATATTTGGTCAGTGGTCGTAGTTCACATGAGATATACATGCATATTGTGTGCCCAGAGCAGGTTCACAAAGTTCTGCTCTCCACAGTGGTATAAATGTTCTGTAACATGCACTCTACCATTCAAACACCACAGGACCCTATTGATTTTTTTTCCACTCTCTCTCTCTCTCCAGGGGAGATAAAGCAGAATTTCATACAGAGAAATTGCTCAGTCTTGGTTCACGTTATAGGAAATAGCCGGCTGGCCTCTTCCCCTACTATAGCAAGTACCCTCCACTTCTGGAGGGGGTGGAGATCATGTTGGTGAATAATTTCACAGCCTACTGCACTCATCTGCCCTTTGCGAGAGACAGGTCTTATTCAAAAAGGCAGAGCCAGGTCCACAGATCCTCAGTGTAGGGTAGTCACCTGGCTATAGAGGTAAGGGCAGAATCAGAATTGATTGGACTGCTGATGAGAGACTAGCTCCCATATTTTGGAGCCCCTCCTGGTTTTCTGCATCCTGTAGTTATTGGCAGGGCAGTGGAATCCAGCACCTATCATGAGCGAGAGAATTTGTAACAAAACAAACAAAAAACGTTGAAGGGGTTCTTGGTCTCCTGCATGAAATTAATATAGCACCTTCATATCATCCCCACTTTGCTCTCCCCTCCCTCACTGCTCAGATAACAAGTGAGGAAGATGGTGAAGAAAGACATAGACTGTGTCCCTCCAGAGGGTACAGGACTGGTTTGTGCCTTGTGCACTCCAGCCACCACATCCACAGGTCCAGAAAGGTTTCGCTTTGGCTGCCATACCCTGACCCAGGAGCCGGTTCCCCAGGAGTTCCTCACCAGCGGGGATCTGACAGCTGGGCCACAAATGTCATGAAGTATGGTGGAAAGATTGAGAGCCTTTTGGGGACTGGAGGCAATTACAGCAAAGGCCCGTGGTCCAATGTGGAGAAATCCTCCAGAGACAGAGCAAGGAGCAGTATCTAACACCATTTTGCAGCACGAGTCTGATAGTTTGTCTCGCCTTGCCGTCATTGAGCAATTTGGTTGGTCTCCTGCCCTTAGCTCCAAGGGAAGTCAGGAATTCTGCATGGAGGGGAGAAGGGACTCTTCCCCTGAGGAAGAAATTCTCTCTTGACTAGGGAACTCTCAGATTTGGTGTGAAGAGTGCCTTTATGTCAGAGGCCACCATCTTGTGAGCCCCAGGCAGCAGCTGCAGTGTCCCCTTAAAGGCCTTGTAACCACTCAAAGGAGCAAAGATAAAGAAATGCCTGTTAGCAGAAGAGATTCTTAGGACTCAGGTTCCCAATCCCCATGTCCCCTAAGGAGTAAAATTAAAGGGAAAGTGGGTTCAGGAAATTACCTGAGAAACTTAGGAGAAAACTGGCCTGTTCTTCTGGGAATAGTAGTTCCTCTGTCTTCTCTCCAGCAGGTGCCAGAGCTAAAAGCACTGCTGACCAGGTTTTTATACTTGGAAAGAAAAAACATTTAAAAAAAAAAGAAGAGGTGTTTGTGTCTGGTTCTGCTTTGTCATAACATTTATGTTCATCCTTGTCTTCATGGACATCACCAGTGAAAAAGAAGGCTAGGCAACCTGTTCCGTCTAGTTCCAAGAGCAATTCCATCTGAAAAATGGGACAAGATCAGATCAACAATTACCTGAGGAGGTGCCTGAGGACATTAGATAAGCACCTTCATGAGCATTCTAGGGATGATCATGTCATGCACAGGGATAGTGCCTTGGACAAGAATGCATATGGGACTCTCCAGAGTTTCCTGCTGTCTCTTCTCCGCCATTTTCTGATTATTTTTTTTTCTTTCCATACTGGATAGTGAAAGTTCCATCACTTGTGTTGAGATCTCTGGTTTGGTGAATGGATCCAGAGAAATTCCAGGGAGGGATGGCAATGGTGGAGCCAGAGAGGTCTGTTGGGAAACATGTAGAGCATTCTCTGAGAAGTTGGTAGCCCAAGGAAAAAGGTCCTTCTCGGAATGAATTTTTTTTCTAGAGCTGAAGGCAATAAAGTATGTGTAGTGAGGAGGAGTGTCCTCTCACAGACCCAAAGGAGGAGGCACCACTCACTGAACCCTGGTAGGCGGAACCAGGCCACGTTCATCCCTCCCATTGGAAGTCAGTGGATGGGACAGGACGTATAAAAGGCGGGTCTGGGAGCTCAGTTGTGCTGCAGCTGCCGAAGGAGCCAGATGCCTCCTCCTGAGCTGGGAGACTGCCGCAGCCCCTGCAGAGCTGAAGAATGGTCAAATCTGCTGGAGCCGCCCGCTGACCAAGCCACAGAGGAGTTGTCGGGACTACCATGGGCCTTCTAGCCTGAGACCTTCTAGGGATCTAGGTACACCCAGAGGAGTAGGTAGGAAGTAGCCCAGGGAAACTAGACAACACTAGACACCCCACCTGTGGGGTGGCAGTACTCCCCCTCTTTAGGCCAGGAGGCCTGCATCAGCCTACAATCTGTCAAGCTAGGACACTAAGCTCTGTGAATCCTCCCTGAGCCTCCTTGACTGTATCAGGGTGCTTCACCCCTGCCTGAGGACTTGTTGCCTGCCTTGACAAAGGGCTTTGGCTCCGAACTGTTTGTTGCTCGACCCTAAATACAGGCCCCAAGCTAGAGACTTGTTACCCTGCCTTGCTAAGGGCTTGGACTCCTACTGGTGTTTGCTACTCTGCCCTGACTGCAGGCCAGAGCCCCAGGCTGTGTGTTGCCATGCTAATTCTCCAACAGTGGGCGACACATAAGGCGGAGTGGCCACCCATGGACCATGGGCAGCAGGGACCACTACCACCAACCCACTACAGTAAGCCAGCCAACAACTGGCCCCAGCATTGCCAAAATGGTTATGTTCTGATAATGACAGACAACACATTGGCAATGACGAATGTAAACCTTTGGGATGGAAGGGAGGACGAGGAGGTTAGGGATCTAAAAAAACGAAGCAACATGTCTCCACCCACTACAGTTTAGGGCCTGGCATATCAAGGGCACTGGCAATGCAAAGGCCAACTGTCTGAGCAAAAAAAAGTAAAAAAAAATCAGGTGGAATGGACTCTTCAGGATGCATCCTTCCGTATGATCATCAAAAGTTTTGGAGCTCCAATTCTAGATCTTTTTGCATCCAAGGCAAACCTGGAAGAGTCACAAATACTTTGCAAGAAAAGGGAACCAGGAGCCCTAGGCATAGATGCCTTGTTGCTCATGTAGCCAGAGGGCTTACTTTATGCTTTTCCTCCAATGCTCATCACCACCAGGATAATACAGAAGTTCAGAAAGGAAGTCTTCCAAACTCATGAGCATGTCAGTGGATCCACTTTTGTTCCCAAATCCAATGCCAGGTTTTTTATCCCAGTGGCTAGTTCTTCACAATGATCCAAGCAAGTTAAATTTAGCAGCTTGGCATTTGAAAGGAGGTTTCTAAATGGTAGCGCCGGCCCTGGCTAGAGCGGTAGTTCTCAAACTAGGGCCACCGCTTGTTCAGGGAAAGCCCCTGGCAGGCCAGGCTGGTTTGTTTACCTGCCACGTCCGCAGGTTCGGCGGATCGTAGCTCCTGAACAAGCGGCAGCCCTTGTTTGAGAACCACTGATCTAGAGACAGGAGAGTTGTCAAAAAGTCCTGCCTCCTGAGATTGTGGGGCTGTGATTAGCCTTCGGCTCTGTCAATCAAGGAGATTCTAGGAGACAGTTGGGCACCTCAGAACATTATCTCCCCCTGCCTAGATGCTACCCCCAGTCCTTCCCCACATGGGACTTTAATGGCTCCCCCTGTCTGGCTGCTTCTATCAGCTTCCCCCCAGCTTGTGCCTTCCCTTCTCCCCATTCTTCAGTCCTGGTAAGGAGAAGTTCACACGCACTCTTCCACCAGGTAACATCAGGCTACAAGCCATCACTGTGGGGCTGGCTGGGCAACAAATGAGAATAAGCTCTCCACAAAATGAGCACTTGAGACATAGGTAGCGGGTATAATAGGCTAAGGAAGGCTTGGCCTCCACTGGTGCAGCTACCACCAGATGCCTAGGCCATGGTGGCCCTGCCTGCACTCTGCATCTTTCTGTCCCTGCTCTGCCTCTTCCCTGAGGTCCCCAGGGGTGCCTGGCTGAGTCCCTCCTCTCCTCTATTCCAACCCCCTCTGCGGAGGTCCCCGCTGCTCACCACGTCCCTCCTTTGTGACGTGCCTCCCACTTGCCGTGTGCCTGTGGGCCTCGCAGGGGAAGGGGGTGTGGAGAAGAGAAGGGATGTGGTGGGTGATGGGGTCCTTGTGGGGAAGAGGGTGGAGGAGAGGAGGGATGTGGTGGGCAGCAGCAAGCAGGGCTAAGGCTGAGTTGGAGCATGGGTGGGGCCATGGGTGGAAGAAGCGAGACAGGAAGCTAACCTCCCCCAGGGGAAGCTTCACCTGCTGCCCATGACTTGAGAGTTCTTCCTCTGATGTGCCAGGGGTGGGATTAGCCTTTGGTTCGGTTCTGAACATCATGCCCTCCCTCAGGGGACAGCTGAGACTCCTACCTAGCACTTGTGAACTTTCCTAGCTCCTGAACTCCTCCCTCTTGGAACAATGGAGAGCAGGGAGCAGCAGGGAAGGAGAGCAGATACTCATGCCATCCCATGGGGGTGCAAGCTAGGGATGAGTGTGATACATGGAGAAGTCTGAGTGAGGCTGTTGTCTTCCTCTTTTGCAGGGAATAGGGTCTGTTCCTTAATGGCAACGTGAAGAGGAGAAAAAGGCTAGAGAACGAGGTGAAAAGATAGCAGCAAATAGTCATAAACTGAATCAAAGTAGCAGAAACATCCCAGGAAAGGGAAAAAACCTTTTTTATGAGGTGGTGGGTTTTTGTTTTTTTTAATCAAGTATCAGGGAAGTAAAGGAAGGCAAAACAGGGAATGAGAACAGGGTTTCCATAGGGAGAACCCAAATGCAGAAGAAAAGCACAGGAATTAATTGGAAATTCACTCTAAACTTGATCACCTGAGAAGAATTTCTAGAACATTATTGTAGGAAGGATGGGAATTGAAGGCAGCAAGAGAACAGCTGACTGCTGCAGCCAGTTCAGCATTCAGCTCAGGTGACAGTTACCAAGCCACAGTTTAGCCACTACTTCCACCAGCACTAGCAGCTCCTTCTATCACAGTGGTGACAAGCGCCATCAGAACTTTACTTCACATTCTGAACTTGATAACCAGAAGGGCTGGATGAGAAAAAAAATGATCTAATGTTTTGGGAAGGAAAAACATGATTTTATCTTTGAAGGCACCATACCTGCAATATTATGGAGCTTACTGCCCTTACCAATTCCAATAGATGGGGCCAGATTCATCCCCAGATAACTCCATTGATTCCAGGAATTCATCTGGTCTGTTGTGTTAACAGAATTTTAAAGGTGAAGTGTTGCAGAGGTTAATGGTATAAACTGATTAATTTTACAACTACATTGTTAGCAAACTCTCATTGCACAAATCCTAGGTTACATGCAATTCCAGAGCCTGTGTTTGGGGGTTAAAGTTAACAGTGGGTGCTTATTGTTTTAAAATTCAAATTTCCCTTCTCCAGTTTGGAGGGTCTTTTCTGGTTCCTGGCCTCTCCAAAGTGAGTTAGTGATTGGGGTGCTTAAAGCTGGGGCAAAAGCTGGTTGGGGAGCTACCCTAGAAGCTGGGAAATCTGGGTTCAATTCCATATGCTGTCACAGACTTCCTCGGTGATTTTAATTGATTTCAATGGCAGTTAGGTGCCTAAATACCTTTGAGCATCTGGGCTTTTGTGTCTCTGTTTTCCATCTGTAATTTTTTCCATCTGCAAATTGCAGATAATAGCACTTGCTACCTCAAGGGTCATTGCGAGGAAAAATATATTAAAGGTTGTGAGATGCTGAGATAGTATGGTAATGGGGGGCCATATAAGTAAATTAGCATGCTTTGGTCCTCTTAACATTTCCCATCTTCTCCACAATTCCAAGTCAAACTAAGTGAAAGCCCATGCTGTCATACTGCTGTAATTTATAAAGCGTAAAAAAGCAGAAGACGGCTGAGAACTTAAAAACTGGATGATGCGAGACTGCGAATCCCAGGGATGATCCCTAATATTCTTAACAAAAAGAGCCCTCAACCATGCCTGTAGTTGTTTCCATCACTTCACAATGACTCAACGGACATTCTAGGCTTCAGAATGACACACAGACCGAATGACAACACTGGAATCTTATTAGATAGATTGGGGTGTATGGGGATTGTGATGGGGTTCTTCCAGCAGCACCCTGATCACTGACATTGCCTGCAGGCTCAGCTGAGGGCAGTTACACACTTTCTGGTGGGGGATTGTGAGTATCTGGATGACAACCACGGGGCTAACAAGGATTGGGGAGAATATAAGGGGAGGAAACAGGAAGCAAGGTATAGCTCAGAAGGAGGCTCACAGAGTGAACCTGGGCTGGGGAGTGAGTGTTGCAGGGAAACCTACCATAGGTGCTGGAACTAGAGGTGCAGGGGGTGTGGAAGCACCCTGTCATCTGAAGTGGTTTCCATCACATACAGGGTTTACAGTTTTGTTCAATGCTTTTCAGTACCCCCACGATAAAAATTGTTCTAGTACCTATGAAGCCTATCCTTGGTGTACACCTGTATTGGCTGGTATTCCTATGTAAGAGGGGAATAAATATACACCTTGGTGAAAGATAAACAGCCTGCAGTACATTTGTGACTGAAACCATCTGAACTAGTCAGGCACTGTGGATCACCAGATGGTGATGGAGATGCCCTGTGACAGGGATGGATAGATAGCTGTGTTGGCTGCTTTTTGGTGTCTGCATGGAATTCAGTATGTTGGTTTTCATCTATAAAGCCCTTACTGACTTGAGACTGGTCTTCTTGAGGAACCACCTTTCCCTCCAAGCCCTACTGCCACAGTTATAAGCAGTGATGCTAGAGCCCCCTTGGACTAAATAAGAGAGAATGATACTGTCTAGGAGTTCTCTGTGAAGGGCCTTCAACATAGAAGCTACTTCTGGTCTAAACTAGCCTGAATTTGGTGACCTTCATGGCCGTCTGCAAGGAACATCTCTTTGCCCAGGCCTTTGAAGGAAAGAGGTCATAATAGAGGCTCTTGTTTGTATGGGGATGGACAGTACTGTCAGGCTTGATTTTGCTGTGGTTGGTTATTTTTGGCTTGGGAGCAGACAGCAGCTGTGGTTCTGCTTTTGTTGATTGCATTCTTAAATACTGGCAGAAGCACCAGGAGCGTAGGATAGGTGCTTTTTTGAACATATATTGCTTTAAATCAAAATAAATTAAAAATGAATGGGCGGAATGTGATGCTGAACATCAGTAAACAGGACTGAGATGTTCTTTCCTTTCAGCTGGCTAGACCCTCTAATCATGACTATGCTTAACGTTAAGTCCCACTGACTTCAAGTTAAGCACATGCAATTGGGACCTTCACTCCTTGCTCACAGGATCTTCTATTTTCTTTAGAACTGTTTATAGTTACAATGCCACTCATGCTTGACCACACATGTAAGGGAACAGACACGGATCTCTTCTTTGGAGGGCTTGAGAGTTACAAAAATTAATATGAAACATTTTCAGCGTTCAGAAAACAAAAGAATAAAAGCTAAAAATTGAAAAACCTGCCTGCAGGGCTGGACACCCAACCACAACAGCACAAGAACCCAAAAGAAAATCTAACAGTAAGTTGCAACTGAACGGTCTCATTCCACAGTGCCAAGATTGCCGAGGAGAAAGAAATATTATAAACTGTGAAAATGTTAGATTATTATAACAGAGAGATTTAAAAATGTCTATTTTAGTAACTCAGAGATTCAGGAAGCATAGAGATTTGTAAGATTTAGAGGTTTTTAAGAGACTATAGACATGACTGTTTAAGGATTTTGTTTTTAATGTAATACTTATCTAGTCAGTGTCCATGTCACTATTTCTAGCCCTGGCTCTCTCTGTTTCTAGTTAGTCCAGCATAGGCTGCTCTTTTGTTTCTGATCATACTCATGATGATCATCCATTCATGCCTTGATGCTGTAGCTATGCAACTAGGAAGAGATTATATGGTTTAGAAGATTGGTAGAAAGACACAGCTCATGGTTACTGGTTTGACTCCATCCCTGAGTGGTACGGATCAAAAGTTACTGACTCTTTGATGACAGCCTACATGAAATCAAATGCACAGGTGTCATGTATATATCACTCACAAAACTACCACTGTAATCTTCACTGTTATTGGTGCTCTTGATAGAGAGGCCAACAAGTGAATGGAACTTTCCTTTCACTGCTAAAAGTGCTAATCTTTAGGGCACAGTTGAGGAACTCTGGCAGGACACTCTAGGAGAATCTTGCATTACTGCTATATATGCTGTAACTGCTCTGTGTATAGAAAAGTGCATTCTCCAGGCCTCTCAAACAGACTAGTGCTTTTCACAAGCATTAAATTTGCTTAAATAATTTAATGATTGGTTTTCCTTACTACAACAATGCTTTATTGACAAGTTCAAAAAGCTCGAGTCTTGACACATTAGGATTTTTTTTAATACTGTAGGTAAAATATGGCTTGCTTGATATCTTTTTCTAATAGCTGTAAAATGATCTGCTGGGTATGTTTTCATCTAAAACTAGTCACTTTGTGGTTAAAAAATGCAAGTCTACTATGAGTCACAGAATTTTGCCTCTTGAGCCTTGAAAGGCATAATTTAGCCCATTAGAGCCATTTTAGCAGTTAAAACGAGTGGCCAGAAATATTTTTCCTGTCGTTTGACACACTTCTGGGGTATTTCCACTTTCTGTTATGGGCTGCTCTCACCACTTTCTTGCAAAGTTCCATATCATCTCCACTCCCCACCATTTCTGAGTGTTGATGAATAAGGGCTTGACCCTGCTGTCATTGAAGTCAATGGCAGAACTCCCAATGAGTTCAGTAGTGAAGGATCAGTCCCCTAAATCCCTTGACAGGGCAGCTCTGTATTTGCACAGCTTAAAAATCCACCTGTCCACTCCAATGCCCATTTTTAGGTGTGCAGGTAGAACCCAATGTAAAAACTCTGGATCTATGTTCATATACACACAAAAAGTAACAAATCAGCACTCAAGAACAACCCTATAACCAGAAGTTATAGTGCAGGTATAATAGAGAGTTAAAAACAGCAAAGGGCATTTGTTTCAAGCTACCAGGGTTTATAGACTGACTTTAACATCATGCTCATCTGGTCTAACCTCCTGCTTATTTATAATACCACAGTGATCATAACACCTCAAGATTGTCCTTTCCCATGACTCATTCTTTTTTCGGTAATGCGTAAGATGTGATGCAAAGACAAAGGGATAAAGACAACACTGGGGCAGATGGGAGCAATTTCTTTTGACAGAGCTGCCCCTGCTTATACCAGCAGCAAATTCAGGTTAAAGGTTGTAAACTTTTTGGGGCAGAGAGATTGTCTTTCTATATATCAGTATGTCACCTAGCATATGGCCCCCACCCTAACTGAGGTCTTTAAGAGCATACAAATAATAGTAATTGTGGTAAGTCTAAGAGGACATCAGTAAGTCCTCCTGCTGCTAGTTTAACCTGAACCTGAGGGTAGTGATGAACTGCCAAAATCTTAACAGGTTCCCTATAAAAAGTTCTGATTTAAGGGATGTGCCACAGTAGGTATTTTTTGTACCTTTCTCCATAAGAAGTGGCAATGCATTGAGTTATTGAGAGCCATACTTAACAATAAAAATATGTCCGTATTTTCCTGGGAATTTTAAATTTTAAAAATTTCTCCCGGACAGTGATTTAAGAACTATAAAGCCTGACATGTCCAGGAAAATATGGATGTATGTTAACCCCACCTAAAGTTTTTTTTTAAAAGATGGGCCTGAACAAGAAATGAGCTCCATTTCACATGTGTGGGTCCCTGCCATTCCCTGGGGGTGTGCTAGCGTGACCAGATGTCCTGATTTTATAGGGACAGTCCCGATTTCTGGGTCTTTGTCTTATATAGGCTCCTAATACCCCCCACCCTGTCCTGTGCCGATTTTTTACACTTTCTGTCTGGTCACCCTAGGGTGTGCACATATGTGGGTCCCAGCTGCTCCCTGTCCACTTCATTGAAGCAGGTGTGCAGGGTTATTGCCCTGGGAACTGCAGGGCACCAGTGGACGTGGGGCTGACTGCAGACAGGGGTGTGGGGCAGGGTTAGCTGGAGGCAGGGGGCTCAGGTCTGGCTGCAGGCAGGGCAGGGAGTGTGGGGCTGGCTGGCTTTGGGCCGGGCCGCGGGGGTGTGTGGCAGGGGTTGACTGGAGACAGAGGAGTGTGGGGCTGGCTGGCTGGCTTCAGGCAAGGGTGTGTATCAGGGGTTGGCTGGAGACAGGGAGGGGGCGGGGCTGTTGTAAGCAGGGCAGGGGGTGCGGCAGGGGCTGGTTGCGGGCAGGGGGTGCAGGGCTGGCTGCAGGCACGGTGGCGGGTACTCACAGGGAGAGCAGCTTGGACCAGCCTGAGCAGCAGGACATAGCCCAGGCCCAGCAGAGCAGCCAGGGACCCACAAGGCAGCAATGGGAGCCTCAGGGCTGGGGTCAGGGTCGCACCAGCAGCAACAGGGCCTGTGCCCAGGGCCAGGTGGCGGCCCACATGGATTCTGCAGTGCAGTGCCCCTGGCGGCTAAAGGAGGAATTACATCTCTTCCCAGCCGGAGCCCATCAAAGCCGCAGTGCCCCCTCGCAGGGAAACAGGTTAACAACCGGTTCTAAAACTGCTTCAAAATTTAACAACCAGTTCGCATGAACCAGCACGAACTGGCTCCAGCTCACCACTGCCTGAGGGAAAGGAAAAACAGCAAACATTCCAGCATGCTACGTGGCAACCTGCCACTGGATTAGAAATGGGCATTAATCACAAATGGACATGTGGGATTAAACCTAGAGACCCAATGTAAACCCTATCCTGGGTAAATCCTTGAAGCATTGTATCTGACTCAGACAGAGATCTGAAAGTTCTGTCCTTTTTAGAAGTTTGGCAACATTTGTACAGTGTGTCATACCCAAGGGTTCTGAATTTGATTTGACTCACAGGGTGTTTGTATGCAGTTTTGTTGTAGCCATATTGGTCCTGCGATATTAGAGAAATAGTTTTCTAACAACTTTTATTGGACAAACTTCTGTTGGAGTGAGAGGGACAAGCTTTTGATCATGTGACAAAATGGCCAGTGTTGGTATGGGGAGGAGTCCCATGATTTTCTTGGCAGGGGGACGAGAACACCATCCCTTGCTCTGCTTTTGGGGCACCAAGGACCCCTACTAGGAGCCCAGGAAGGTGGAAAAAGAGGGAAGGGGTCTGGGTTTGCTCTTCACTCCGATCCCCAGCCCCTCTCAACCTCTGTCGGTTTCTTACCTTCTTCCCCCTTGGTAGGGTTCCTCTCCCAGTGTCAAGGACTAAGAGTGAATCTCCCTGCTGCGCAAGGGCAGGGTCTCCCTTCCTCCAGATCTCTAGTCTTTCAATTCTCAGCAACAGACCTCCAAACTCCAGTCCTCTCTCTTTCCTCACTCTACCCTGTCTAGCTGAAGCACGGCTTTTTATTAGGTCCCTGAGAGGGCATTAATTGGCTACAGGTGCTCCAATTAACTTGTAGTAATCTTCCCTAGATTACAGGGAACCATGCCTTAATTACCTAGGGTTTATATATCTCCCCTGGACACTCTCCCACTGCTCCATCACAATGTACAGAAAGCTCTTCTTCAGGTCTGGAAAAGGTACAGTATCACCGCTAAATAGAAGGTTAAATGGACAGTTTAGCACAAATAGTTAGCACATAAGAATGGCCACACTGGGTCAGACCAAATGTCCATCTAGCTCAGTATCTTGTCTTCTGACAGCGGCCAATGCCAAGTGCCCCAGAGGAAATGAACAGAACAGGTAATCACCATCAAGTGATCCATCCCCGTTGCCCATTCCCAGCTTCTGGCAAACAGCAGCTAGGAGACACCATCCCTGTCCATCCTGGCTAATTGCCATTGATAGACCTTCCTCCATGGACTTATCTAGTTCTTTTTTTAACCCTGGCATAGTCTTGGCCTTCACAACATCCTCTGGCAAAGAGTTCCACAGGCTGACTGTGCACTGTATGAAAAAAATACTTTTTGTTTTAAATCTGCTGCCTATTAATTTCATTTGGTGACCCCTAATTCTTGCGTTATGAGTAAATAACACTTCCTTGTTTACTTTCTCGACATGATTTTATAGACCTCTATCATATCTCCCCTTAGTCATCCCTTTTCCAAGATGAAAAATCCCAATCTTATTAATCTCTCCTCATATGGCAGCCGTTCCATACAGCTAATAATTTTTGTTTCCCTTTTCTGAACCTTTTCCAATTCCAATATCTTTTTTGAGATGGGGCGACCATATCTGCATGTAGTATTCAAGATGTGGGTGTACCATGGACTTATATAGAGGCAATATGATATTTTCTGTATTACTATCTATCCCTTTCTTAATGATTCTCAACATTTTGTTCACTTTTTTGAGTGCCGCTACACATTTACTGGATGTTTTCAGAGAACTATCCACAATGACTCCAAGATCTCTTTCTTGAGTGCTAACAGCTAATTTAGATCCCATCATATTGTATGTATAGTTGGGAATATGTTTTCCAGCATGCATTAGTTTGCATTTATCAACACTGAATTTCATCTGCCATTTTTGTTGCCAAGACACCATTTTGTGAGATCCTTTTGTAGCTCTTTGCAGTCTGCTTTGGACTTAACTATCTTGAGTAGTTTTGTATCATCAGCAAATTTTTCCACCTCACTGTTTACCCCTTCTTCCAGATCATTTATGAATATATTGAACTGGGCCCCATGCAGACCCCTGGGGGACACCACTATTTACCTCTCCATTCTGAAAACTGACCATTTATTCCTACCCACTGTTTCCTATCTTTTAACTAGTTACCAGTCCATAAAAGGACCTTTCCTGTTATCCCACAACAGCTTACTTTGCTTAAGAGCCTTTGGTGAGGGACCTTGTCTTGGCTTTCTGAAAATCTAAGTACACTATATCCACTGGATCCCCTTTGTCCACATGCTCGTTGAGCCCCTCAAAGAATTCTAGTAGATTGGTGAGGCATGATTTCCCTTTACAAAAAACATGCTGACTTCTCCCTAACAAATTATGTTCATCTATGTGTCTGACAATTTTGTTCTTTACTATAGTTTCAACCAGTTTGCCTGGTACTGAATTCAGGCTTACTCGCCTGTAATTGACAGGTTCACCTCTAAAGCCCTTTTTAAAAATCAGCATCACATTAGCTATCCTCCAGTCATTTGGTACAGAAGCTGATTTAAATGATAGCTATGGGCTACAGTTAGTAGTTCTGCAATTTAACATTTGAGTTCCTTCAGGACTCTTGGGTGAATACCATCTGACTCTGGTGACTTATTACTGTTTAGATTATCTATTTGTTCCAAAACCTCCTCTAATGACACCTCAATCCATAGGAGCACCCACAGGAAAAAACCCACCAGCAGCTCCCTGCCCCAGCTCACCTCCACCTCTTCCCCTGAGCATGCCGTGTCCCTGCTTCTCCCCCTACCTCCCAGTGCTTGTCAATGCAAAACAGCTGTTTTGTGGCAGCAAGCACTGGGAGGGGGGGGGCAGAGGGAGAACACTGCATGCTTGGGGAAGAGGCAGGGCTGGGGTGGAGACTTTGGGGAAGGGGTTGGAATGGGGGCAGGGGCATGAAGGGGTGGGGCAGGGGTGGAATCAGAGCAGGGTTAGGGGGGTCGAGCACCCACCAGCACTGAGAAAAGTTGGTGCTGTCCTTCAGTCTGGGACAGTTCCTCAGATTTGTCACCTAAAAAGAATGGATCAGGCTTGGAAATCTCCCTCACATCCTCAGCCATGAAGACCAATGCAAAGAATTCATTTAGTTTCCCTGCAATGGCCTTATTGTCCTCGAGCGCTCCTTTAGTATCTCAATCATCCAGAGGCCGCACTGGTTGGTTAGCAGGGTTCCTACTTCTGACGTACTTAAATTTTTTTTTGCTGTTACTTTTTGAGTCTTTGACTAGGTGTTGTTCAAATTTTTTGCCTTCCTAATTATATTTTTACACTTCATTTGCCAGAGTTTATGCTCTTTTCTATTTTCCTCATTAAAGGATTTAACTTCCACTTTTTACAGGATGCCTTTCTGCCTCTCACTGCTTCTTTTACTTTGTTGTTTAGCCACAGTGGCACTTTTTTGGTTCTCTTATGTTTTTTAATTTGGGGTATTCATTTAAGTTGAGCCTCTATTATTGGGTCTTTAAAAAATTTCCATGCAGCTTGTAGGGATTTCACTTTTTCACTGTACCTTTTAATTTGTTTAATTTTCTCATTTTTGTGTAGTCCCCCTTTTTGAAAATAAATGCTAATGTTGGGCTGCTGTGGTGTTTTCCCCGCCACAGAGATGTTAAATTTAATTATACTGTGGTCACTAATACCAAGCAGTCCAGCTATATTCACCTCTTAGATCTGATCCTGTGCTCCACTTAAGACTAAATTAAGAATTGCCTCGCCTCTTCTGGGTTCCAGGACTAGTTGCTCCAATAAGTAGTCATTTCACATGTCAAAGAAACTACATCCCGTTCTGAGGTGACATGTACCCAGTCAATATGGGGATATTGAAATCCATTATTATTTTTTATTTTAACAGCCTCTCTAATCTCCCTGCACATTTTATAGTTACTATCAACATCCTGGTCAGGTGGGCAGTAAAATATCCCTACTGCTGTATTTTTATTATTAGAGCATGGAATTACTATCCATAGAGAGTCTATGGTACTGTTTGGTTCATTTAAGATTTTTACTTCATTTGATTCTAGACTTTTTCTTTCCCATATACTGCCACTCTCTCACCAGCACGACCAGTTCTGTCCTTCTGATATATGTTGTACCCTGGTATTACTGTGTTCCATTGATTATCCTCATTCCACCAAGTTTCTGTGATGCCTATTATATCAATATCCTCATTTAATACAAGACACTCTAGTTCACGCATCTTATTTAGACTTCAAGCATTGGTATATAAGCATTTAAAAACTTGTCACTTTTTAGCTGTCTGCCATTACATGATTTAATTGAAGGGGACTTTTTTCATTTGACTGTTTCTCATCAGATCCTACCTCTATTTTATCATCATCCATCCTCTCATCCTTACTAGAACATAATCTTCATTAATAGATCCTCCCTAAGGGATGTCTCTGTTTGAAGCATGTGCTTCTTTGCACCTGTCGGTTTTCCCCGCCCCCAGCTCTTAATATAAAAACTGCTCTATAACCTTTTTAAAGTGCCAGCAACCTGGTTCCATTTTGATTTAGGTGGAGTCCATCCTTGTTCCATAGGCTCCCCCTTTTTCCAAAAGTTTCTCCAGTTCCCAATAAATCTAAACCCCTCCTCCCTACATCATCTACATACACATATTCTAAGGGACCATTCAAGGGGAAGTGGCCTAACACTCCTGTAGTTGTAGGACAAAAAAGGGGATTAGTAGGTACAGATTGTTGTAATAAACCATAAACCCAGTATCTTTATTAAGACCATGATTTTAGGTGTCTAGCAAAGTTATGAATTTAAGATCCCAGGCTCATCTTTTAAAAGTGTTATGCAGGTTTCCTTTGAGGATGAGGCCTGATAGGTCAGAAATAGCGTGATCACTCTGTGATAAGTGTTCACCCATATATAATATGGTGGGTTTTGTCTTTTAGAATTTTCCTGTGTGAGTTCATTCAAGAGCATAATGATTGGTTTCACCCACATAGTTGTTATAGGGGCATTTAGTGCACTCGATGAGGTACATCACATGTTGATTGGCATGTGTAGGACCCATGAAACTTGAAAGGTGTGTTGATGGGAGTGTTGATTGGTCTAGCAGAGTATATACATCTGCACCTTTTGAATCTGTTCTGGCAGGGTCTGTGTGGAGCTTGCTTCTGATGAGCTTGGAGATGTGGGGGAGGGGCTGGCTTGAAGGCCAGAAGAGGGAGTTCAGGATAGGGATGTAAATATTTAAAAAGTTAACCATTTAAACAATTAAAATTGAATCAGTCAACCAATATAAGAGAAGGGCTGGGGCTGGCAGGCGTGGCCGGGGCTACTCTCAGAGGCACGGGGCTGGGGTTGCTCTAGCCAGCTGGCGCAGGGTTGGGGCCGCTCCCGCTGGCCCAGTGTGGCTAGGGGCTAACAGTTAGGGTGGGCTATAGTTGTTATACCCCATCCTGCAAGGGTGCTGAATATTTAACCTGGACTGTATTATGCAGAATGTGACTAAGGAAGTTTCCACATTGTTTTGTCCAACCCTCCCAATTTTGTGTCAGCAAGAGTAGATTACATGACAATGATTCATCTACCAGCTCACTTGAACTAATGAGCCATTTCCTCAGCTTTAGGTCTCCAGATGGCTTGCAATTGTTACATAGGAGGATAATCCTTACAAGGGAAGTGTCTTCCTCAGGAAGCACCATGGTGGCTCCCTTACAGCACACCACTTGCGTAAGTAGTGATAGGATTGCATGCTCCTAACCAGAAATCATAGAAAATCAAGTGGTAAGATCAATAAAGCAATTTTTCTTTTCCTTATGCAAATGTAGTGACTCATATGTATTATACTTCAAATGGGTAATAAGTCATGAATTCCACTGTTGTTAGTGGTGGAAGTGCTGGGATCACAGAAAATAACTGTTGCTTCACAATCAGTTTAAAAAAAAAAATCAGATACTTCCAGCTAGGCAGCTGGCTAAATAGCTGGAATTGCTGTTTTTATTTCCACACAGCACATGACAAAGCTGAGAAAATGCCTGGTGGTAGCTATTCTTCTCTGAAGCTGCAGTTGATAAATTGTCCATGCTATAATTTAAACTATAGCAGCACTTTCTACACAACTTTCTCTGCCTTGTGTTAATTGGCTGTTTGCTCCCTATCCCTCACTCTTCACCTCAGCTCCACTCTCCCCTTACCTATCCCATTCCCCACCTGATTTGTCTTTCATTTAGCTTATCCCCTCTTAAGTAAACCCATACCCCTCCAAAAATCATAGAACATGACCCTTCCTGCCATCACCTTGTTCACTCTCCCTGTGTCCTACCCCTTCCCTCCCCTCCCAGTGTATCTTATCTATTTAGATTGTTAGCTCTGCAGGGGCAGGAATTGACTACTCTGTGTTTGTACAATACCACCAGCCCTAAGACACTGCTGTAATAAACAAGATGAATTACTGTTCAAAAATAAAGAACTATGGCTGAAAACAATCTGCCAGACTGTGTGCCACATGGCTTTGTCTGTGTATTCAACAGTTCAAACTTTGCTATGAACTGGTCCCTTCAGGTACTCACATGCATTATTTTTCCAATGTGTTTAACTATACTGAGTGTGCATGCAACTCATTTTAAACTACTTTCAAATACTGTTACATGGCACACTATGAACAAGGCAAACATACATCAAAGAGGGCAAGTAACAGACAGGCAGGAAAAGGAGAGGCACAGAAAACAGGAGCAACCAAAAGATGCATTCTTCCAGATACTTTCACATTTTTGCAGCTGAGTGGCAAGAAATTATGGTAAGTCAAAGAAAAGGTAGCTTCTCAGCCTGGTCTGTATGATGACAGGCTGCAGGATGCCCTATTCCCGCTTCTCCCACTGCAGGGTTACCTACAACCATGGGGAATAAAGAACAAGTATTATTAAGTCCTTTGGCACAGAAATTTAAAAGTGAACCTCCTCCCACCCCGTTTCCAACTATGCCTCAAGTCCTTTCAGTACTGCCTGTAGAGCAGAAAGTCTAGACTTTCACAGGAGCAACCTTTGTGGAGAGGCCCACTGTTAAACCAATTTTAACAGCGTTAAATCGATTTAACGCTGCACCCGTTCACACTACACTGCTTATTATATTGATTTAAAGGGCTCTTGAAATCAATTTCTGTACTCCTACAAAACAAGAGGCGTAATGCTAAAATTGATATTACTATATCAGAGTAGGGTTAGTGTGGACGCAAATCGAAGTTATTGGCCTCATTATTTTACAGTAGCTACCCACAGTGCACCGCTCCAGAAATCGACGCTAGCCTCGGACCATGGACGCACCCCACCGAATTAATGTGCCTAGTGTGGATGTGCACAATCGACTTTATAATATGTTTTATAAAATCGGTTTAAACTAATTCAAATTTATCCTGTAGTGTAGACGTAGCCCTAGAGACCTCCAACTTCTCTTTTCAGAGAAAGTCCATGAGAGGATCTATTTCCCTTATCACTGCCGAGGCTATTATATTGTGGGTCACCAAGCAGGAAAGCAGAGCCGAAGGCTTACCATTCTGAGCCCTTAACGCAGAGGTGGGCAAAATTTTTGGCCTGAGGACCACATCTGGGTATGAAAATTATATGGCAGGCCATGAATACTCACAAAATTGGGGGTTGGGGTGTGGGACTCCGGCTGGGAGTATGGGCTCTGGGGATGGAGTCGGGGTGGAGGAGAGTGCTCTGGGATAGGACTGAGGGGTCTGGAGGGTTGGAGAGGGATCAGGCTCTGGGCAACGCTTACCTCAAGCAGCTCCAAGAAACAGTGGCATGTCCTCCCTCCAGCTCCTACGCAGAGGTTCAGTCAGACTACCTTGGGCACTGCCCTGTCTACAAGCACTGTCACTACAGCTCCCGGCCAATAGGAGCTGCAGGGGCAGCAGTTGGGATGGGGGCAGTGTGCAGAGCCCCCTGGCTGCCCCTACATGTAGGAGCCAGAGGTGGAACATACCGCTACTTCCAGGGGGCCAGAATGAATGGGGCAAGACCCTGACCCTGCTCCCCAGACTCTGCTTCCCAGTGGGAGCTTAAGGCCTGGAATAAAACATCTGGAGAACTGATGTGGCCCCCAGATTGTAATTTGTCCACCTCTGCCTTAAGGGATAGGCAAAAGTGCACCTGACCTTGCCCACAGGTGCCTCCGAGCACAAGCCCTGGCAGGAGCTGAGGAAGGCACCATAGTGTGTGCAGG
The DNA here is from genome assembly GCF_007399415.2 of Gopherus evgoodei. NCBI lineage: Eukaryota > Metazoa > Chordata > Testudines > Testudinidae > Gopherus > Gopherus evgoodei. Next base: position 36,010,003 of record NC_044329.1, read on the forward strand.
CACTTGCTCAGGGAGCTAGAACTGGGGCATGGCCTCCAATCCAAAAGCGAGGAGCACAGGGCCCCCTGAAAAGGAGAGTGGGGGCAGCACAGAGGAAGGCAAGGTGGGCACAGGCCTAGCCTGGAGACGAGGGAATGGGGTCCCCTGGAGGGGAAAGGGAGGCAAGGGAGCAGCGTGGGTGGGCAGGGCCCAGGCCAGAGAAAGGCAGGGGAGGGGGTCCCCTGGAGGGGAAAGGGAGGCAGGGGAGTCATGGGCCCAGGCCGGAGAGAGGCAGGGAAGGGGTCCCGTGGGGGGGAAAGGGAGGCGGGGGACCAGCAGGGGGGGTGTCATGCGCCCCAGGCCAGAGAGAGGCAGGGAAGGGGGGTCCCCTGGAGGGTAAAGGGAAGCAGGGAGGGGGACATGGGCCTAGGCCGGAGAGAGGCGGGGAGGGGGTCCCCTGGAGGGGAAAGGGAGGCAGGGGAGCAGCGGGGGGGAGGGACATGGGCCCAGGCCGGAGAGAGGTAGGGGAGGGGGTCCCCTGGAGGGGAAAGGGAGGCAGGGGAGCAGCGGGGGGGAGGGACATGGGCCCAGGCCGGAGAGAGGTAGGGGAGGGAGTCCCCTGGAGGATAAAGGGAGGCGGGGGAGCAGCGGGGGGAGACATGGGCCCAGGCCGGAGAGAGGCGGTGACGTGTCCCCGAGCGGGAAGGAGACAGGCTCTCCCCTTCCCCTGCAGCGCCAGATCCCGACACGCGTTACAGCCGCCAGCCGGAACCTTCCTGTTCTAGGCCCCAGCCCCCTCCGCACTGCGCAGCCGCTCCAGGTTTCCCTACTACTCTACCCCTCAACCGTCCGGAACCTCTTTCTTTCTCTTCTCGCGAGAAGTTACTTCACTCCATCGTCTTCTCTCCCCGATCGTATCCTTCCGCTTCTCCGAGCCCCTTTCTGGAGAGTTCTGTGTGAAAGGAGAGTGAGGAAATAGTTCCTGTAGCCGAGCGGGCCTCATCACCAGGTGATGCTGCCCCTCCGCCCGGCTGCCCCGCTGGTGACTATTGGGATGGTGGCGGAGTGATACGGCCTCGGAGGCAGCAGCGCATAAAGGCCCCGCGGAGTGATGCGGTAGCAGCTGCGGCAGTGAGTAAGAGTCCAGTGGCTGCCGAGGAACAGTGAGGCCCTTCCGCCGCACCGAGACTCCCTGCGCTGCACCTTCCCCCTCCCAATAGCTCTGCCACCGCCGCGCCCCTCCCCCCGCCAAGTAATCCCGAACGAGCTCCCCTCCCTCCCCCACGCCGCCCGAGCCGCGCGCCCCCTCCCCGCACCGAGCCCCTCACACACACAATGGCGCTGAAGAGAATCCACAAGGTAAGGGCTCGCGGGCCGGGGCGTCGCGCGCAGGGAGGGCCCGGCCGGGCTCCTGCTCGGCAGCCTGGGAGGGAGGCTGCCTCCCGTTCCCGGCCGCCACCTCGGCCTCCGTGTCCGCACCCGGCCGAGCTCAGGCTGCAGCCAGGGGTCGGGCTCGGCTGTGCTGTAGGCCCCGCGAAGGGCCTGGCCTCGCCCCCCGGGTCCCGAGTACTGGGCGGGGGGCGGCTTAGTGGTGGGGGAGGCCGGGCGGAGGGCAGCGCACCCCCCCTTACGTAACCTTGCTGGCAGGGGCTCCTCTGCCGCGAGGCGAGCCCCGAGCGGCTGCCCGCCGGCCAGTGTGCGCTCGGCCGAGAGGGAGCCTGCTCGGGCAGGGGCTTCCCGCAGCCCCAGAGCGGGGCTCCGCGCCGGCAGCTCTGAATCGGGAGCCAGCCCACTCGCCTGGCCGAGGTAGACATGCTCCTTGTCGCTGTCAGCCCCTCGAGCTCAGGCCGCCCCAGGACTGTCACTGCTCAGCCATCGCCGGGCGAGCCGAGCTGGCCTGAAGGGACCCCGCACGGGGCGGTTTGGGGCGATTGCATCTCTTTGTTGTTCTGAGGCTCGAAAATGGCCTGGCAGGTGCCTTTCAAAGACCCAGGTAGTCTCATGCGGGAGAAATGTGGGCTCTGTAGGCTGGAGAGAGAAATTAGTGACATTGTAAGAACAGACAGTGAAAGCTGAAAAACTGAAGGTGAGGTACTGTAACCAGACTCCTCAAATCTTCTGGGTTTTTATCAACACGTATTTAAGATCAATAACTTTTCTCGACTAAATAAAACTATTATTAAATCTTGAACACTTTGCCTTCTGTTAGGGGGTTAGTGCTCACAATATGCACCCACAGAAGCTGAAATCTGTAGTGGTAAACAAGCAGAAAAACCTCTACATCTTGTATGAGTTGAACGACCTAAATCAACTATTTTTTTTAAAGCTGGGTGACAAAATCTGAGGCAGAAGAGAGTTCTGGTTGCTCACCTAGTTATATGGTCTCTGTATAATCCCCGAGTCAAAAGTGGTAAACTCATTTTGATTATCAAAGTTAAACAAATAAGACTCTAATATAGGGAATAAAATCCTCAGATCCTAACAAGCTTTCTGCTCAAAGCCCCCCAAAGTTTCCCTCTGCTGTGGAGGACATGTAAAGTGCTGCCCAGGAGTTTTCTTTTGAGGCTGGAGGTAATTCTGTGTGTAGGAGTTGCTATCTAACCCCAGATCCTGAAACTCAGGAAGTCCTTCCCAGGTGCAAGTTTGCTTTTGTTTAACTTCAGTATTGAGTGTGGTAACATTAATAGGCATATGTACTTGCTGTATAAGCTTGTATTTTTTTCCTCAGCTGGAAAATTTACCCAGTAAGCATTTTAAACCTTCTAGTGAAAGCCTTATTTGACCTTTGTAACTGCTGTATCTAATTGTTTTTCTGCCCAGTTTCAGATTTAGTATTTGCTAATTGGAAGCTCCACTGTATCAGATTCTTGTATTTTGGTAGGTGGTAGTGCCTACTAATTTTTCCTAATCTATTCTTCCCTTTTAATCCCCTCTGCTCCTACTGGTTGTCTGTTAGTGGAGTGTGAAGTGACCATAGTTGTCAAACTGATTAGCTGAATATATTCAGCTAGACATAACAGTACAGTGCCATTTATTGTATGCTACCGCTCATTTACAAGTGAGCGAATGCAGATAGGAAGGGATGCTCAGAATGGCATGGAGTTGACTGGACTCCAGGTGGTTGAGGAGTGGATGAGTATGGAACTGATGGGGTGGCGGGAAGGTATGGAATTGATGAATCTCTTGGGGAATCAGTGTGGAATTGATGTTTTTCAAGGTGGACGCAAGGCAGAGTGCCCCTAGTTTATGACTTATCCTGTGGGAGAGCAGATATTATCCAGGGAACTTCGTGTGTCTCGCCAGCTGTGGTGGGAAGTATTTCAGGAAGCCCTTAGTTCCAATTTTGGGAGTGCCTCACTTAGTCCTGTCTCAGGTTCACCCAGGTCAACCCAATGCCTACCAGTCATAGCCCAAACAATATCCCCCCATCTGCCAGTGAATCCACCCTGCCAGTGCCCACCTCTGCAACTGTAGGGAGCCCCTATTTGTGCCCTCAGGAAACAATACACACTAATTAGCTGCACTCAGCACACATCACTCATGTCACCTCTGTGACCAGCTAGTCTCCAATTCATTTACAAATTTATTTTATTTTTTTTATTTATTGTATGCTACTGCTTATTTACAAGTAGCTTCATCAGATCATAGTTACTTAAAACACATCTGAAGGAAAATACACCTAAAATACTTGTTCTTGTAGGTCAGAAAAGTCTCCAGACTCCTGTCTCCTAGTCTTTTTGTAGGAGACTGTCAGTTTCTCTTGTACTCTGGAAAGCATTATAAGAAATTCTAAAGTAGTCATCCCCGTAGTATCTAATAAATACTTGAAAAGGACAGCTGTCCAAGAGTAAACTGTTGAGGAATCTTTTGCTACTCTGCTTAGTCTGCCAAACAAATGGCATACTTCTCCAAAACAAGAACCAACCCTGAACTTTGACTTTTAAGTACAAGCCCCATGTGTGCAACCTTCCTGTGTGTTTTCAGGTGTGGATTACGTGTTTCGATTCTAACTCAAAATTTGGATAAAATAAAATGTATAGCTTCTGGCTGATGTGGAGATCTTTGAGGCCATTTCTGTTCTGATGCACCCAGCAATGGACTTGCACCACACATGCAGACTAACTTCTTTTTCTGCTGTGATTGCATGGCATTTGTAAGTGTTCAGGAAGCTTTCTTTTAATGTTTTCCATTGATCAACTTAAAGTAGCTCATGGAGTGCCAAAAAATACCACTCTGAAAAAGCTTGTAAGCTTGAGATTTGTCTACATGGGGAAATTTATTGGCATAATTATACCAGGTTACCTATAGCAATATAATTCCCCCATGTGGACCTGTACTTATGGAGTAAGAGTGCCTTTTTCTGATGTAGCTTGTGTTACTTTGGCAAACTTGAAAATGTCTTAAGCTAACTTTGAAAAAGGCTCTCTACTTCTGGAATTAAACCACTATAGCTAGCTGATGATTTCCCGTGGTGAAAATATCTGTGATTTTACAGATATGCTAAGGGTAGCACTGGATCTGCACATGTTCACCAAATTGATATGCCTGTCAAATACCATTTGGCTTACCTTTGCTTTCAGCTGGGTTAAATTCCAGTTTAGTTGGTATCATTTCACTCTGCACCAGTCTAGCACCCCTGTAGACAGCATTAAAATGACAAGTGGTTCAGACAGTTCTCTCCCAGTGGCCTTTTCAAAGTCTCCTAGAGTCCACTGTCTCTGCAGGTTTGTGCCAGGAACTGAGAAGTACCCAGAGGGAGTTGTAGCCAACTGTAGAACAGCAGTAGTGTGAATATCAAGAACACTAGTAGGCATGGTTAGCATGGACTTTACCATTTGTACTAGGCACTTGTTTCAGTGCTCAAGTCTAGCCTGAAGTGGTTAGGTCATAACACGGCTTGATCACTCAGCCTTTAATTCTTTGTGTTTTAACAATGCAAGACTTGGAAGAAATTTCAGACCTTGTAACAGATGGAAGACTGACACTGAATAACTGTTCTTTCATCTGTTCACAAGGGTATTGGTATGGTGGCTGCCCTTGAATGCTAGTCCCATATTCAAAGATAATAAGTTTGTAGAAGGATGGGGCACTTTAAAATAACCATAATCCAAATGTTGGCTGTAAAAAATTTATCTCTAAATATTTGAAAAATGGCTGTGGCATGTGCTATAGCAACTAAAACTACATGCAGCCTTTTTATTCTAACATTGGAGGCATTCCAGTAGAGTGAAATTCATATTCTAAAATGCCAACTTTAAACAGGGTGGTGGTAATGGAGAACCACATCCCTTTGTGTGGGAAGGGCTCCTAAGCCATACATTTCTACAGATTTTAAGCTTTCATTGAAAAAGTTTTTAGCCCTTTAAAATATTTGGACTGGCCAGGTCTATACTGCTTTGCAGTTTGGACTATGCGGAGTAAATAGCAGTGTGTGCTAAAGTGCTGTGCAGTAACTCCTGTGTTGATGCTGCAGACTAACTTAAAGGTTTGTACTTTGCACTGAAGTAGTCCTGGAGAAGCAGCAGAATTCTTCATGGAGGAAGACCTCTCTTAAAAAACACCTCAGAAACTGGAATAGCAAATTCTCTCTCTCAGACTTTACTAGAGGAGAAAGTTGTGAGAAGTGGCTAAGGTAGCAACAGTCCAAAAGACTTTGTAGAATGGGGTAGGGAAGATGAAAGTTCCCTAGCTATGTTAGGGAAATAGGGGTATCAGTCTCTGGCCCGTAGGAAGATGTTTATTGTGAATAAGGCACTGTGAACTGGGATTTTAGATATCAAAGTTCAGTTTCTAGTTCTGCTACAGAATTTCTGTATGACATTGGGGAAAGTCAATTTGTCCTTGCCTTGAAGGGGTCTGGGGGGAGGAGGGTGGGCGGGCTGGGTGATTAGCTCACTAATGATATATTCTGATACTGTGGGGATGGGAGTTACAGAAGTACTTATGTTTGTGATCCAAAAGTTGAAGCCAATGATCAGTTTATAGGGACAGTACCCTGGTGGGGTTATGGTCTGAGATGGCCTCTTGGGAGTCAGGTCATTTCAGAGGCAAAGCAAAGTTGTTTGAAATCTGACTGTCAAGCTGTAGATGCTCCTAGAAGATCTTGTATGAAGTATGAAATCTGATACAGTGGCCACATCTCATTCAGCAGGTATCCGCAGGAGAGAGACTTGCTTTGGAGTTCTGTATTCTCTAGTCAGAGTGCTTTGAAGAAACTTTAGTCCTAAAACTGATGAGGTCTTGGATAAATTAAAGGCTATAAGATTAAACTGTCAGATCTCTTGGGTTGTGTTAGTCTGTTCCTTGCAGAAAATTTTCCTTCAGGTTGCACAAGGGGCAATCTCAGCAGACCTTATCTGCATGTCTGCTGACTCACATATCTAGAAAATTTGTGAAGCACTTCCCTGTTGGAAAAAGCAGATCTTCAGACAAATCTGAGGATATGCAGGATGACCTCAAACTGGTCAGGAGATCCAGAGTCTCCTACTTCCTCTCCACTATCTGGGGAACACTTGTCCCAACTCTTTCAGGCAGGGGAAATCATTTCGCTTGACGTCCTATTCAAAACTGTATGCCAGATTCCAGCTCATCTGCTTTTTTATGGATTCCTTATGGGAAAGATTGAGAAAAGATCTTAGTTCTGTTGAAAACAAACTGTAGAAGTGATGCCTGAACCTTACAAAGGGAAAAGACTTCTATTCTAGTATTTCCTTATCCCTAAGAGGATCAGTAGTCTGTGGCCTGATTCTGGATCACTGCAAACATCTGAATAAATCAAAATCTGTAGCTTCTTTGCAGAGTATAATACTTACACCCCACCTTAAGGACAACTTTGGGGCGTTCTGCTTTGGAGATGACTTATCAACATGTGGAAGCAAGTAAAGGCTCAAGTACCAGTTCAGATTCAAAGTGGACAACAGTAATTGGCAGGTGCTACCATCAGACCTTGTCATAACCAGAGAGTTTAATTACTGGTAACTGAATGGCTTATGTTTGAGTTAGCTATGCTGAATGAATTTAAATTTTGTCCTGTGTTCACACTGTACTCAAACACACTTTCATTTGTGTGTACTTATCCCACAACTCCAGCTCTGCTCCAGAAGCAGTGCATTTTGGGAGACTTGAGAAGGCCACTGATGTATTGTGGGACAATAGTGGAAGGACTAGGTGAACCATATCTTATTTGAATCCACGACACCAGTTTAGTCTGTACTGGTTAAGCATTAACTGGTTATTTAGACTTCAGTTTTATTAAAATTTGACACCAAAGGGAGACTATATAAAGTTCTAGGCATTCTTGACATATATTGAGACCTTTAAATTTTATCACCTGCTTGTAAAAACTGACCAAAGCAGCAGTACTCATCAAAATAGGATGCCTGTATGGAAATAATCTGTTCTTCCCACTCCTTCATTCTGGAATTCAGGTCTGAAGGCATTTGCAGGTGTAGAGTAACATGGGACAGTGGGATGGGGTAGGATATTTGTTATAACTTCAACTTATAGAATGTAGGGCTTGTCCTGAACATGCCCTTATACTGCCAACTAATAGTCGATGTTCTGTGGTCAGGCACATGAAATATAGTTTCTGTAGAAGTAATATAGCTGGTCTTTCTAGATAATGTGTTTTTCTGGAAGTTGCTCTGACCAGTTTTAAGGTACAGGCAAGTGTCATTCACTATTCTGTTTGCCATACCAGCAACTTTGCTTAAACTTCACACTTGCCTAATATTAAATCCTTAATGAGAGCTACTCTTTACTAAGGCTGTGTGGGGAACAATTTAGTTCTTTTGGCTGCATAACTTTAAACTTCTGCACCTATTATCTTCATAGACTTAGTTAAACTACTGTTCACTGTAACAGAATTTAATCTGCAGAACTGAAATTCAGTGAGACAAAGCTACAGATGAGGGTGAAAAGAGAACTTGCTTTATGTCCCATGAGGGAAGTTTCATGGTGCTTATGAGCTATGACTGTAGACTGTAAATCTCCTGAGGTTTATAGTACATAATACTTTGTCAGCAAAACTTTAGAATTTGAAAGTACACTGAGAAGTAGAAATAGTGGATTTGATTTAAATCACCAGTCAGGAAGGCTCAATTTAATCATGGTTTTCTAGATAAAAGTATATTCTTGTTGGTTATTATAACCTTAATACATATTCTTCATAACTCAGCAATAGATGCAGGTTTCATTTTTAGATGGTACACACTATACATTTTTTAAACAGTGATTTAGTTTGAAAACTTTTCAGATTTAGTTTTGCAGCTATATTAGAAAAGGAATGATTGTTTGGTTATTTCATTTACCAAAGATAATTGAAACAGATATTTATGAAATTGGGAGGTGAACGATCTCCAATTCAACAGGTCAGTCATTAATATTTGGAGGATTTTGTTGTCATGCTGTATTAGGAGGAGAACATCACCAGACAGACAGTAAAATTTGTATTTAACTAAAACAATGTTAAGTATTCTGGATTTTTTTTCTTCAGTGGCAAACGTATAGTATTTTTAACAAAACACACATGTCCCTCACTTCTCACATTTATCTTCCAGACTTCTTCTCCTCGTCCAGATCTGTTCTGCCCCCAGCACTCTTCTATTCATTGAACTTCTTGAAACTTTGTACTTTTAGGGCATGGCTACACTTGCAGATGTAGAGTGCTTTAAGTTAAACCAGCTTTCATAGAGTGCAGTAGGGAAAGCACTGCAGTCTATCCACACTGACAGCTTCAAGCACACGGGCATGGCCACATTTGCAGCACTTACAGCTGCATTGGGAGTGGTGCATTATGGGCAGCTATCCCAGCATGCAAGTGACTGCAATGTGCTTTGAAAAGAGGAGGGATGGGGTGGAGTGTAACAGGGAGTGTATTCAGTGTATGGGGAGGGGGAGAGTTTTTTGGGGGGGCTGAGAGCATGTCAGCATGCTGTCTTGTAAATCCAGACAGCAGTAGACCTCCCCCTTCCCCTGCCTCTCTCACTCCACATTCCACAGTAAAGGCAGAAACGGAGCTTTGAAAGGGCATTTCAGCATTCCTACAGGAGTTCAAAACAGTGACGAGTGGCCACTTGACTTAAAGTGATTATAGGACTTTTCTGGAGGCCGATCAGAGCACAGTAATGCAACACCTCATTCCCACTGATGTCTGGGCGTTGTAGCCAAGGCGCAGCAAACGTTATTCCTCTTGCCGAAGTGGAGTACCATCCGTGCTGTAGCTGCGGAGTCAGCGCATGCTATGAGCCTTGCCAGTGTGGATGTGTAGTGAGCTAGTGCACCTGGGGCTCCTTTATTGTGTTGTAAGTCACAAGTGTAGCCAAGCCCTTAGAGAGAGGTAAGGGACTGACTCTGTGTACACAAATTTGCAAAGGGACAATAGAGCTGAGGTCTGTTGTTTCTCATCTCTCTATATTTATTTAATATTTTTGCTGTTAACAAACATGTTACCCCTGGAGATACATCTACAGTTCAAGAACTGCAAAACTAAGCATCTCTGATGGTATCTTCTAGACCAGGGATCGGCGACCTTTGGCACGTGGCCCATCAGGGTAAGCCCCTGGCAGGCCGGGACGGTTTGTTTGCCTGCAGCATCCACAGGTTCGGCCCATCACAGCTCCCACTGGCTGCGGTTCGCTGTCCCAGGCCAATGAGGGCTGTGGAAAGTGGCAGCCAGCACATCCCTCGGCCCGCGCTGCTTTCCGCAGCTCCCATTGGCCTGGAATGGTGAACCGTGGCCACTGGGAGCTGCGATCAGCTGAACCTGCGGACACTGCAGGTAAACAAACAATCCCGACCCACCGGGGCTTACCCTGATGGGCCGCGTGCCAGAGGTTGCTGATCCCTGTTCTAGACTGAACACTGAGTCCCATTGGGTAAATAGAAAGATTAATCTAAATATATGCAGAAGGATGTGGAACCCCGTAAGGTTGGGTCCCTAGTCTATGAACTATTGGAACTCATTTACAAAACTTTTCTTAAACATTACATGAATATATTGTCTCCTGCTATAGAATTAGGATTTATAATCCCTATTCCATGATAAGATACATTATAGCTCAAAGATATCTTAATTAAAACCATCTTTAGATAGGTTTTTTTCCTCAACTGCATTTCATAAGAAAAACCCAACCCTGATTTTTTTTTAAATTGATTTTTTTCCACCCTGGAAGTAGATATGATTAACCACTGCTAGGCACATGCAGAGCTTATGACTGCTGTGAGAAATAAATGTGGTTCATAACTCTTACAAATAATATGCTGGCAAAGCCAAGAAGCTCATATCTTCAGCCGATGGCATATGTTTTTTTATCAGCAAAACTGGTAGACCCTGTAACTTACATAAGAATTGCCATATTGGGTCAGAATAAAGGTCTCTATAGGCCAGTATCTTATCTTCTGACAGTGGCCAATGCCAGGTGCCCCAGAGAGAATGAACAAAACAGGTATCATCAAGTGATCCATTCCCTGTCGCTCATTCCCAGCTTCTGGCAAACAGGCTAGGGACACCATCCCTGCCCATCCTGGTTAATAGCCATTGATGGACCTATCCTCCATGAATTTATCTAGTTCTTCTTTGAACCTAGTTATAGTCGTGGCCTTCACAACATCCTCTGGCCAAGAGTTCCATAGGTTGACTGTGTGTTGTGTTGAAGAAATACTTCCTATTGTTTGTTTTAAACCTGCTGCCTATTAATTATATTTGGTGACCCCTAGTTCTCGTATTATATGAGAGAGTAAATAACACTTCCTTATTTACTTTCTCCACACTAGTCATGATTTTATAGACCTCAATCGTATCCCTCCTTAGTCATCTCTTTTCCAAGCTGAAAGGTCCCAGTTTTATTAATCTCTCCTCATATGGAAGCAGTTCCATACCCCTAATAATTTGTTGCCCTTTTCTGAATCTTTTCCAATTCCAGTATATCACTTTTGAGATAGGGCGACCACATCTGCATGCAGTATTCAAGATGTGGGCATCTCATGGATTAATATAGAGGCAATATATTATTTTCCGGCTTACTATCTATCCCTTTCTTAATGAGTCCCAACATCTTGTTCACTTTCTTGACTGCCACTGTACATTGAATGGATGTTTTCAGAGAACTAGCCATAAGGACTCCAAGATCTTTCTTGAGTAGTAGCAGCTACTTTAGACCTCATCATTTTTTATGTATAGTTGGGATTGTTTTCCAATGCACATTACTTTGCATTTATCAACATTGGGCAACAAAATGGCAGATGAAATTCAGTCACCTAGTTTTGAGAGATCCTTTTGTGGCTGTTTGAAGTCTGCCTGAGACTTAACCATCTTGAGTAGTTTTGTATCATCTGCAAATTTTGCCACCTCTCTGTTTAACTCTTTCCTCCCCCCCAGATCATTTATGAATATGTTGAATAGGACTGGGCCCTGTACAGACCCCTGGGGGATACCACTATTTATCTCTCTCTTTCTGAAAACTGACCATTTATTCCTAACCTTTGTTTCCTATCCTTTAACCAGTTACCGATCCACAAGAGGACCTTCCCTCGTATCTCATGCCTGGTTACTTTGCTTAAGAGCCTTTGGTGAGGGACCGTATCACCTTAGTTTGAGGAGGAACGTTACTGTTCTATTTTTGGGGCTTGGGATAGGACTGTACAAGGGTGGGTTAAGTTGCAGAATACGTCTAGTCTTTTTACGTCCATTCTAGATATAGCCGTTAACCTTGATCATGCTCTTGATGTTTTGCAGAAGCTATGAGGATTTAATTTAGGACTAGTGATTCATGGAATCTCTTGTAGGTGAGCTGGCATTCCTCCTGGAGGCTATAGGGTTCTTAAAAGGTGTTATAAAGATGAACTTGATCTCCATCAGCCCTTCATCTGAGGGTTTATTACACATAGTGCAGGTAAACTGGTAGAGCTAAAACAACGAGGAGTCCAGTGGCACCTTAAAGACTAACAGATTTATTTGGGCATAAGCTTCCATGGATAAAAAAAACACTTATGCTTAAATAAATCTTGTTAGTCTGTATCCACACACAAGGAGTCTGGTGGCACCTTAAAGACTAACACAGCTACCCCTTCGGTAGAGCTAGTAACCCTCAGGAATTAGTTTTAAAAGCAGTGTCAGAAAGATGGCAGACTTAATTATTCATTCATCTTGGATCAAGGAGCTTAGAAACTGCTGGAGGCTTTAGTGGATCTTATGGAAGTCTCTGGCATACATGCTGACAATTTTTGTACCAACTGAGTACTTTGTGCATCTCAAGACCATGTTTTCAAAAGGCAGACAACCACTTGGTGGGTGCACATATTTTTGGCACACACTTAAGAAATGAGTCTTCCCCAACCCTGGTTTCATGTGCAATTGTAACTGCATGGGGAAATGATTAGGGAAAATCAAACTGCCAACATGCTAGTACAAACACAGTGGCACATAAAGATTACTAGTGCCTCTGCTTTTCCAGCAGATCTTGTAATCTTAGTCTCTTCAGGGTTCAAAGTCAATCATTTGCCTACTGAAGTTACTATGACCAGAGCTCTAAAGAGAATGTTTTGTGGACGTTAATTCCTCATTTGTCATTCTAAAGCTTCGAGAAGTGTGATGCTACTTCTTGCTGACACAATGTCTGAAATAGAGAACTTGGGTTACTTACAGCTACCAGTTTCAGTGAATTTATGCATCACATTCCACTCAACTGCCATCTTGTTGACACAGATTCTAAAACTAATTCCTGACAAATGGTTCTTGAGGGTTCTTAGCTCTACCAGTTTACCTGCGCTGTGTGTAACAAACCCTCAGATGAAGGGCTGATGGAGATCAAGCTCATCTTTGTAAAACCAAACCTGAATTTGCAGCTTAGAGTAGGAGTTGCATCATTAACATGACTACATACATATGACTTGATCTGATGAATCGTGGCTTTCCTAGGGAAACTACTATGCACAACTTCATTAATTGTGAGATTAATTAGAGGCAAGAGGAAATAGCATCATTGTGGTAACAGCTCAATTTCTAATGATAGCTATAACTCTACCCTGTATTCTCATCTGCCATAGTAGCAGACTCTTATATATGGTGTCTAATGAGTGCTGTAGTGAAACTCATGACAGCAGCACTGCAAGATGATATAACATAGTTTGGAAAAGTAATGTGGCACCTCTATATATAATGCATTGAGTGAACTGGCTTTATGCTAAAACTACAGTTTGTATAAGCAGCAAAGAATCCTGTGGCACCTTATAGACTAACAGACGTTTTGGAGCATGAGCTTTCGTGGGTGAATACCCACTTCGTCAGTTTGTATGTGGAACTTATTGCCTCCGCTTTATAGCAAGGAGGCTGTACAATGGGTTCTTAGGCCTATAGTTTGTTGGTGGACCTGAAGTTTGTCCTGTATGTGAAAACTCAAAGCATTGTAGCTTGTGAGGGAGGTATAGTAGTCTTGATCCCGAGTGTAGTAGTGGTCCAACCATACAAGTGTATAGCTAAGATGGAGTGGGTGTGTTGAAGAGTGGTAAGAGGGAGGTCTAGGCTGGGGGGCTGGAATTTTGAGTACTATCAGTCATAGATTGATTTAGTTACCTCTCTCAAATAGTGACAACGTCGTGATATAGATCCCCTGTCACTTTAAAGGTATCTCAGTCTTTATTTAGTCTTTGGAGTTAATATCTATTTCAAAGTGAGATGGTCAGTATTGTATTGACCCCTAGGGTCCTCTCTGGGACTGGGATCATGGGGTATCATCACATACAGCCTGAGTGGTGTGGACAGAGCCCAGTGCTTGTATCAGAGCAGTCTGCAGTGTAGGAGGCCTGGGTGGCTCAGACACTTAGCTAACCACTTGAGACTTTGAGGGCTGCTGCTATAGTTAAAGTGGCTGGCGCAGAGTTGGGTGACACTGCTGCTGTTAGGGTGGCAGGGGCATGCAGCCACTAATGCTTATAGGGCTTGATTTGAGGGCTGTCAACACTACACCATTCAAGCATTGATTCTTCTGCTGTAGTGGTGCATAAAGGGGGCCTCTCTTGCACAGGACAACAGGCAGTGGGTTTTCCACCACTTGTCTTCAGGCTGGCTGGAGCCCCTGCTGCTCCCTGTTCAGTCCAGTCAAGGAGATAGAGGGACAGGGAAGGGACCTCAGCCCCATGAGGTGTGCAAGTCCTTTTGCTGGGGTGGACTGGGGCTGAAGCATCGCTCTTCCTGAATGGGCACAAGTTCACTTGATGAGCAGCACATCTTGGAGACCCCTAAGCCTGGCATGAGAAGTGGTTGTAGGCACCCCAGCAGATGATAAAAATCATCTTTGCAAGCTACCAGTGCCCCACGCACAAGTGGAGCCATGGGGCTTCCTGTATAGGGATGTATATACAGCCTAGGATTGTCTTAATCCAATTTTGGAAGCACTTAAACTGTGGAATAACTGAGAACAAGATCTGATCTAAAAGCCTTTAGTTGCCCATTTTGTCTAGCTCAAGACGATATCCTTGTGGTGAAAAGTCACAGTACAGAAATGAAACAGCAAGTAAATCTAAATAAAACTTAACTTCACTTTTGTTAAGGAGTATATTTGACCCTTAATTAGATGTAGGTTGCAAACTTTCTTCCCATAACAGCTAACTATCTTGATCCTTGCTCTTCAGTACCACTGTTTCCCCATAAGCCTCAAACACTGTCAGTGATCTAACTATAGATATTCAAATGTGGGTTAGTCGTACTAAGAACCAGAATGGCTCCACTAAAACTTTCAGTTTTGATTCAAGGCCTCTTTTTAAGGCTTGTGTATTAATCCTAGCAGGCTATGCTGTGTGAGGTAGAAGTTAAGTCATAAAGGATTTATTTTAGAGACCTATTCTAATGACATTTACAGAGAAAACGTGCATAAACAGGTTACTGTAATTAAATCTTTGAGACTGTTTAATGCAAATATTTATTAATTTATTAGATGACTGGTTTCAGTTCATTTGTAGCTAAACATTTAATCCAGTGTCAAAATATGGATTAGATTAAAAACTCAAAATGCTTATAGATTTGCCAGAAATTTGCGAAGAGTAGAAGGCTCTTAAAGCCGAGATTCCATGTGAATGCTCCCTGGGCGTTGCTTCTTTCCCGCTCATTCTTGGGTGTTACAACCTGAACAATACTTCAGCAAAAGGTTATTTATATTCTGTAAATTTGTAAGCAGCAGAGGTATAACTGAACTAGTGGGGAGGCATAAACACCTGGATGTGAGGAGGAAAGGAAGCGCTGTTCCTCTCCCCAAATTTGTTGGTCAGCCAGAAAGCAATATGAGAGTCAGATGCTGCATTTTTCTCAGCAGTAGGGGCTTGGGCGCTCTGAATTTTCCATACTTGGGTACAAGAAGGAACAGAAGTTTCAAGTGTGGTAGATGTTCCAAATGGAAAATAACTTCATGATGTTCATGTAGCATTCTAGGCAATGGGTCAGTGCTGCCAAAAGTTAACTAAAGCACAATACCCTAACCTAAAATTCTTAAACTCACCTTAATGCTTTCATCGAAAGAGCTAATTATAACACCTTAAAAGTAAGAAGTTCAATAAATGCAGGGAAACTCATAACAAGAACTCCTGTTGGCACAAACCTCTCCAGTCTACCTAACACTTAGCTCATAGCACCTTTCTTCAGTGGATCTGAGTGCTTGACAAAGGAAGTCAGTATCTATCCCCATTTCACAGATGGGGAAGCTGAGTCGCAGAGGCAGCATGAGTGGCCCAAGATCACCTAGCATGTCAGTGGCAGAGTCAGAAATAGAACCCACATCTGAGTTCCAGTCAGTAGCTCTATCTACTGGGCAGCACTGCTTCCTGCTTAAATCCCCAGTACCCTGAACTGTAGGAGAAAGTGTCTCAAACACAGTAAGATGTCTGAGAAAAACTAGTGGGACCAACTTGTTAACATTGGGATTATCAGGGATAATCTATTACTTACATAAAATATAAATCTATAATAGTCATTTTTGGAAATCTTCCTAAAGCATGAAGCTTGTAGGATGTGTGTGTGTGTTCTGGACTGAAGTTCAAAATTCTGTGGTTACTTAAAACTGGATTGAAATTTCCTCAGAAATGTTCTGAACCATGAAACACTGACTCCAGTGCCCATAGGAGTATGAGACTTCCAAAATGAGATTCCTCAATTAACTTGACCATTGGTTGGGCACTTAGTACATACACACTCTCTACTTTCTTTTAGTTTGAGTGCTACATGCTCCTCAGCAACTCCATGTATAACAAGTTCAAATTCTGATAACATTCTTTCCCTAGGGACCTCAGGAGGTCATCTGGTCCAACCCCTGCTCAAAGCAGGACCAGTTCCCAAATTGCCCCCTCAAGGATTGAACTCACAACCCTGGGTTTAGCAGGCCAATGCTCAAACCACTGTCCCTCCCCTTAAAATATATGGGGATATACCTATATCTCATAGAACTGGAAGGGACCCTGAAAGGTCATTGAGTCCAGCCCCCTGCCTTCACTAGCAGGACCAACTACTGATTTTTTGCCCGAGATCCCTAAGTGGCCCCCTCAAGGATTGAACTCACAACCTCGAGTTTAGCAGGCCAATGCTGCTTCTTACACTGAACTAATAGCTGCTGGTCACTACAGCAGAAGCATGCAGGTAACATGCATTTCCCTATTCATAGGCCATTTTTACCTTTGGGTAAAGGTCTGGTTTTTGGGAGTTCTGGTATGGATTAAGGCTATATTCCTAACTTCATCTTCGTTACATGGCCCAGGCTTAAAAAGTGGGATTTAATGTCACCTATCTTAATTTTGTGAACATTTAATAATGCCTTACTATAAAAGCACAAATAGCTAAATGGAAATAACTTGAAGCAGGATAATAGACTTTTCAGACCGGATTAGTTTCTCTGTTGTCTGAGATCCTATCCCTAATTTATTAATATAGTTGAGAACAGTCTAAAGGGAAGTAACTGAAGATGCAAGTGCAAGGAATTTAAGGCTAAGATGGAACATGGGGTCTTTTAGGTATGTTGGCTGAAAGTGAAGCTAGTTCAGCACTGCTTACAGGGGACAAAAGATTGATGTCATAAGTGCAGGTTTTGATTAAACTTCAAAACTAACTTCACATAGTAAGAAATGATCCTCACCAGATAAATGAAGTTCCATTTGAGATTTAGGAACACACCACTGAGGGAAAAGTGCCGCTGAAGTACCACTGTCAGTTTTTTTGTGAGAAGCAAAATGTGATTTGATTTTTGGATTAAGTGAAACATCAACTGTCCGTCCATTCTTTTTTTTAGGAGTTGAATGACCTGGCACGTGATCCCCCAGCGCAGTGTTCAGCAGGGCCTGTTGGAGATGACAGTAAGTACTGCCTGAGTAATAAGGCATCTAGCATGCACATTCATAGGCAATACTGGCACTGGCCTCCACTTTCTTATCTCTAAAATGGGAATACCGAACTCACAGGAGTCTCCAGCTTCAGGAAATACTCATAAAGTCTTATCTGAATGGAAGATCCTAAATAAGTGCTAGATATTACTCCATGTACGCTTTCAGATGTTACCCAACACCTTAATATTTTCCTCCTGGTAGTGGAGATCTTCCAGTCGCTCTTAATTATTGCAGACATCTTAAACTCTCTTTACCTTCTGTTACGTATTCTCTTGTATGAACAGTGGTACACATGGCTTGCGGCTACAACAGCAGGTAAAATGCTAGGGTGTAGCTATCAGAGTTCCTATCTAAACCAGCAAGATACCCAGGCTTAACATATCTTGTAATGCATTATCTGCCTTTATACAGAGGATGCCATCAGGACTACAGTGTATACAGGAGCAGGTTTGAGATAAGGTTGTCACATTAAATATAACCCTTACATAAAATAATATACATGACAAGAACCTTAGCTTAAAAAATCCCTAAAGCATTAATAACAGAAATTAATTGTTGTAGTCTGATATAAACTGCACAATCCAATTATCTCTACTTTAGTCTTGAAGAAAGCGCCATATCAACCTCTCTGAGGAAGAATATGGGGGCACATTCTTACTATGGTCAGACAATTTAGACACCGAAAGAATCTCTGTCCTCAATCTCAGTATCAGTATGGTTGTATTAAGGGGAGATCTGGGTCATACTTGTGGGTCTTTGTTTTTAAAGTAGGCAAGAAAAATTGGGGATCCACCATATGTATCAAAACAGAGCGTTAACATCTAGGAGTCTGACTTCTTCTAGGGCAGTGGTTCTCAACTAGGGGTATGTGTACCCCTGGTGGGGTGCAGAGGTCTTCCAGGGTCAACTCATCTAATTATTTGCCTACTTTTACAACAGGCTACAGAAAAAGCACTAGCAGTCAGTACAAACTAAAATTTCATATAGACAATGACTTGTTTATACTGCTCTATATACTGAGGGTCTTCTGCGCCAAAAAAAATTAAAATTCTGCACACTATTTTAAAATTCAGCAAATTTTATTGGTCAGTAAATAAATGTGGAGGCTCCAGCATGGCAGTGGGGAGCACAGGCCACTGACTGCACACAGGTAGATCACCCTGTGTGCTGTGGCACTGTCCCCCTCCCCCGCCAACATTAGCTCAACAGTAAAGTTGTACCCGATTCTGACACAGTGCAAGGACCAGGACTGTCCCAGAAACACCCCGGGGCCCTGCCCCTCTGTGTCAAGCACACTAGATATAGGCAGGCAGGCTCAGCCCAGCAGGATCCAAGTATGGAGGGGGTTAGTGAAGGGAGATCCAGGTATGGGGTGATAGGGTTCTGTGTGGGGAGCTTGGTGATGGTGGGGATCTGGGTGTGAGGGAGATCTGGATGAACAGGGGGTGGGGGGAGTTTGAGTGCAGACACAAAGGGGTGCTGTGAGAGGGTCCAGGTGAAGGTGGTTGGGACTTGTTGAGGGGTGATGTCTGGGTGTGAAGGGCTCAGCTGCACGGGGTCCAGGCGCTGGCTTGCTCTGGGTGCTGGCTTGGTGGGGTTCAGTGGGGTGGGAGTCTGCATGTGGGGAGCTAGTGAGGATGGTCCAGGTGCATGTGGGATGGGACTTCTTGGAGTGGGGGTTTAAGTGTGGGGGGTGGTCTGGGTGCAGGATTAGGTCCAGATGCAGGAAGGTAGGGATTGGGGGGTCTGGATGCAGGGGGCCTCCAGATGCAGCGGATGAGGCTTGTTGTGATGTGAGTTTTAGTCAGTGGCGGTTCTGGGTGCAGGGCATGAGGCTTGACGGGGCAATCTGGGTATGAGGTGGGTCCAGATGCACAGGTTGGGTGGATGGGGGAGCAGCTCCCCATATAGCGACTCCTCTCGTTCTGCCCTGACAGAAGAGCAATGGGGGCAGGACAGACTCCTGGACGTATTCCTTTCCACACAAATGTACACATTCATAGGAAGGTAGGATATTGGACTAGTGATGACTAGTCCAGTGTCCTGTCTTGAACTCTGACTAACATCAGATCTTGCACAGGAAGCAAGAAACCTCAAAGTGAATATTTTATTAAATCTCCTGTGTAGGAGAAACTTCTTCTTAACCCCACAAAGTTTTTTGCGTGTCCTGCAGCATGAGGTCTTATATTCCATATATAGCAGGCTTTTTCAACCTGAGTCACCAGAATGTATCAAAGGGTCTCAGAACCAGCTGGGCTCCCTACTCTGAGCATTGTGACCTGTTATATGGAGTTGCAGCAGTGCTTGGGTTTGGCCAAACTGCCTCTCTGGCTCTGTATCATTATGACAATCAGGCCAAGTTTGTGTGAGTGGTGCTCTGACCCCGTTTTCCGGGTCACAGTGCCACTCACCAATCCAGGCCTGGCCAGCTCCTGTCAGGGGGTCTGGGCCAAACCTGAGTGGCGCTGTGATCTTAAAGGTTGTGATACCTGAAGCAGGGAGCTGAGCCCACCCAGACTCATTGGACAAGAGCAAGGAGAGGGCAGTTGGGAAATAGTGGCCCCCAATGTAACCCCTGCCCTGCAACTCAATCTATCTTCCATACTTTCTTGCTGCCCCCATCCCAAGTCCCTGAGGCGGTTCTCTCTCCTAGTTGGATGATTCCTTCTGTTGTACCACCCCTTTTACTCTCTTCCCTCCATGGGCATTATGTGGGGGCTGTATTTTTTGGGGAACTATTGGCTTGCCACCTCTTTGCCCCCAGTTCCTTCATCAAACCCACAACTCCTTCCACACTATACCACAGACTCCCCACTTTACCTCCAGGTCCCCAAATCTCACCTGCCCCATAGTGCCATTTGCCTCCCTGGGCTATGGGGGAGAGGCTGTTTTGGGGGTATCTCAGTTTGCCACTCCCAGTTGCCACTGTATGAGGTCCTCAGCTGTTTGCATCTGGCCAGAGGATCTGGAATCTTAGCTCTGAGCACCCTGATGGACCCCTGTGGGGGGCGGGCATCAGGTCTGGGGAAGCATGGGCAGGGGAGAAATCTCTGGGTTGTGACAAGCCATCAAGGTTTACCAATGTATTTTGAGCCCAAAGGTTGAGACTTGCTGACTTTTTAGCAGTCTTTTATCCTGGGTAATTCTAGACCAAGGGTCGGCAACCTTTCAGCAGTGATGTGCCAAGTCTTCATTTATACACTCTAATTTAAGGCTTCGTGTGCCGGTAATACATTTTAATGTTTTTTAGAAGGTCTCTCTATAAGTCTATAATATATAACCAAACTACTGTTATATGTAAAGTAAACAAGTTTTTCAAAATGTTTCAGAAGCTTTATTTAAAATTAAATTAAAATGCATATCTTATCAGTTTAGTGTGATCCTTGCCCTTGCTTTTTCTTACTGAGTTTTCCAATGTCTGGCACGTATTTGGATACTTTCAGCTGCACACAGGCTTCTGAGTGATCACTTGTTAACTGGCTCCGAGAGGGACAGAGGACAGATTTCATATGTGAAAATACCTGTTCACACAGGTATGTGGATCCAAATGCTGAAAGCGTTGCAAACGCAGTTTTCTCCAAACAGTTAAATTTCACTGGCAGGGATGTCCAGCAGGTCAGAATAGAGGGCCCATGATTTCTCTCAGTAGCTTCAAGTGCGCTCCGCGAATCCACAAACTTTAATGTCCACAATTCTGAGCTTTTTAACTAAATGAGTTACATTTCGAAATTTTCAACACCCATCCACTGAAATACAGATAAATGCAAGTCACTTTTGTTGAATTTTTCAAGTTTAGTTAGAAAAGAAAGCATTGGGCCAAATTGCTGGAAATCTTGAAATCAGCCAGAAAATTCTGATTCCAGTTCTTGCATGTACTTTCCAATCTCATCGACATTGACAGTGCAATGTGTCGATAGCTCTTTTATGAGTTGGAAGTAGTGGAAGGTAGAAGTTTGAATATCCGTGGGAAAAACTGCTAGTTTCACAACAAATACTTTCCAGGCTTCATAAAGATCCAGAACTGTTTGTCCTGCCTGGAGACAGAGGTTGAGTTGGTTTAGGTGAGCGGTGATATCAGTTAGAAACATGAGTTTACACAGCCATTTGTCATCATCCAGTTTGCGATAGCTTTGTTCTTTTTCCGACAAAAAGGCCTTGATTGCATCAAAACAGTTTACAAAGCGCACTAAAACCTTGCCACGACTTAGCCACCGAATGTTGCTTGAAGTGGGATGTCGTTATGAGCACTGTCCATCTCTTCTAGCAGTGCCTGAAATTGTGAGTCAAAGCAGATCGAGCAACAAGGAAATTCACAATTCGCACCACTGTATTCACATTATTAAGCTCTGAAATAGAAGTTTTAGCACACAGGTTTTCTTGATGTATGATACAGTGAAATTTGACTGTCGGATGGCCAATTTGATCTTCAAATAACTTTACAAATCTCTTCTGTTTTCCGACCATGGCAGGAGGATCATCTATTGTCTCACACAATATTTTTCTGATGTCAACTCCTCGTTCTTCAAAATGGTTTACAAAACTTTCCAGTATATCTTCCCCCTTTGTTGTGCCATGCAGGGGTTTTAGGCAGCAAAGTTCCTCTTGGATTTCATTGGAAGCACAATATCTTGCGACAACTGCCAAATGTGGAATGTCGTTTATATCCACGCTCTCATCAACTGCAACACTAAATGCTGCTGTGTCTTTTAGTGCAGTCGTCTGCTTTTCCTTAATGTTTTCTGCCATTTCACTTATGCGTCTCTCAACTATTCTGGCAGAGATGGGCAGACCTTTTATTCTAGATATGATTGTATCTTTCTTTGGCAAATCATTGAACAAAATCTCCAAAATGCTGAGAGAAACTTTTTATATATTCCCCATCTGTAAACGGCTTTCCGTTTTTTGCAATGCACTGTGCAGTCTTGTAACTTCCTTCTGTAGCTTGATTTTTCTTACACTTAAGCTTTAAAAAACACTGCTTTGCTTCTCATAGGCTGCTACTGCCTTTTTGATTTAGTCTTGTCTGCTTCGTCAAGAAAAGTTTTCTCAGGCTTTGTTTCAAAATGTCATTGAACACTTGATGTGCGACATACAACACTTTCATAACAGAAAGCACAAATAGCACAGTCCTTCTTTTCAATAAATCCAAATGTGTCTGTCCAAGCAGGCTGAAATGATTGGACATCTAGCTTCGCTTTCTTAGGAGCTGCCATTTTGACAAATATTCCCTTCAACTCTCAGTGGGGGAAAAGTGGCAATAGAAGGCAGGCACAAGGTCAAACGTGGTGTGGTCTGATATAAGCAATTTTAAGATGGGGGTGCTGAGCTGCACCTGCTCTTGCCTTGTGTGCAACCCTCACTGTCCCAGGCTAGAGACAGTGGGCCACAGCGGGGAGGCTGCAGAGCAGTGATCCAAGGCCAGGAGCAGAGCCCAGAGTGGCCTGCTGGGACTCCAGACCAGAAAGCAGGTTGAGCAAGGCTAGAGATCCAGATCCCAGCTGGCAGGAGGTCAGTGGCTGGAACCCTAGATCGGCCATGGAGGTGAGTGGAGGTCGCGGATGGTAGGGCTGAGCATGGCTGGAGGCCTGGACCCTGTCTGGCAAGGGGCCTGCACAAGGTGAGTGGGGCTGCGGCGGGGGGGACCCTGGCTGGCAAGGGACCAGCAGCTGGAACCCCAGAGCAGCGACTGAGCAGCTCAGCCCACCTCACTCTGGGGTTTCGGATGCTGGCTCCTGTCAGATGGGGTCTCAGCCCCTTTCCAGCCTGGGGTTCCTTCCCCCATGCCAGCAGCGGGTGCTGAGTGGGGCTTTGGCAGGGGGTACCCCAGAGTGGCAGCAGGGTGAGCAGCTCAGCCTGCCCCGTGTGCCATCAAAAATCAGCTCGCATGCCACCTTTGGCATGCGTGCCGCAGGTTGCTGACCCCTGCTTTAGACCAGGGGTTCTCAAACGGGGGGTCGGGACCCCTCAGGTGGTCACGAGCTGTCAGCCTCCATCCCAAACCTCGCTTTGCCTTCAGCATTTATAATAGTGTTAAATATATAAAGTGTTTTTAATGTATAAGGGGAGATTGCACTCGGAGGCTTGCTGTGTAAAAGGGGTCACCAGTACAAAAGTCTGAGAACCCCTGCTCTAGATACTACATACTTTACAGCCAGTTTGTCAAGTACATAACCTTAACTAACTATATACATTATTTAATCTACAGCCAACTTACAATCTCTCTGAAATATCAGTCTTTTGTATACTCATTGTACTCTTCATGTTTGTGGCCATTGTCTTTAAACTAAACATAGACCTAGATCTTGCAAATAGACCCATGCAGGCAGACCCTTATGCCTGCATGGACTCCCATGGCTTCTGTGCAGGTAGTGTGTTCCCACATTCCTCCCTACACATCCAGAATTGGTCTAGTTTCACAATTAGGATCTTATTTGCTTCATATTAAATATATATGTTGTTCCTCCTCTCCTAGTTTAAAACAGACATTTATGAAAATCAGAATTCTTCTAAAAATCCAAGTATGTAAAAGTAGGAATTAGAGAGGTAGTACATATCACGATTGCATCTGTCTAAATCTTGTATTCCAAGTTGTTACTTGTACTTATACTGTGATACTAAAATTAATACCTTCGTATCATTAGAACTGAAAAGCTAGCAGAAAGCACCAACTTTTAACTTTGTGCAGTTGATAACTGGGATAGTCAGTTTCACTCTTCGCCTGTATACTTGGTCAGGCTTTTTTCTTGCTCAAATGTTTTCTTAGATTTTTTTTTTTAAAGATTATAAACTCTTGTAGCTTACAAGAAGTTTTTAAAAACTAGTTTTAAAAAATCTGTCAACTGTCCCTATGTAGTTGAGTATTTGTGGCAGTGTAGGTTTGTGCTGTAGCAGAATATACTGTATGGTGTCTTATAGGATGGGAGTATGGATAGATGGTATGTGAATGGTTTGATTTAGGCTTCTAGGGATAGTGGTGTTGATGTAGTATTACGTATTTCAGATCATGTAAGTGTGGAGTCTTGGGCCTTCGTGTAGGAGTTTCCTGGCTTACTACACTCTATCGCGGGGTGGGCAAACTACGGCCCATGGGACATTTTAAGCCGGCTCTTGAGCTTCCGCTGGGGAGTGGGGTCTGGCACTTGCTCTGCTCCAGCGCTCTGCTGCTCCAGCCAGGGAGCAGGGTCTGGGGCCAACCCACGCCACTCCCGGAAGTAGCGGCACAGCCCTGCTTCAGCTCTTATGTGTAGGTGCAGCCAGGGGACTCCACTCTGCACACTGTCCCCGCCCTAACTGTTGCCCCCCAGCTCCCATTGACTGGGAACTGCGGGGAAGTGTGCAGAGCTGCCTGGCCACAGCTCCAAGTAGGAGTCAGAGTGGGGACGTGGCCGCTGCTTCCAGGAGCTGCTTAAGGCAAGTGTTTCCTGGAGCCTGCATCCCTGAGCTTCTCCCCGTGTCCCAACCCCCCTTTCCCAGCCCTGTTCCCCTTCCGAACCCCTTCCTACCATCCCTGAGCACCCTCCTGAACTCCAAACACTTCATCCCCAACCCCACCCCAAACCTGCACCCCTAGCTGGAGTCCTCCCCCTACACTCTATTCCTGAGCCTCAAGCCCCCTCTCGCATCCTGAATTCCTCATTTCTGACCCTTCCCTGGAACCTGCACCCATACCCCCTCCCACTCCCAACCCCAATTTTGTGAGCATTCATGGCCCACCATACAATTTCTATTCCCAGATGTGGCCCTGGGGCCAAAAAATTTGCCCACCCCTGCTCTACCCCTTTTTCAAAGGGTTGTTTTACATATGCATACAGTTTACTGACCAGTGTTTTGGTGATAACTGCAAATACTTTTGGACTTTTCAGATTAGAAATTATAGTAATTAACTTGTTTTCCTCTTTTCAGTGTTCCATTGGCAAGCTACAATAATGGGACCAGTAAGTATATGAATTTCACATCTTCGTGTAAAGAACCCTTGAAGTTGATTCTCTTCTAATAATGATTCTTTATGTTAACAGAATGACAGTCCCTATCAGGGTGGAGTATTTTTCCTGACAATTCACTTCCCAACAGATTACCCCTTCAAACCACCTAAGGTGAGTGGCTTGTATAAATCTACATAGTGTTGTGTTGTATAACCTACATCAGCGGTCGACAACCTTTCAGAAGTGGTGTGCCAAGTCTTCATTTATTCACTCTGATTTAAGGTTTTGCTTGCCAGTAATACATTTTAATCTTTTTAGAAGTCTCTTTCTATAAATCTATAATATATAACTAAACTGTTGTATGTAAAGTTAATAAGGTTTTTAAAATGTTTAAGAAGCTTCATTTAAAATTAAATTAAAATGCAGAGCCCCCCCGGACCAGTGACCAGGACCCTGGCAGTGTGATTGCCTTTGAAAATCAGCTTTTGTGCCGCAGGTTGCCTTCCCTGGCCTACCTCGATGAGCCTAAACTGAAATTTTCCCCTCTTCTGCAGGTTGCATTTACAACAAGAATCTATCATCCAAATATTAACAGTAATGGCAGCATTTGTCTTGATATTCTACGGTCACAGTGGTCTCCAGCACTAACTATTTCAAAAGGTAACTAAATGAGCACTGGAGGTAATCTTACTTTTGTTAAATTATTGATTTGGATTTATTAATGTGAAAAACTGTTGCCTGCCTGTTACTGATTACTCAGTACAGTGGTCAGAACTTCTAGCTCAATGTCTAATTCTATGAGTGCTGCATATATTTTTCATCTAGAATCTTAAACAGTGTCCCTATGGTCCAGTTATACCAATGCGTCCTTGCTTTATCCCAGTGATGTAAGCAGAGGTAACTCGTATCTCATTACTCAGTCGTGTTGGTCTCTATCTTCATTCAAATGCATTTGAGCAATGAACTTACATTCAGGAGTTTAAGAACATGGGGTAGGAAAGTGCCTGTAGTGATGAATTTTCATACCATACTTATGACTGTAGTAAAACACTTTCCAGTAGTGTGCTTAGCAGTGTGACTATGCATCAGGCATGTGATTTTTATTCTCATCTTTTCTCCATGGGGAGATGCATGTGCATTGAAGAGTCTTGTTTTGGTAGGTTTTGTACTTGGAAGGGAATAATTCATGGTGTATAGGTGCTATTCTAGAATAATATAGCTATATCTAACAAAACAAGCTGTTAAAATTGGACTAAGGGCTTGGCTACACTCGAAACATCAAAGCGCTGCCGCGGCAGCGCTTTGAAGTGTGTGTGGTCCCAGTGCTGGAGCTCTCCCAGCGCTGCACATACTCCACCTCCCCATTGGGATTAGCTTGCAGTGCTAGGAGCCACGCTCCCAGCGCTGCGGCACTGTTTACAGTGGTGCTTTACAGCGCTGTATCTTGCAGCACTCAGGAGGGTGTTTTTTTCACACCCTTGAGCGAGAAAGCTGCAGTGCTGTAAAGCGCCAGTGTAGCCAAGGCCTAAGTCAGTTTACACAAGTAAAACATCTTAAAGCAGACTTACTTTATTCAGAGGAAAATATTCATAGGGACAAACTCATTCTTTTTGTGGGACTGAATGATAAAACCATGGAGGCATGGATTTGCTAAGATCACATTGTTCCAAACAAATTGTCTTGTAATATCCTCAACTACTGCCCTACTTGCCCTGAAAAATCAACTTGGTATGTCCTGTCTTTATGACTAATTCTATGCCATTGTGTGGGATACATTTTATTTTTTTCTCAAACTAGAGGATCATAATTTGTGAAGTATTGGACATGCAATATATCCCGTGTGTAGTGGGGCGGTGGCCCCACTCCTTGAGAGTGTGGTTCTGCGTAGACCAATAGCCAATAAGAGAAGGGCTTACAGGGGGCCAGTCGGAGCCAAGATTGGAGACAGCCAATCAGGGCTCAGCTTGGCCCTATATACAGCCTGCCCAGGCCTGGAACAGACAAACTGCTCCCTTTCTTCGACAGGGGAAGGTCTGTCTCCAGAGCTGGGAGACTAGCACCATGGACAACGTAGGGCTGGCCAGGCTCGGGAAGCAGAAGGGAGCTCTTGCCTGTAGCCTGCCAGGCTGCAGGCCCTGAAGGGAAGGGCCTAGCAGGTGCAAGGGGCTGTAGGGGAAGCGGACCAGGGAAGTGGACAGACAAGGCGAGAGAAGGACAGTGAGGCTGCTGCCAGAGGGTCCCTGTGCCAGGACCCAGAGTAAAGTTTGGGCCTCGGTCCACCCCTCTACCCTTGCAGTACACCTCACCATCAGCCATGGGGAGCGGCCATCATAGACTATTCCAGAACCCTGACAGGAGGGATTAGACTTTGGGGGTGTGGTTGAACATGGTGGCTGGGGCGTAGGAAGACTGCTGATCACCCACCCACATACGCACAGACATCCCCCCCAGAAGGAGGTGTGGATGGACTAAGGGGCACTGCCGAAGGGCAGTGGTCCTGAAGAGGACGCCATGAGCTGCAGAGCAATGTGGGCTCAGATGCCAACCAAGGGCAAGACTGTGGGCGGGACACCACGAGGAGAGGGCACTCCATTGGACTGAGCTAATTCCCGGAGACAACCAGTAGGAGGTGCTGTGGTGGTGAGTCCCAGCTGTGTCACACCATGTTAAAGGGTCATTTATGTCCAATTTGACATAATTTTTCTCTCCTATGCCACTACATGGGTTTCCAGGTTCTTCCCTTCTCGTTAGATGTTCACCTAATGCTGGTGGTTTTCCATGAAGGCAGCTCCTGCTACCTCCTGCTTGTGTACTAAAGCTCCTAATGGGGGCAGTTAGGCTGGCTCACTTCCAGATACTCTATAATATATAGTATGGCCTTAAAGAACTTGTACGTTTGCCAAAGCAGTTAGAAACAAAAGAGCTCGACTAGAGATGACTATTCATTCATGAAGCTGAAAGTTAAATTGTCACTGCTATGAAGTGAAGATCCAGCATCAATAGAGAAAATAAACTAGATCTTAAGTCCTTTGACTGTCAGATTAAGATACCAGTTTCCTTACTTATGACCTTTGCCTAAAGAAACTTTGATCACCATCTAGTTTTTGTGTACTTTATCACACGGAACTCAGTCTTCTCCAAAGCAAATACATTTTTCTCTATACAGGGAGGGTTTTAAAAGGAACAATGAGCAAAGAGTATAAATGCATATATAAAGTAGAAAAAGGGAAACTAGAGAAGCTGGAAACAAAACAGTTAAAATCAAAGTATAAGATAACAGGACAATTGCAGATGGCTGGTTTGTTTTACTTGGTACAAAATAAATGGCAGGGTGTGACAGCTCTGGTAAAACTCCCCAGGCTGCTCCAGCCATCATCTTTGGCTCCATATTCCCTTGCACACTTCCTCATACAGTTAATCTTTCATGGATGTGAATCCTCTAGGTCCAGCAGCTCTAGACACCAGGTCCTGTTCTGACCCCCAAGATACCACAGTAGCTCAAGCACACCCTTCAGAGATCCAGCCTTCTGAACACTTTAGTTTACAGTATCTCTCCAGGAGCACATGAGTGAAGCACATAATACACAGGCCTTGCAAAGGTTTCAAACACAATTACATTGATAAGTACAAGAAATATACGTTTCTAAACAGGCTTGTGTATACATTTCCCTTCCTCAATTTCCTCACCACTCTGTGTTGTTTGGGACTTGAGTCAGTCTTCTATCGCCCCTGCCCTCCTGTAGATGGCTTCTTCTCTGGAACATGGAATTTCTCTGGTCTCTTTTCCATCTCCTTCCAATATTGCCAGTGAGATCCTTTCTTTGATAACTTCCAGTCCGCTTTGTCATAGGATTTCTTATCAGTCTCATGAGTCCGTCCCCTCTTCCCCCACCCCTTTCCCCGATCCATTGTTTAGTTATGTTCTCCTAGAGTCTGGACTTAAACTGGGGTTTGCTGAGTGGTAGCCATTTTTTTTGGCCAAGAGGCCCTCCATGTGGCTAGAGGTCATCAAGGTTTAGTGACCCTCTCTTAGTTTAGTTTAGTCCTGTCACTATCCCTTGGAAATTCAGCCTAGCATGGAAGTAAAAATACAACAAAACATTCAGCCTCATAGTCAAAATGGAGTTGTTTGATAAAGAGGTCATCCTCCCAAACTGGAATTCATAAATTTACACACATTCCCCAAATGGTCATACAAGGACAAACCACCAAATGCCTACTGAAAAGGAGGCATTGGAAATATTAGCTCTGCCATGTCATCTCTGAATGCCAGCTCTCAATGTAGAGGCAGAATGGGGAATCAACTAAGTTCCCTGGAAGTAGTTTAGGGATCTTAGAGACACTTTGTTCGTAGTACACAATACATAGAGTTCATCAAAAATGTTGGAATTTCCATGGAACACCTTCTATTTCCTGAAGTTTTTGTTCCAAATTGGAACAAAGTTAACATTTACCAAAGAAAGGAAATCTGTTTGGAAAAACTGATTCCTTAAAATAAGTTTAAAACAGAATACAAAAATATTAACTATCTTAACTATATAATTACACAATTTGTTTGGCCTTTATTCTCTCAACCTTTATCAAAATTGACACTTCCGCAACCTTCAGTTTTTCGACAGAACTGTTCTATCAGATTGTTTGGCTCTAACAATCGGCTAAAGCCATTAGTTCGACTAATTTGCATAGCTAAAGTCGAAGTATCTTAGTTCAACTTACCTGGCCGTCCTCACAGTGATGAGTCGACTGCCGTGGTGCCCCCATTGACTGCACTTCTTCTCCTGCTGAGGTGGAGTACGGGCGTCGATTAGCAGATTGATTTTTATTACGTCCAGATGACATGCGGTAAATTGGTTCCCCGATACATCAAACACTACTTGCTGATCCAGCGGGTAGTATAGATGTACCCTTGGAGATGTCTTGCCAACTTGCAGGACAGTGGCTTGTCTTAATTTCTCTTCCTTGTTTGTATAGCTTTTTTTAATTTTTCATAAACTGAAATGGAGAAGCGTTGTGTAAGCTGTTTTGTAATGATATTTGGTCTACTAACAATGGTAGCTGAAGATCCAGGCTGAGCATTCTTTAAATTGCATGTCACATCTACAATATGTAGACTTCAATTACAGTTGAACCTTAGTTACAAGAATCTTGGGAATGGAGGTTTGTAACTCTGAAATGTTCGTAATTCGTAACAAACATTATGGTTCTTTCAGAAGTTTAACTTAATACAGCTCGGAAACTTTACTATGCCGAAGAAAAATGCTGCTTTTAACCATTTTAATTTTAGTGAAACAAGCATGGAAAGTTTCCTTGTCAAATATATATTTTTTAAACTTTCACTTTACATGGTTTACATTTAACACAGTGCTGTATTGCATTTTATTTTTTGTCTCTGCTGATGCCTGATTGCATGCTTCTGGTTTACATGAGGGGTGTGTGTGTGTCTGTGTCTGTGTCTGGTTGACCTGTCAGTTCATAGCTTTGGTGTTTGTAACTGTGAGGTTCTACTGTATAAGTGAACCCCTATAGTGAAAGGAATTGCTAATAAGAAATGATATAAGGGAGGGATGAATGAAGCCCTCTTATTTTGGACAAATTTAATGCAACTTATCCTTTAACCACTTCTGAATTGTGGCTTTTGCTTGTGTGTGCTATGTGCAATGAATTCACTTGCAAAATTACATATAGATTACATTCTTTAATGTATAGGTTTTTTATAAAGGCAAATGTCAGTGAAGGTTGCCCATGCAATCTTAATTCAGTCCCCTTGTGCGTATGTATTGTGCTAGTCTTTACCATGATCACATACTGTCCTACAGGACCCTTGCCTAATGCAGTGCACAGTAGGGACTGTGCCCACTAAATGGGTAGCTATTCAATATTTCTCTTTAACCTCATTCAGTGTGGCTCTGCACATTACTTCACACCATTTAAAACCAGTACTGAATACTAAGTTCTGTGTCTTAGTATCTTAATGAATTATCTTCACCAACTCATGTGAAGTGAGACAGCCACATTTTACAACATAGGGGAACTGAGGCATGAAGACGAAAGCCAAAATTATTAATGCCCACTAGTTTTGGGTGCTCCATTTGAGAAACCTAGGGTTTTCAGAATACTTGGCATTTTATGGTTTTACTAATAGTTGAAAGCCTGTGCTGTGTCACAGGTATAATTTTGTAAATTTAAAATGTCTGAGAATTAAAAAATTGGATGGTAACAGATCTTGAATCCCACTGATTGAACCTGGTGATATTCTAAACAAAATGCTTTCAGCCATGCATGTAGCTGAGTGGTTCTCAAAGTTTTGTACTGGTGACCCCTTTCATGTAGCAAGCCACTGAGTGACATCCCCCGCCCCCATAAATTAAAAACACTTCTGTTATATATTTAGAACTGTTATAAATGTTGGAAGCGAAGTTGGGCTTGGGGTGGAGCCTGGCAGCTTGCAACTCTCATGTAATAACCTCATGACTCCCCTTCAGGGGTCCCGACCCCCAGTTTGAGAACCCCTGTTGTAGCTGTTTTCATTGCTTCATGCTGATTCACCAGTCACTCTAGGCTTCAGAGTGACAGTCCTGGAATTGTTATATATAGATATGTTCATAGCTTCTATTGATGCCAGTGGGAGTTGCAAGTGAGTGCTCACTCAGCACTTTTGCAATTCAAATCTCAGATTGGGCCCCCAGAAAATGAGGAACACACAATTATTGGCCATCTGTAAAGTACCAAAACTTTCTCTTGCCCAGCATCAGAAGACCTCTGTGGCAGATTCAGGAATAGAAACCAGTTCCTCAAGGTAACATTCAGCTGCCTTAACCAGGAGATCATCCTCTCTGCCTTCAATATCCTGCCAAATTCACTACACATCTTCCAGTTTCTTCATCAAAAGAATGAGGGGGTCCTACAGTCTCCTTCATTACACAGCCCTGATTCATTCCCAGAGGACAGTACCTGTGCACCGAATTAGGCAGGGGTCATGGGGAGAGGTACTTTGTGATCACGTAATAAAGACTCTAGCATAATGCATATGTGCAAGGAGGCTGAACTAAGAATGCATGGGCAACTTTAACTCTCTGGCATTTCTTAGTTTTTGAGTTGCTTGATTTAGCAACCTTAATGGTTTCACTGTAGTTTTTTTGTGTAATTTCCTAAGTATTAAACTTAACTTGAAAAGAAGATTCTATGCAGTTAAAAGAAAATCAGTTTTATTGACCTCTCCTTCACATGAGTAATCATTGGTGTTGGGATCTTTATTTCTTCAGCACAGCATTCTACCATGTGAGCTAATTAAAGTAACTGATAGCAGGAGAAAACTTATCTTTTGGATTGAGCTTGTGCGTATGCGTGCTCTCGCTTTGTCAGTGGGTTTCACAGCTATTTGCTTGATAGCAGCAGAGGAATGTTTAAACTGGGAAGTGATGGGTTTGGTTGCAAATTCTGGAAGGGAGTGGGCGCTCATGGGAGGTAGAGTCCCTTCTGCCCCAATCCTCTCTGTATTAGAGTCAGGTGCTGCCTGTGTACCAGCAGGCATGGGAAGCATTGAAAGCACTGCACATTCTTGTGCACAGTGCCCCTAGTGGTGTGGAGGAGCAGTTGTGGGGAGTATCCCATCCCTGGGCTGAAGCATAACACTGCTCTACAGCCAAAATGCTTCTGAAATAAATGTAGTGCAACTTTACTAATTCTGGGTCACTGAGAACGAAAATGATGCTTAAAATTGTTGATTGGCTCTAGTTTTCAGGATATGCTATTGGGTCAGTATATACGACCCTTGACTTGGGAATGGCGGAGGATAAGTGAGTTATAAAGGGAAGGGATCTCAATTTAAACCAGAAATGACTAAAATATATCTGATTGTATCTATGAAGAAATCTATGACTGGGTATGGACAGTACTTGCTTTTTAAGCAAAACATTGAATGATGCAATCTGAAGCTGGTATTGCGTCGTACGTGATATGAATTGCATCATGTTATTCCTAGAAGTCATGGATGATGCAATCATAACGAAGCTTACATCACTCTGCTGAACAAATTGCCCTATATCAGCTCTAGAAATCATACAGTGTCGTGCTCTTTTATTTGTCAGTGTTTGATTTTGCAAAGGGACACATTTCTGTTTAGCCAAAGTGAGCAGAGATGCCTCGTACTTGTGTGAACAGTGCAGATAACTTCTGCTATGTTTGTGGTGAAGTGACTTTTGCATCACAAAAGTGCAGTATAACCACTATGGTTAAGAGAGCCTATCACCTTTATTTTGGCTGCAAAATTGGAGATCAGGACAAGAGGTGGGCCCCACACTTACGCTGCAACACTTGTGCAACAAATCTTGGCCAGTGGTTGAACAGGAAAAGGAAATCTATGCCTTTTACAGTGCCAATGATTTGGAAAGAGCCAACAGATCATACCAGCAACTGTTACTTCTGCATGGTGCCTCCAGTTGGGAAAGGTGTGTCAAAGAAGAAAAAGTGGACTGTGCATTATCCAAACATTCCATCAGCTATACGCCCAGTACCCCACGGAGAAGGACTGCCGGTTCCTGATGCACCAGAATCATTCTCACTTGAGTCAGACGAGGAAGAGGATGAAACTTCTGGTTCTGAACCATCAATGTCACAGGACCCACATTTTCTCTCATCCTCCTCCTCCTCTGAACCACACCTCATAACACAAGGTGAACTGAATGACCTTGTCAGGGATTTGGAACTACCGAAGAGTAAGGCAGAGCTGTTGGGCTCCAGACTACAGCAGTGGAATCTCCTGGCAGACTATGAGGGCAGATGGAGCCCATCAATGCTTGCAGGCTATTGCTGGACAGTGACAAGAGATGCTCCATTTAATGAATACAAGAGACAAGCCAAGAAGCGCCGAGTAGACACTGAATAGGACTAAACTATGTACGTAATAGTTTTTTGCCTTTTGTTTCATAATAAATTTTATTTATATAACACTTTTGCTGATTTTTAAAGTGTTACATAAACAGGACAGGTGAAATATTATCATGTAAAGCAACCATAAGCACATGAAAAGACCTAGGTTTACAATTTATGATTAAAACTCTACTATCTACACAATATACATAGACATAAAATGTAAAAACTTTAATATCTTAAACAGTAGCCAATCAGTTTTAATTGTCATATTTGAATTCAGCACATCAAAATACATAATAAATATCACATTTTATCTCTGAAGCAGACGACTTCTCAAAAATTGTAGACCAGTGTAATAAATTATTCTAGGACAGTGGTTTTCAAACTTTTTTTTTTCCTGGGGACCCAGTTGAAGAAAATTTTTTATGCCTGCGACCCAGCGGAGCTGGGGATGAGGGGTTTGGGATGTGGGAGGGGCTCAGGGCTGGGGCAGAGGATTGTGGTGCAGGGGTGAGGGCTGCAGGGTGGGGCCAGCAATGAGGGGTCCAGGGTGTGGGAGGGTGCTCATGGCTGAGGCAGGGGGTTGGGGTGCAGGAGGGGTCAGGGCTCTGGGCTGGGGATGCATGCTATGGGGTGGGGCTGGGAAAGAGGGGTTTGAGGTGCAGGAGGGGCTCCAGGTTTGGGGGAGGGGGTTCATGGCTGAGACGGGGGCTTGGGGTATGGGAGGGGGGTGCAGGCTCTGGGGTGGGGCCAGGGATGGGGGGGGCTCTGCATTGGGGTGTGAGAGGGGGTGAAGGCTGGGGGCTGGGGGTGCAGGCTTTGGGGGGATGGCTTTGGGGTGCAGGAAGAGGATTGGCGGGGCTCAGGGCTGGGGCACGAGATTGGGGTGCGGGATTGGGGTACAGACTTACGTCTGGCAGTGCAGCTGGAGTGCAGGTTTCCCACCAGTCCTGGCCTCACACTGCACCTGAAGCAGCCAGCAGCAGGTCTAGCTCCTAGGCGGAGGCATGCAAGCAGCTCTGCGCGGCTATCCCCCCACAGATACTCTCCCCTCCCCTCCCACCCCCCAGTTCCCATTGATCGGGAACTGGAATGCGGTGCTCAGGGTGAGTGCAGTGCACCAAGCCCTGTGGCCCCCTGCCTAGAAGCTGGACCCGCTGCTGACCGCTTCCGGGGTGCAGCGCGATGTCGGAACAGGTAGGTATCTAGCCTGCCTTAGCTGGGCAGCACTGCCAGTGGGACTTTTAACGTCCCAGTCGGCGGTGCTAACCAGAGCAACCCGGTGCCTTATATGCTGTGACCCAGTACTGAGTCGCGACCCGAACTTTGGAAAAGCTGATCTAGGGAATGTGCATGCTCACTGCAGATAAATCTTTGAAGAATTTAGTTGCCATACTCTTAACAAGTTTCTACTGAGCATGTGTGAGCTGAGGTTTTTCAGAGGCTTATAATTCAGCAAAATTTGGGAAGATTTTTATAGGAATGGTGAAAGGTGTTTCTCTGACATTACAGTGATCCCTTGCCAAATTTCAGTATGGAGACACTGGCAGTTCTCAGTGAGGTAGTTGGAAGTTTTGCCTGTGCTTAAAAACATTACCCTAATCTCATTCTCATAAATAGCTGAACTGTTAGCTGGAGATCTCACATTCTCACTGAAAATACGTTCAGATCTTGAGGCAGATACCTGTCAGGCAAAAACTTCAGCCTAAATGGTTGGTTTAACAAAGTTAAGACTCTGTTTTCCATTTCTGATACTGAAAGTGCTGGGCAACCTTTACTATAGGCATTACTATCTGTGCCACCTATAACAGAATTTCAGTAATGATCTAAGCTTTTATTCACTTTTTCTTTGGCTTGAGTTATCGGGTGCATGAATTCATGAGGTTTTTTTGTTTTGTTTCATCATTCTGTTACGAATTTAGCTAAGGCTCTCAACTAGAGTTCCATGAAGTTGAGGGCCTTCAGGAAAACTCACTCACGTCTCCTGAAACTTTAACCCTTGTACCCTGATTGCTACAGCATTTGCAGTGGGTGCAGCTGTCACAGTAGGGAATGAATGTGATGATGGTCTGACATTGAAATTCAGAGCCCACTGAGGCCCTCAAGAATAGGATCAAGTTTTTTTTAAATTATTATCAAGAAACTAATGGGAAGCCTCTGGGGGAGGTGGGAGATATGGAGCACTTGTAAGATAATCTTAGCAGCTATCCTCTGAAGTGGCAAAAGCTGCTGCATTGTACAAACTGGAGCTTATATGTTGTCTTTTAGCCCCAGGCAGAGTGTATTACAATAGTCTAACTTGGGGCTTGATGGACACACACGTAAGAGGCTAGATACTCACCTTAGACAAATGGCATAGTATGCCAGCAACCGTAAAAAACCTATTCCCCTTAAATTCCAAGACTCTGAATCCAGGATTGTCATCTTTGCTTGAAAATCCTTTTAATTCGTGCTATGGTCCGTAAACCTGTTCACTTTCAGAATGTAACTTGGAGATGGCCAGAATGGCACAAATGTATCTTAACTGGGTATAGGAATATTTGGAAATATAGCTAAAAATCTAATTGCAAGGGAAGCCTTCATATCATGCAACTGTTTGGCTGGGATGTGGGGATGGAATCTGTAAGCTTATAACTGATATTGGAGGTGGAACAAATAGTAAGAGACCATAGCCAGATTCAAGAGGACTTGGATGTTTTTCAGTGACTGTCAATAGTAGGCAAGTGTAATTCAGCATAGGCAGAATAAAAATAGCTTGTCCTGAGAAAAGCGGATGAATGTAATAGAGTGCTCTGCTACATTATCACCATACTTCTCTGTATTGGGGAAACTTGTTTCCAGTCTCTCTAGTGGAAAGGGCTTTAATAGGATGGGTGATGGCAGCTTTAAAAACCTCTTTAGACAATTTGAGACTATCAGTTTTTTAAACTGATAACAGCAGAACCTCAGAGTTCACCAGAGTTACAAACTGACTGGTCAACCACACACTTCATTTCGAACCAGAAGTATGCAATCATGCATCAGAGACAAACAACAAGGAGCAAATACTGTACAGTACTGTGTTAAATGTAAACTACTAAAAAAAGGAGGGAAGTTTAAAACAAAAATTGACAAGGTAAGGAAACTTTCTGTGCTTGTTTAATTTAAATTTAGATGGTTAAAAGCAGCATTTTTCTAATGTATAGTAAGCTTTCACAGCTGTATTAAGTAAATGTTCAGTTGTAAACTTGTTAAAGAACAATCATAATGTTTTGTCAGAATTACAAACAGCCTCCATTCCTGAGTGTTAGTAACTCTGAGGTTCTACTGTATGTTAAATGAGGGAGAAGGCACATGGATCTTCTCACCAAGGGGGGCTTTGGACCCTGTAGGGGTACTGCAGAAACACTTTGCCCCTTGGAAATTTCTTAGGTTCCTCAGGGAGGCTAAAGCTTCCAATCTGTTCAGGGAAGTCCACTTTTCTAGCTCCGGGAGACCAAAAGTACCAAAGAAACTGAATGTTTGGAAAAGGCTAGGATGTTCAGTTTATAAGGTCAAAGCTGTCAGGCCTCTTTTTTTCCTGGCCAAACTGTCTTGGACAGGTGATAGTCCAAAAATACAGGATATTAATCCTAGTAATCATGGAAGAAGGCCAAGAGGTATCGAGACACTTAGGATGCCTATGATACAGATGTCAGAATGGCTAGAATAGCATTGGTAAAACATTCTTGGATATGGAACTCTGGATTGACAAGCAGCAGTTCAATTTTAGGTTATTATTCTGCTGTTTTGAGGAGTAATTTCTTCAGGAGCTGGAAATAGTTCTCATCTATGCTGAAGGTATCTGCTTTGGCACCTGTTCCTACAAAAGAGCGACCTGGAAGATTCATTGGAGGACCTCAGATCATTTGGTTGTCACTCCATTTTTTTCCTGGCATAAATTTAATCTCCAGTTTGATGGATCTTGATGTGGTTACACTGTGCAGTTTGTTATGCCAAAAATCATTATCCCCACTTTGCTAACTTTCAGAAAAGTTCCTATACAGGAAGTCAGTGCGCAGATATGGATTATAGAATGAGTGGCAGTACCTTGCAGGGGAAGATTTTGCTTAATTTCTTGTACCTTCCTAGTCCAGTTAAGAAATTAGTGCCAGTTCCAGAATTTCCAGAGGAGGTAAAAGTATCCAAAAAGTTCTGTAGTTTCTCTGGAAGGCAGATTGTATCCTTAAACTCTCGGGATTGGTTTGAGCACTCATTGAAATGTTGATGGCCTAGCCCCAAGAATAAGCAAACACATTGTGGAAGTTCCTCTGGCTCAGAGTGGGAAACAATCACTCAGTATACTACCACCATTGGGAGTTGCTAGCAACTTTGTCTATACCATATAATTGGCAGAGACTGTTCCACCTTCCTTGTCTAAAAATACACCTACAGTTATTAGCAAGGCATGAAGCTCTAAAAATAAGGCTTGAGCCAAAGTGACTTGCTACTTGGTCTGCTTCCGAATAAAAGTCTAAATTAAAGCCCTTGCCAATTTAGACAACTAGGGTTGTCTTCAGATTCCAGGAGGGTGTCTTCTGTGAATTCAAACTCTCCAGGAGTCTCCTCAGTTGCAACACTGACCTTCCTTTCCAAGTTGGAAGTGCTAAATTGGGACTTGAAAGGTCTGTGTTCATTTCCTACTTCTGTCAGACTTGTTACTATGGTCACATGACATAATCTCTGCTGGAGTTTGTCTGGTAAAATGTGGCTAATACTCCCTTCATTTTTTCTGTTTGGCCTAACAGCTCTTTGGGGGCAAGGACTGCTACTTCTATGTGTTTGTACATTGTGACTAAACAGGGAAATATTGATTGAGATTTCTGTGCCACCAGAATAGAAATAGAGACACACAGGACTGGAAGGGACCTCAAGAGGTCATCTAGTCCAGTCCTCTGCACTCATGGCAGGGCTAAGTATTATCTAGACCATTCCTGAGAAGTATTTGTCTAACCTGCTCTTAAAAATCTCCAATGGTGAAGATTGCACAATCTCCCTGGGCAATTTATTCCAGTGTTTAACTACCCTGACAGTTAGGAAGCTTTTCCTAATGTCCAACCTAAACCTCCCTTGCTGCAATTTAAGCCCATTGCTTCTTGTCCTGTCCTCAGAGGTTAAGAAGAACAATTCTTTTCCCTCCTCCTTGTAACAACTTTCTATATACTTGAAAACTGTTATCATGTTCTCTGTCTTCTCTTCTCCAGACTAAACAAACTCATTTTTTAAAAAATCTTCCTTCATAGGTCATGGTTTTCTAGACCTTTAATCATTTTTGTCACTTTTCTCTGGACTTTCTCTAATTTGTCCCCATCGTTCCTGAAATGCGGCGCCCAGGACTGGACACACTACTCCAGTTGAGGCCTCCTCAGCATGGAGTAGAGCAGAAGAAGTACTTCTTGTGTCTTGTATTAGCAGGAGTGCTGTAAATATCTTAAAATGACGTTCGCTTTTTTACAGCAACATTACACTGCTGACACTCATTTAGCTTGTGGTCTACTATGACCCCTAGATTTCTTTCCATGGTACTCCTTCCTAGGCAGTCATTTTCCATTTTGTACGTGTGCAACTGATTGTTCTTTCCTAAATGGAGTACTTTACATTTGTCCTTATTGAATTCCATCCTGTTTACTTCAGACTGTTTGTCCAGATCATTTTGAATTTTAATCCTATCCTCCAAAGCACTTGCAACCCCTTCCAGCTTAGTATCATCTGTAAATGTTATATGTGTACTTTCTATGCCATTATCTAAATCATTGATGAAGATATTGAACAGAACCAGATGCAGAACTGATCCCTGTGGGACCCCACGCCTTATGCTCTTCCAGCATGACTGTAAAGCACTGATAACTACTCTCTGGGAACCGTTTTTCAACCAGTTTTGCACCCACCTTATAGTAGCTCCATCTAGGTTGCATTTTTCTAGTTTGTTTATGAGACGGTCATGTGAGACAGTTTCGAAAGCTTTACTAAAGTCAAGATATACCATATCCCCCCTATCCACAAGGCTTGTTGCCCTGTCGAAGATTATCAGGTTGGTTTGGCACAATTTGTCCTTGACCAATCCATGCTGACTGTTACTTACCACCTTACTATTTTCTAGATATTTGTTTGCAAATTGATTTCTTAATTATTTGCTCCATTATCTTTCCGGGTACAGAAGTTAAGCTGACTGGTCTGTAATTCCCTGGGTTGTTCTTATTTCTCTTTTTATAGATTGGCAGTATATTTGCCCTTTTCTAGTCTTCTGGAATCTCTCCCGTCTTCCATGACTTTTCCAAGATGATCGCCAATGGCTCAGTTATCTCCTCAGTCAGCTCCTTGAGTATTCTGGGAGGCATTTACTAAGGCCCTGGTGACTGGAAGACATCTAACTTGTCTAAGTAATTTTTAACTTGTTCTTTCCCTATTTTTGCCTCTGGTCCTACCTCCTTTGTGAAACCCAAAACGAAGTTATTACGCACCTCTGCCATGTCCACATTCTCAGTTTATTTTCTCTCCACCCACACCCACACCCACTCTCTCTCTCTCGTAAAAGGCCTACCCTGTCCTTGGTTTTCCTCTCTAATCTTGTCCCTATGTACTTCTGATATTTGTTTATATTCATCCTTTGTACTTTGACCTAGTTTCCACTTTTTGTAAGACTCTCTTCTTTTGACTTTTAGATCATTGAAGATCTCCTGGTTAAGCCAGGGTGATCTCTTGCCATACTTCCCATCGTTCCTATGCATTTTAATAGTTTGCTCTTGTGCCCTTAATAATGTCTCTTTGAAAAACTGTCTTCAATTGTTTTTTCCCCTTAGACTTGCTTCCCATGGGATCTTACCTACGAAAACCCTGAGTTTGCTAAAGTCTGCCTTCTTGAAATGCATAGTCTTTATTTTGCTGTTCTCCCTCCTGCCATTCCTTAGAATCATGAACTCTATCATTTCATGATCACTTTCACCTAATCTGCCTTCCACTTTCAAATTCTCAAACAGTTCCTCCCTGTTTGTCAAAATCAAGTCTTGGACAGCCTCTCCTTTAGTAGCTTTCTCCACCTTCTGAAATAAAAAATTGTCTCCAATACATTCCAAGAACTTGTTGGATAATCTGTGCCCTGCTGTGTTATTTTCCAAACAGATGTCTGAGTAGTTGAAGTCCCTCATAACCATAGATCGATTGCTATGGTACTGGAGGAGTCTCTTCCTTGAACAGGTTGTCATTGCCAAGAAATAGGACCTTCTTTACAAAGTATTTCCTGTACTTTAAATGGAAGCACTTTCACTCTGAGCTGAAAGAATTTTTCCTGAATCATATATCCATCTGGGTTTCATTTTATTCCTCATCACAGTGCAGAAATACAACCCTAGTTGACGGTGATTTCGTCTTGCCATATTCCAGTTCAGAGGGCTTCTTGTTAATCTCCTCATGAAATTGAAATTGTTCTTGAAATGGTTAAATTTGTAAATCTAAATCTGAAAGCCTGAATATTTTCATACTCAAATTTGGTGCTTGCTAGGCTTGTGGAAGGTTGTTTTGAGTCTGTTTTTCCTTTTTCCTGGTGACTATAACAGCTCCAAAATCCTTCTGGATGATACAAACTCTTGCCTCTTTTTTTCCTTATGAAAACAATTATAAAATATCATTAGACTTGTTTTGTGTACCATCCCTATACATGAGAACTCAATTGATGGTAATTTGCTCTCAGTAAGCATAGCTAAAATATCTGGATTCATCTATAGGTTGAGCCTACTATACTCTTCTCCTAGCTTTTTAAAAAAAACACCAAATTTAAAGTAGACTACATTCCAATTTAAATATTAAGTTTCATAGCCTGCCAGTTTCTAATGTGACTCTTGAAAGTTTCAAGTCAGGAAATTAAGTTGTCCTCACAACTGAGCTGATTCCCTCAAATTAAAAAACTGCAATTTTTAACACTCAGTCTCTTTGCTGTGCTCAACTAGGTCTTGTTTAAAAAAAAAATCATTTATATTGAACTGAATTCTGCCAGGTGCATCAAGAATACCTCTTTAACTGATGGTGGGAGTATAGGTAGCTTGTCTTTGTCTTAGCCTACATCCAGTATATAGTGAAGTTGGTCTATAGGAACCCGTTATCTTTCTGAATGAACTGAACCATTGTTTTAGACTTCAGAAAATTAGGCAGTATTCCCCATTCTCACTTTTTTAGAATAAAAAGAGCCGGTTGATTACCGTATAGCCTAAAAATTGGAGGCATAAACAAGTTCTGCACATTAGCTAAGGAAAATAAAAACACTTAGATAATCACCCCATTGTTGGGCACTGTGTCCTGTATTTGTGGCATGACAGTTGGGATATGTAGTGTCTTCTAGGAGTAAAAGTTCTGTCCCTTAGGCTATATACAGTGTATAGGCTTATCTCTTACGGAAGTTAGTCTCCTTAGTGCATGAGCCTTGAAAATTTTGCAGATCATAGTTCAGTGCCCATTAGAGTAGGAAGACAAGTTAGAAAATACAAAGTCTTTAAGAACCTGTGATGGCTTCAATGGTGGATGGAGACGATATGCCCATGATGTCAGGCTGAAAGCTCTACTTAGAATACATTCATGACTTAGTAAATAGCAGCCTATTTTTAGCATATTGAGTATCCTAACTATGTATAGCCAAACTCAAATTGTAACAGGACAAGGGATGTAGATAAGAGTTGATTGGCCTCTTTGTGAAGGGAGATGAGAGCTAGAGCCCAACATAAAATCCATGTAAAGTTTTACCTTTGTATTTTTAACTCGGATACTGTGTGGCTTGATTATTAGGTCTGGTACAGCTGTGCTTGAGGCAGAACTGGAAGGATGAAGGGAAGAGGTAATTTTATGTATGCCTACCCCAGACCCAGGGGCCATTTTGGCTTCAGGAGTGTGCTGTCTCAAAGCTGCCAACAGCCCCAAGGGTGAAGTCTGCTAGCCAGGTTGCTGGGGCACTTCAAGCACTTATTACTCCTGGGGACTTCCCCATGCTGAAGGATCCTCAACTGACCAGTTAGGCTACAGGTCCTCTCCGCTCCTAGAATGGTGCAGTTGGAGCTTGCTGGAGCCAAGACTCTTATCCCAATTTCATCAACTTCTTGAAGGTGTAGTTCTAAAGGAGTTGGCTGATGTGAGTGCAGGCACATTGGAGATTTTCTTTGAAAACTCATGGCGATTGGGAGAGGTCCCGGGTAACTGAAAAAAGGCTAATATAGTGCCCATCTTTTTGTTTAAAAGGTGGAGGAGGTGAATCTGGGGAACTACAGGCCAGTCAGCCTCACCTCAGTCCCTGGAAAAATCATGGAGCAGGTCCTCAAGGAATCAATTTTTAAGCACTTAAAGGAAAAGAAAGTGATCAGGAACAGTCAGCATGGATTCACCAAGGGCAAGTCATGCCTGACTAACCTACTTGCCTTCTGTGATGAGACAACTGGCTCTGTGGATGAGGAGAAAGCAGTGAATGTTATTCATTGACTTTAGCAAAGCTTTTGAAAGTCTCCCACAGTATTTTTGCCAGCAAGTTAAAGTAGTATATGGGCTGGATGAATGGACTATAAGGTGGCTAAGAAAGCTGGTTAGATCATCTGACTCAGTGGGTAGTGATCAATGGCTTTGTCTAGTTGGCAGCTGGTATCAAGCGGAGTGCCCCAAAAGTCGGTCCTGGGGCCGGTTTTGTTCAATATCCTCATTAATGATCTGGAGGATGGCGTGGATTGCATCCTCAGCAAGTTTGCAGATGACACTAAACTGAGCAGCATGATAGATTTGCTGGAGGGTAGGGATAGGATACAGAGGGACCTAGACAAATTTAGAGGATTGGACCAAAAGAAATCTGAGGTTCAACAAGGACAAGTGCAGAGT
The DNA here is from genome assembly GCF_007399415.2 of Gopherus evgoodei. Taxonomy (NCBI): domain Eukaryota; kingdom Metazoa; phylum Chordata; order Testudines; family Testudinidae; genus Gopherus; species Gopherus evgoodei. Next base: position 36,053,994 of record NC_044329.1, read on the forward strand.
CCTGCACTTAGGACGGAAGAATCCCATTAACTGTTACAGACTAGGGACCGAATGGCTCGGAAGCAGTTCTGCAGAAAAGGACCTAGGGGTTACAGTGGATGAGAAGCAGTATATGAGTCGATAGTGTGCCCTTGTTGCCAAGAAGGCAAACAGCATTTTGGGCTATATAAGTAGGAGCATTGCCAACAGATCGAGGGACGTGATCATTCCCCTCTATTTGGCATTGGTGAGGCCTAATCTGGAGTACTGTATTCAGTTTTGGGCCCCACACTACAAGAAGGATGGGGAAAAATTGGAAAGAGTCCAGTGGAGGGCAACAAGAATGATTAGGGGTCTGGAACATATGACTTGCGAGGCGAGGCTGAGGGAACTGGGGTTGTTTAGTCTGCAGAAGAGAAGAATGAAGTGGGATTTCATAGCTGCTTTCAACTACCTGAAAGGGGGTTCCAAAGAGAATGGTTATAGACAGTTGACAGAACAAGGAGTAATGGTCTCAAGTTGCAGTGGGGGAGGTTTAGGTTGGATATTACGAAAACCTTTTTCACTAGGGCGGTAGTGAAGCACTGGAATGAGTTCCCTAGGGAGGTGGTAGAATCTCTTTTCTTAGAGGTTTTTAAGGCTCGGATTGACAAAGCCCTGGCTGGTATGATTTAGTGGGGGATTGGTCCTGCTTTAAGCAGGGGACTAGATGACCTCCTGAGTTCCCTTCCAACCCTGATATTCTATGGTTCTATGCTCATTAAAGTAGTCCTAAACAAGTATAGTGGAGTTCATATTTCTGTAATGGATTTCCATATCAAATTTGCACCTTCCTGAGATATATGCAAGATAGAAGGAATTGGATTCTCATTATTAGTAAAATTGCAGTCACCCTTAATTCTGTGGCTGATATGCAAGACAGCACTGCGGAGATGATAAATCTGAGAGCTGGATTCTATTTCAACAGTAAAATAAACTCTGAAATTGTAACTAGAATGACTAAGTACATAGGGAAGTGTGACGGGGAAGCACCAGCCCCAGCAGCGTCAGGCCGGTAGCACTAACCACAGAAGTCCTGCCCCATCAGAACTGGGCATGCTCCAAGTGCTCTGGGAGTATAAAAGGAGGGAGCCCAGGTCAGTCTGGGCTAGCGGCCGCAGGGAAAGGCCCTGACCAGGAAGCTCCTGTGGAGGGCCAGCCACCACCCACAGAGGTGCAGGGGACTGAAGCCTCTCCAGGCTGGCTTGAAGCCCTACTACAAAAGGAACCCGGAGAGACAACTGACCCGGAGGCCCGCAGGGAACCTAGAGACTCATGGGAGACCTCAACACTTAAGCCAGTAGGAGGTGACTGGGGGGGGGGGGGAGTAGGGGGAGTGGACAGACTGGTACCCCCTTGCCCCTGGCAAGCCTGTGTGTTTCAGTAGGATACCACTCCTGCTGAACCAGTGGCAAGGTCCTATGCCATGGTTAGGGCTGGAGGATGGAGCCCAGTGGAGTGGGATGGACCCCGGCCATTAGGCCGTACTGCCCTGTAACCTGGGGCGACCCTACAGACTCTTGCCATTAGACCGTACTGCCTTGTATCCAGGGGCACAAACCCTCACATGTGCTGGAGAATGTGGGCAATGATTCAGGACTGTTGAAAGGTTCGGGGAAGGGAGTTAAACCATGGGAACCCCATCAACCTCCATGATGGGAGATGGAGAAGCTCCTAAAATGGTTGCTGAAACGGCAGCAAGAGCAGGCGACCCAACAGCAGCAGGTGCAGATGATGCAACAGATGGCAAGCCAGCAGCAGCTACTGATAACCCAGCATCAAGACCACCAGCAGCAGCTCCTCCAGTTATTGGCGGTCCAGCAAGAGGTGCAACAGGAATGCCTGGTCCAGCAGATGGCCACTCTATTCTGCCTGGCGGGAGCCGCAGCCACCATACCTACTGGGTCCAGACCCAGGGAGAACTTGGGGGAACTACTGCTATGCTTCACTAAAATGGGGCCAGAAGACCACCCGGAGGAGTTTCTAGTGATGTTTGAATGGGTGACGACCACTAGATAGCCCCCAGAGCATTGGAGCACCCTACTAGCCCCCTATCTGACGGGACAGGCCCAGGCCACCTACCATAGTCTCAAACCCCGAGAAGCCCTGGAATATCCCCGAGTGAAGGTGGCCATACTGGACCATACTGGCATTAGCCAGGAGACTGATCATCAGTGCCTCCACAAAGAATAGTATCCCCTGGGGTTCCAACCCTGGGCAGTGGCCCAACTGATACAGGACCACTATTGCAAGTGGTTGAACCCAGAGGGCTTGACTGGACCAGGTAGTGGAGATGGTGGCGCTGGAGCAGTTCACCCAGATCCTGCCCCCGGGAGGAAGGCCTGGGTACGCCGACATCACCTGGCGACCTTGTCAGCGGCGGTGGCCTTGATGGAGGACTACTTGTCCGCCAAGGGGGCCGAGGCACCACCCCGGACAGCAGGGAGTTCCAGTCAAAGGGGCGGGCCAGGCAAAGGAAATCCCAAGGGGGCAAGGGCTTGGGAGCCCTCGTCCGGCAGCCGCCCCGTACCGCTGAAGCTCCCTAGCCCCGAGTCCAGACACAGGGCCGCCCGGGTACTGACCCAAAGGGATCAACACCCACGGGAGAGAGGAAGCCCACTGGGTGGAGGCCCTGGACCCGCTAAGGCCCGAGGGGGTGCTGGGAGTGCAGACAAGAAGGGCATTTTTGACGGGATTGCCCATTTATGGACGGCAATTACGGAGAAGCCTGGGTCCCCAGATGAAGGGCCTGGAAGAGAGGACCGGGAAAGCTCATGATCCCTGTCCGGATCGAGGGGATCCTCGTGAATGCCCTTGTAGACTCGAGGTGCAGTCACACCCTCCTGCAGGAGGGGTTGGTCCCAGACTTTAAACTCTCTTGACACCCGGATCAACTTACAATGTGTACACGGGGACATCCACCCCTACCCCACGGCCTGGGTGAGGATAAAAGTTGGCTGTCGAGGGGGAGCTCCGCATGGTTGTGGCCCCCCAGGTTAGCCTACCCTGTAGCATTGGGATGAGAGTGACCAGGCTTTGGGGAGATCTTCCGGAGGTAACAACTGGCCGACCCACAGACAGAAGGGACTAGGCTACCACGAGTAGGGCTGCTTGGACACACACCACAGGTCGACCCAGGGAGGGAGATTCGGCTCGGGGGAGACCTCTGTGACACCTCCCACCCCCAGTAAGGCCCCTTTTGGTGGAGGACACACAAACAGGCCTGGAACAGGACGTGGACTTTGTGCAAGAAAGGCCTGACCCTGAGGCCCCCACAGGGGCCTCGCTTTGAGATATGGCAGGATTGCCTATATCGGGTAGTGCAGGAACTGCAGATGCAGGAGATGTTCTGTCGGCTATTGGTCCCTCAGAGGCTGCGACGAAGCTGCCTCCAACTATCCCATGAAAACACCTGGACTGGGCACCTGGGACAGGAAAAGACCCTCTACAGGATAACTCCTCAGTTCTTCTGGCCTGGCATATGCTGGGAGGTTCGGGACTACTGCACATCTTGCCCAGAATGCCAGCTGGCAGGACTGAAAGGGGTATCCCAGGCACCCCTGATTCCTATGCCAGTCGTTGGCGTTCCCTTTGAACTGATTGGGATAGACCTAATCAGCCCCCTTGAAAGAAGCAAGATGAGGAACTGATTCATCCTAGTGGTCGTTGATTACATGACACGTTACCCTGAAGCCGTGCCCCTGCAGACAGCAACAGCACCGGTGATCGCTGCTGAACTGATGATTTTTGCTAGCGTTGGGATACCGGCAGAAATCCTGACTGACCAGGGCACGAATGGGTCCTGTAAATTGATAGCTGAACTGTACCGCCTCCTCCATATATGAATACTCAGGACATCAGTTTACCATACCCAGACAGACGGCCTAGTGGAATGTTTCAATGGCACCCGAAAGGCCATGTTATGGAAGTTCATGGAGGAGGACCCCAGGCATTGGGATACTTTGTTGCCAGCCCTGCTGTTCGCCATCAGGGAAGGTACCCCAGGAATTGACAGGGTTGACACCCTTTGAGCTCTTGTATGGCAGGCAGCCCAGGGGGATCCTGGACCTCCTGAAGGAGGAGTAGGAAGCCCAGAAGACACAAGTCCTCGTGTCCACACAGTATGTGTTGCAGCTCCGGGAACAGCTTCGGACACTAAGTGCGTTCTTCCAGGAAAGCCTGACCTAGGCCCAAGCGAACCAAGAATGCCTCCTATAACCGAGGAACTATGGGGCCGAGTTTCGCCCCAGGGCATCGGGTGTTGCTTTTGTTGCCTTCAGCTGAATCAAAACTTCTGGCCAAATGGCAGGGACCCTATGAGGTAATCCAGCGGGTTGGGCCAGTAGACTTACGAGGTCCGACTACCAGGGCGACAGAGGGAGATGCGTGTCTATGATGTGAACCTTCTGAAGGCTTGGAAGACCAGGGAAGCCCTGCTCATTGGCCTGTTGACCCCAGAATTGGAACTTGGGCCCCAAGTGGGGAGGACCCCCAGACCCAAGGCCAGTGGCATTCTGGGGTGGGGGTGGGGCCTCAACTCTGTACTGTGAGAGCAACTACAACAATTGATAAAGGATTTCCCTGACGTCCTTTCCGCCCACCCAGGGCTGACTGCCTGGATGAGTCATCACATCAAATCACCCCCAAACAGAGGGTAAGAGACCACCACCGACCCTTGCCCCAGACAATGTGGGACATGGTCTGACAGGAGCTGGAGACAATGCTGGAGATGGGGATTGTGGAGGAATTGAGTGAGTGGCGCAGCCACATCGTCCTAGTCTCGAAGCCTGATGAATAAGGTCTTACAAGCCCATGAACAGTATGCAGCGGCGTATATAGATGACATCGTGGTCTACAGCTACAGCTGGGAGAATCACCTATGCCACCTGGCTGGGGTGTTGCAGGCCCTCAGGACAGCCAGCCTCACAGCTAACCTTGGGCAAAGTGCCACCTCGGGCAAGAAGAGAGAACCTATCTTGGATATATGGTGGGGGTGTGTGTGTGTGGGGGAGGAACTGATGCCTCATATCAGCAAGTTGCAAGCCCTCATAGACGTATCTGTCCCCAGGATGAAGAAGCAGGTGCGCCAGTTTTTGGGCCCAGCTGGATATTATCGCCACTTCATGCAGATTTCGCATCTATCACTGCCCCCCATCAGACCTGACAAAGAACTCACAGCCTCGACAAGTGCAGTGGTTGGAACAGTGCAAAGAAGCCTTCGAAACCCTGAAAGAACGACTCATGCAAGAAACAGTCCTGCAACACCTAGACTTCTCAAAGGAATTTATACTTCAAACCGATGCCTCTGAAGTAGGCTTGGGGGCCGTACCGTCCCAGGAATTAGACGGGGAAGAGCATCCAATACTGTATCTAAGTCATAAACTGTTCACCCTAAGAACAACATTATTTCACAATAAAGAGAAAAACCCTAGCGGTGAGATGGGCCATTGACGCCCTACATTTTCTGCTGGGGAATAACTTGAGGTTGATCACAGACCATGCCCCCTTACAGTGGATGCATAGAATGAAGGACACAACCCCCCAGATTATGTGATGGTACTTCTCCCTCCAACCCTATGACTTCCGTGTGTTTCATTGCCCAGGTAAGGCCCACGCTTTCTTCTCTAAACAGAGGGGGAGGAGGAGGCAGACCAACCCAGAGGATCCTTCTTAAGGGGGAGGGTGTGTGATGGGGCAATAACGCACTAGCCCCAGCAGTGTCAGGCCAGTAGCACTGATGGCGGAATTCCTGCGCCGTCCGTACTGGGCATGCTCCAAGTGCTCTGGGAGTATAAAAGCAGGGAGCCCAGCTCAGTCTGGGCTGCTGGACTCATGGGAAGGACCTGACTGGGAAGCTCGTGCGGAGGACCAGCCACCGCCCGCAGAGGCGCAGGGGGCTGAAGCCTCTCCAGGCCAGCTCGAAGCCCTGCTATGGGAGGAACCCAGAGAGGCGACTGACTCGGAGGCCCGCAGGGGCCCTAGAGACTCATGGGAGACCTCAACACTCAAGCTGGTAGGAAGTGTGTTTGTGATGGACTGGTACCTTGCCCCAGCAAGCCTCAGTGTGTTTTGGTAGGACACTCCAACTCCCCACCCCCGCTGAGCTAGTGGCAAGGTCCTACACTGCGGTTAGGGCCGGAGGACGGGGCCCAGTGGAGTGGGATAGACCCCAGCCATTAGGGCCTATTGCCTGGCAACCCGGGATGACCATACAGACTCTGACCATTAGGCTGTACTGCCCTGTATCCAGGGGCGCACACATCCTAAGAAGCATATCTGTTAAGGTTCTCTAACTTCTAACCATTACACTTTAGAGGGAGAAGGGTCTTTGACCTCTTTACACTGTTGCCATGAAAGTTAAGACTAAAGTCCAGGTGAACTGGAATGCCTGGCAATGGAAGAGGATCTTGAAATTGGTATGCCACCATATTTCAGCACTGCCTAATATTCGAGGAGGGCAGGGGAGGAGAGGAGAGAAGGGGATACATTAACACCTGATCATAAACTAAACTGGACAGATCAGGCTGTAAAGGTGAGGAGTAGTACTATATCTAAACATTCCATAAAATCTAGTGAGAAATTCTGAATGGAAAAACCAGATAACTTTTATAGATAGAAATTCAAAGCTGTCAGAATACAAATTTACTTAAGGTTACACTGCTGGCCTTCTAATCAGAAAAAAGTGAGTGCACAATACTGAGATTAAATAGGCAGCAGTCTAAAATGGTAGTAATGGAGGACTTCACCTACTTGCATATAAGCTGGTCGATTGGGACATGGTATAGAGAAGCAATGTTATGACACCTTAAATGATTTTTTAGAACAGCTAGTTCCAGAGTATGAGGAGAAGCTGCTCCTTAGTCCAAAGTAATACACAAGAATTGGTTCAGGAAGTAACTTGAGTTGGTAGGTAATAATGACTGCAGCATAATTAAGTTCCTCTTTAGCAAAGAAAATGACAGAAACTGGCATGGTCAACGTTAGAAAGGGGAGCAAGGGGGATTAAAAAAGTTGAATTCCCTCCAAACAAAAAGAGAAAACCCTTATCCTTGAAACTGATATGGTTCATTTAAGAAATCTCCATAAGTGTCATAAAAGATGCATACACTTAACAAAAAGAAGGAAGGGAAGTGTAAAGCCCATGGTAAACTACTATGGATAACTAGCTATGTTCAAGAGGTTACTTGAGCAAAACTGTTTTTTCAGAAAATGAAAGCCAAGCCTAGTGAAGACAAGAACACTTAACTTCAGTAGGCAAAGCACATAGGAAGGAAGTTAAGAAGGCTGAAATGGACTATGAAGAGCAAATACTTCTAACAAGAATGTACTAGCAGCAGAAAGTTTACAAGAGAACTAGGAGGTAGCCTGGATCACCAGAGATTAAATTTAACAATTGAACGATAAGGATATGGTAGAGAATGACTTGTTTGCATCAGCCTTCACCACCAAGTAGGGTTGCCAGTTTTGGCTGGATGTATTCCTGGAAGTTTCATCACATGTCATAATCTTTAATGTCTGGAGACTCCAGGGCAATCCTGGAGGGTTGGCAACTTTACCACTGTGGTTTTGGGGCTATCTGCTCATCTTAGATATTGAGGTGCTGTCAAGGACTGAAGTGCCTGTGCCAACTTGATTAAAGTAGAGCACAAGTCACCAGGACTGGTTTGTCTACATCCAAGAGTTCTGAAAGTACTTAAGAATGGCAGTGGCTGAGTTGCTGGCAAGCCAGATGTCCTCACTAAAACAGCTACTCTGCTGAAGGATTGGAGCATGGCAGATGTGTAGGTTTGCCTTTTCTTTAAAAGGCCTACAAGCGATATTGGGATTGAGACCAGCAAAAAGTTAACAAGAGTGTCCTAAGGTTCTATACAAAGACAAATGTCTGTAGTAATGAATGATCTACAAAATCAAGACAGAATAAGGGAGAAAAACTTGCAAATATCTTTGAAAGACCTAACCAACCGATGTGAACGGACTGCATAATGGCAGATGAAAGTTTTAACAAATGCACAGTGGTGCAAAATGGAAAAACTGTTCATGAACCTTGCTGGGTTCTAAATTGTCTAACAACTTAGGTATTTAGGGGGAAATCTGAACATCATTGTGAACAGCTCAAATCAAACCTTTGCTGTTGTGCGGATTAAAAGATAATGTTAAAATCCTTAGGGGAAAGGGATGGAGAGCACTGAAAATAAAGCTACTATATAAATCCAATGAGATGATCTCACCTGGAATACTATGTTCTATTCAGGTCACATTTTATTAAAAAAAAAAGGGGGGGGGGGCGGGCCGGGGGGAGGGTACTGGGGAAGTGGAATATTTTGCGACAGTGACTGACTACAGCCAAGCAGAAACTTCATATGAAAAGATTGAAAAGACAAACTACTTCAGAAAAGAGGTGACTAAAGGGCTTGATATTCAAAACAATGGCATAGATGGGACTGGCATTGCTTTTCACCATCTTATAATAGCAGAATAAGGGAACATTGAATGAAATAGAATAATTGATAAAAGGAAATGCTTTCACATAATGCGCATTTAGTCTGTGGAACTTCAAGGTATTGAGGCCAAAGAGTTTAGCAGATTTCTGAAAGGACTGGATGTTTTATGCATAACATCCAAATCTTACAATAATAGGGATGTTAAGTGTTTTTTGGAAAGGATAAACTGTCACGTCAAGCTAACCCTGACAAGTATTAGTTGTTGTATGGGAAGTATTTTTCCTATTCCATAACTACCTGCTACAGAATTTTTTGTACTTTTCCTCCAAACATCTAGTACTGACTGGGCTGTCAGGATATTGGACCACTGGAACTACTAGTTTGAAACAGTGTGACCATTCCTGAACTTTTAAAGTTCTCTAAAATTGTGTGTACAGATACTGATGAGGGTGCAGAAATTCTGTTAACGCAGAATACTGTTTTGTCATACTTTTTCTCACTGACAACTATTTTAAGGATTTTGTTTCCTGAACCTAGTCCGTCCAATGAAAATTCAACTAATCTGTTGGAATATCACAGGTATTATAACCTTAGTAGACTAGTAACATGGAAAAGAGGCACTAATCTAACCCAGAACAAGAAATAGGTTGACTTTTTCAGAGACCTTACATCTGCAGGAATTTATCCATTGCAGAACCTGAATTTTACACCGATCAATATTTTTGTTCTTCCCTAAAGTAGTTCTAGAAACCTGGAACTATAGTTTGACACTAATATACCTCACTAGTAAAGTGTCTACTGTAATACAGTGAAAACTGCATTAAATCAAGCATCTGTAATCACTTCTTGTTCTCTCATCCCCACCCAATACAACTTAGCTAGTGAAAGCACCTGGCCCAAGTACCTGGTATCATTTCTTTTTTCACTCTAGTTCTGAAGTTCTTTTTAGCATGACAAATTAAAGATGAATGTGAGAAATGCATTCTACCCTTGCACTCAGCATATGGGACAACAGTACGCCCTGTCTTGTGGAAGACCCTTTTGTACAAGGAGTTTCCAAAACCATCATGGAGCAAACATCAAATAGTATGATTAGACAAATATTTAATTTTGAATCCGAGCTGCTAGTGTAGATACGTTTAAGATTTCCCAGCTCTGCTAATGTCATGTATATAAACTTGCCCAGAGCAGGCCTTGTGTGTGCTAAGACTCCTTCTTTTGGCACCATGAATGGAGCTGAGCTGGTGGTAGGAATTATGGGACACCTGGGAGGAAGGGAGAGCCCTTGTCTATACTACCGTGGCAGCATCAAAGGATAAGCTGGACAAGGTCACAGCAAGATGTAAAGATGCATATTTTTAAAGATGTGCTTAGTATTACTCCTCTGTATGAAGATCAAGATTTTTTTTTCCCCTTATTTTTAAACCTCAGAAATATAAGAATGTCAACTCTGTTCTTTTCTGGCTTTGCTGGAGGGCTTATTGAATGTCTCAGGCTCTGTCCAGTCTTGGAAGACTGGTCATATTATTTAAAAATACTTACCGAAAGTTTTAACATGGCTTTAAGTACAGCTTTACACTTAGTTCAAACAGGGAAGGTTGTGTTACCTTCTGAATATGACTTTCCCTGTTTACACTAGATGCAGAGCAGTGTTTTAAAACTGTTTAAAACATGTTGACAAATGTGATCTCTCTTCCTGTTCTAGACATGGCCTCAGTTGTCTAATCTTAACTTTAAATGAGTAGTAGTAAGTAGTATGGACAAAGAATATTAAAGCATTAAAATGAAGCTGTGAACAGTTGATCTTAAAATCTCTTCCCCTTCTCAGTTGCTCTTTCACTCTTTGACTGTGTCATAACATTAGTTCTCCAGTTATCTTCCAGGCAAGTCAGGACCTAAATTTCTATTAAAACATTTTTTTGTTTTTAAATCTTGTCTTAAAACCCTTCAGGCAATTGTATACATAATACTTGATATTTTTTTAATTGCATGACACCTTTTTAAAGGTGATTCCAACTTGTAATTGAACAGTTCTGTCCCGCTGTCTCCATACTGGCATGGTGTACTCAAAATAACAGTGTTATGGTCCTGCAAAGCCTTAATTCAGTTGTGAAATGGTAATTACTTTATATCATAAAGTCATTTGGCTAAATTTTCTGGAATTTACTATTCATTAGTGTTAATGTTGTCTGTTTTATTTTGGTCACTGCATCTTGACTCCAGACATCAAGGGTTAAAATAGCAATGTAGGTTTATTTCCTGCAGGTGTTTTCAGCAGCACTTAATTCTAATGCAATGGTTTTCTTTCTCTCTAGTACTTTTGTCCATCTGTTCTCTGTTGTGTGATCCCAATCCAGATGATCCCTTAGTGCCTGAGATTGCACGGATCTACAAAACAGATAGAGAAAAGTGAGTATGGAAGCCAAAAACCTGTTAAATGCTTGTTAATGTGAAAACAGCAGAATCTATATTCAGAACCAGAGGTAAAAAGAAAATGGGATTACTTTATAAAAAACTAATCTCTGAATTTGTTAAATTTGTCTTGATCAGTTGGGAACCTTGGTCTTCTAAAGACATTGCTTAGAAGAAGCACTGTAGATACAGTGTACACTGACACTAGTCTTCATATAGTAGTACCTAATGGCATTGCTATAGGGAAGTCTGTATTGAGGGACTTTTAAGTAAGCCATACCTCCCCCTCCTCCCACCGCCCCCAAATCCATGAACCAAGTTCTCAGCCTATAAGCAAATCTATATCTGTTTAGTTGCTTTAACTACAGGTTTGCCTTCATGATTGATACCCTGATAAACCTGAGATAATCTCCCAAATGTAATCTGTACTAAGAACCAGATTTTATACAGATTTTGCAGCATCTGTTTTGAGTTACACACTTTAAAAACCCTTCACTATCTGTGCTTCAATCTATATAGTCAGCAGAAGGAGAACAAGTTACTCTATTACAGGGAGTGCTAATGTTCTAAATGGTGGGGCATGAACATGGAGGTAACCAGTACCTCTGATTCAGCTTCATTGACCTCATACTTAGGGTGCAAGGGAAGGATAAGAGTGGTAGAGATGTGGGGAAGACTTATTAGCTTTTAGGGAGCATATTGCAAAAATCAGAAAAACTTTTGAATTAATGTCACTCAAACTGCTTCAGTTTAAAAGGGAACTTCTTGTCTGAGCAATTGCTTGATGATGATGATTGTAAACTAATTCCCCACCTTGAGCTGTTCCCACTCCAGAACTGATCAGCAGTTCCCTTACACGACCATCTAATGAAGTCAAGACAGCACTTCAGCAACCTGTGAGTAGGGAGGGAGGTGAAATTAAGCAAGTTTCTGGATAATATTGTTTGGTAATTCAGGAGCAGATACTGGGGAAAGTCAGTGCATCTTGTCTGCCATCAGAGCTGCATGATTAGTATTCAGCAGTTCGCACGAGGTACAACTGTAAAATTGTCAAATCCACAGAGTTTATATATTCAGTTCTCATATATTCTGGAAACAAGTATGCAAATATATTAGTCTTGTGCTATCAGCACATTTGAACTTGGCTTTTGAAGAGTTTAAACAATGTTGAAGTTAATGGGTTGTCTAAGTAAAACCTGTTATGTTGCAAAGAACCATTCTTAGTTTAAGTTGACTAGATAGCTTTATTGGACAAAGATCCAGTTGGAATTCTGTATTATAAGGTGGCCAAGTATCCTGTAGCTAGTAGAATGTACTCTCCAAAGTGAAGTGTTTGCAAAAGAAATTATCTCCCTTTTTTGTGACAGGTGGAAGGGAGATGTTCCAAATATAAGTAATGCATCAAACATTATGGTGATATTGCAGTTTTTACTTGAGACTCTAGCCAAAATGTCCTGTGTGCACAATTTCTGACCCCAATGGGTGCACTGGGTGCAAAAAGACTAGCTTGGGTCTGTAAGGAGCAGGTTGCTCCTTAGAAGTTAAAAAGTTGTCATGGCCCAGATTTCATCCCTCTTTTTTGCTTTGTCAAAATAGTCAACCATAATAGCTGGTTACAAATGCTGTAACACTATTCTAAATCTGGCAATATCTTGCAGCTCAGCATCTATGAGAAACTGTTATTACTTCTTCCTTACAACTGATGATGATTGAAGAGAAAGCAGAAGCAAAACCTTGCCAAATAGTTATTGCATCATACAGAGCTTTCAGTCTATTATGAAGATAAAATTTACAACAGTAACACAGTTGCCTAAAGATAGTGGTTAGAAAACATGTAAATTTAAGTCATGTCAAAACACTAATTCTTTTATGTAATTCTGCCCCAAAGATTTCGTTTTGCTGCTGCTTGCTGAAATAATTATAAACACAGCAAAGATTACTCTCCCTGCCCTGATAAAGGGTTAAGTTGTCACTTATTTGCATGAAACTTTATTTTGCTCTTCAAATTACCTGACTGAAAGTTCTGATGTTGCTGAAGAGAATTTAGCTCAAAGGCATGTGTAGAACATTCCACTGGAGTTAAAAATCTCTTGAATTTGAGTGGATGATGCATGTTAAACAAATCCTCTTTTTATATATACAGGTACAACAGAATAGCTCGGGAATGGACTCAGAAGTATGCGATGTAATTAAAGAAATTATTGGATAACCTCTACAAATAAAGATAGGGGAACTCTGAAAGAGAAAGTCCTTTTGATTTCCATTTGACTGCTTTCTATGAGCCCACGCCTCATCTTCCCCTGTGCACATGTTTACCTGATACAGCAGTGCTGCGTGTTGTACATACTTGGAACAACAACATAGAAATACTGTATTCCCCGTACCAACATTGACTCCTAGCAAAGAAGTGTGTGTGAAAAGCCAGTTCTTCAGTCATAACTTAGTTGTGAGCCTAAAAGCATTCCTTATTGATTTAAATTGAGTAATAAAATGAGGGGGGAGGGGTGGTGGGTTTCATCGTTTTCTGGAGACAGTTCACTGACTTGTGGGAGGATTTTTTAAAAATGGAATCCTTTTAAACTCATAACAGTTATGGAAAGCCAAGGTGAAGAACTCAAAGCTGTTTCTGTATTCATTTTATTCTGAAGGATCTACATCTTAGGTAAAAGTTACAACCAACAAGATTAACCCGTACCCACATCCTGTGTTTAAGATCTAAGTTCAAATGGTCAACATTTAAATGGATTGGAGCTATTAGTGCATCAAGTGACGTTGATTTATTTCAACTTTTCTATCCCTTCCCTCATATCTTTTTGGTTTGTATGTGGTTTCTCAGTTAATACATAGCTAATAGCTCTTATTTTTCTTAAGTTTTTTTAAACTGCTTAGGTCTTTCTGGATGTAAGGGTAAAAATTCATTTGACAGAAAACTCTTGTATATTTAAAGACCCAACTGCTCCCCTGGGGCTTGTACGTTCAAGAATGATTAATCTGTGTAATAAACTGATTACTACAGTCATTACATATAACTTTGTGTGAATAGGCTTTTAATTTTAAAACCAGTTTATTACAGGCTAAAATTAATGGTGGCTTGTCCTTAAATATCTGCATTCACAAACAGTTGCATTTCAGAATCATGAAGCAATTCAGTTTGCATCAGAAAAGGCTATGTGCCTGGACAAGACAAACGTAAGGTTAAAGCACTTACATGAACTCAAGATATGTAGTGTGCCAGCTACTTGACTGTTAAACCAAAAAAGCAGTTTACTTAATGAGGATCTGAGCAACAAAATTTTACAAAGCCTAATGGTATTATTCCCACTTGCATGGGACTTAACACAATGCATATGTAGGTAAGTGAAACCTTATGTAACTAAAAGTAATGGATGTAAAAGGGTAAAAATTATCCCACACATCAGCACAAACGTTCATAAAATGTAGGTTTTATATGCTTACTTTGCACTAAGCATTTGCAAATGTTCATATGGTTTTAAATTGTACTTGTATGTCTTTTATTTGAACAAAGTCTTCACTTGAATTCAGTGAAAATGTAGTTTGAAATTTTACTTTGTAAACAAGTGTATTTACCAGCAACATTCATGTGAAGTAGGTGAGTCTGCAATTTTATCTCCTTTAGTATAATTGTAAACCAAGCCATCAAAATGAAGGAGAGGCTGTAGCCTCCAACTCTCCAGCCACAGGGTCTGTCCCATCCATTTTCAAATGCATCTTTACACTCTTGCACAAATGAGGAATAAATGTCCACTGCTTTTGGTCTAAATTTGTTCCAGTTGTCTCATCTCTCAATGTCCTTGGTTATGCATCTCTGCATGTAAATGTTAGCAGCCTTGAGTTTTCTGTGCAGCGGGCTATAGGAAGAACTTGCATATACAAATGAGTCTTGATAGCAGACACATGGTAACTGCTATGGTTTACACTTGGGGGTCTTTATACTTATTGCATGAGGGAAAAGCAAAGTTTTCTGATTAAAATGGCTCTGAAACGGAGCAGAGCTTCACTTACAAAGAACTGTAGAATGTATGGCCATATATTGAACAGGTGATGCGCTAAGAATATAGAACGCTGCTTGGAAGAAGTACAATCATGTAAAGTAACTTGTACTGAAAGGACAAATGAACTTGGGAAAGGCTTGCATTATTGAAGCATTCTCTAAGAGCATGACTGTATTTGCCTATGTTCATATAATATTATAGCCATAGAGAAATGAGCCGTAATGGGGGCCTACAGACTGGTTTGATTCACCTACCATGCATACTGTTACCAGTAATAAGATACAGCGCATAGAACAGGAATTTAATAACTTGTACCTAAATTTGCAGCTGTAGTTTAGTAGGAACTTCCGTGCAGTCTAGTTAAACTTCTAACAGTTATGATCAGGCCTTATATTTAATAGTAATTAAAAAAAGCTCCAGTGTTAAATGCGCTGGTACCCTACTGTGGCACTTGGGGAAAGAACAAGGTACTGTGAAGTCATCAGTGCAACTTCCTATGCCATGTTTGATCTTCCTTGCCACCTTCAGTGATAAGCATAATTAAACTATTACTTGCCTTTAACTGCACATCTGTTTTGAATATTGTGTAAAAAGTCTCCATAGTCTGCTGTAAGTGCCAGAGAGTGGAATATATGATCTAAATCCGTTTTGTATGAGGTCATGAAGTAAATTACCGTACTCATAAGGCCCAAAGTGTGTGTGGTGGGGGAGAGATTGAGAGGCAAGGGTAGAGAGGAGTGTTATAAGAAGAGATGAAGAAACAAAAGGAGCCTGTTTCAAAGCTGTGGATGAGGCTCTTGCATGGTCAGTTGTGATAGAAAGGGTGTCAGAAGTCTGTTCTAGGTAAGAATAGATAAGATCTAAGCTAAAAGCTAATGCAAAATGACCGGGGTGTTCCATCTTCTGCATAATTCCAGCTTACACATTGCTGTCATCACTTGTAGTAAAGTGACTTCTACCCTCTGTAGGTGAAGTGAAGACTTTAAATTTATTGGGACCGGAGTTCATGCAACCGCGGTGTGAATAGCACCTTGTGTAGATGTGTGCATACTAGTTGTATTCTAGCTAACTCATTAAAAATAGCAGTGAGTATGCTATGGCACAGGGCTTAGCAGTTACATATGTACTTGTGCAGGCAGGCAAGCTTGTGCAGCCTGTGCTAAAGCCCATTCCATGACGTACACTTAAATTAGCTTGCTGCAGATTGGAATACAGATAACAAAGAATGTCTGTCTACATGGCCTTGCATTCACATCCCTGACTACAATGTAGACATATCCTGAAACATTACGTGTTGCAAGAAGCTTTAGTTTCTGGGTTCTTTGCACAGGTGCTAATGTTACCCAACCAAGCAGCTAACAGAGAGCTTGTCTTTATTTTACAGTTGTTTCAGTTAACTAGTTCACTTTAACTGTTACTACTGTGACTTACAGGGTTGTACCTTCAGCAGCACTCTGCATCTAATAGTTCCCATTTTTCTGGGTGCTAATTATGTCTACTTATTAAAAAAATAATAATAATAAATTGGCCTCATTGTGGATGTCGGAGCCTTCTTGAAAACTCTGGCTGTAAAGATATCTGATGTTAGAGCTAATCGCTTAAATGTTTTTATGAAGACTAGGATATACTGCAGTTAGACAGATGGAAGGATAAATGGTTTCAGATTGTGAACTGTCACTAAAATGTCATCCAGCTATCTTAATTCCAGCAGCCTCATGAAATTATCTGCCAATGCTCTACCTGTAGTTTTAACAATGTTATGTTCTATAATTGTAGCTCCTGAGAATTCAGTCAAATTGGTACTTTATTCTGTCACTTCTGTATAAGCCTAAATCATACACTCCTGGATGTTGGACTGTGAAAACTCGCTTTACGGAAGAACTCCACTTACTTGGTCTGTTGTATTAAATGGCTATAATTGTCTAAATTTCAGTTTGGAAAACATGTCTTTAAATGAATCTTGATGTTTTTATTAGGGTTTTTAGGGGTGGGGATAGCTTAAAGCAATTCTGATTCTTAAACCTCTTCACACTGGGATTTGCTTTTAAAGGATTATATTTAATAACTAAAGCCTAGATTTTTAAAGGTATCTAGGCGCTGTTAAATTTAGTATTGCAACACCTAACTGATTTAGGAGCCTACAATCATTTAAAAAAGGGGGCTTGGGCACTTCAGTGGGATATAGTCCTAAATTCTTTTGGAAATGAGATGTAGGCATCTAAATCAGGTGTAGCTGTTGCAGTGCCTAAATAACTTACAAATTTTAGCCTAAATATCTTGAAATCTTCCTTGTTACTTAACTTGGGAGGATAGGGTTTGAATGTAACAGGATCAAATTGTCTCTAGATAGATATTGTAGGGTAGGTTCCAAACTTTAACACAGTTAATGTATCCGGTATATCCTCCAATGTGTTCCTGAATTGGGGGACACTGCTGCACTTCTTACCAAGCAGTAACTAAAGGATAATCTGCTCTAGCACTTACAACTGAAACTCTTCAGTAACTGGGCTGATATGCTAAAAGGAGCTGCATGCTTGTGTGCGTGTTTAGAGACTTTCTGTTAAAGTGTTGTCTGTGCTAGTCAAGTAATGTACGATAAAATGTCTTTGTCAGTGTCCATCTAGGTTCTTTCCTCATATCCACCACTATATTAGCCTAGGTGTTAAGCAAATGGCGGTCTCTCCCTTGCTACTTCAGCAGCCAATCACAGACACGTGTCCTGCCCTGCTTGCCTTCTCTTGATGATCTGAATCATCTTCCTGCTATTTAGAGAAGTTAAGCAGCTCCAGTGATGCCCTGCTGACCTGGCGTTTTGGTGACATGGAGAATGGATCATAGGCCTCTTTGTCCAGTTGCTATTCCCTGACACGCCCTTGTGGGAGCAGCGCTAGCTTCCTGCTCTGGCACCTGGGCATGTGGGAGGTGCAGTCAGGGCCAGCTCTAGGCACCAGCGCTCCAAGCATGGGCCTGGGGCAGGACTCCAGCTTTTCTTTTTGTGTTTGAGGCACAAGAAGCTGGGAGCTGGCCCTGAGTGGAGGTGAGCTGCTGCAGGGAGGGCTGCAGGAAGTAACCCTGGGGGGGGGGGGGGTGTGTGCAGAGGAACCCTCGCCCTCCCCCCACCTCGACCTGCTCCCCTGAGCATGCCGCCACTCTGCTTCTCCCCGGCCCTCCCAGGCTTGCCACAAAACAGCTGATTCACGTGGCAAGCCTAGGAGGGAGAAGTGGAGCAGTGGCAGTGCACTCAGGAGCAGGCAGAGTGGAGGTGAGCTGCAATGGTGGCAGGTGTGGGGAGGGCCCCAGGAAATAACCCTGGGGGGGCAGAGGAACCGCTCCCCCCCCCAACTCACCTCCACCTCCTCCCGAGTGTGCCATTGCTCCACTTCTCCCCCCTCCCTCCCAGGCTCTGGGGGAGGAGGTGGGGCTGGGGATTTGGGGAAGGGCTTGCAATAGGCAGAGTTGGGCGGGGCGAGGGGGGCATAGGAAAATTTTTTTGCTTGGGGCAGCAAAAAAACTTCGAGCTGGCCCAGGGTGCAGTGGAAAAGTCTGCATCTTTGCTCAGAGTAGTTAAGAATCTGTCAAAATGTCGCTTTGCTGTAGAGAGTTTGAAGGACATGACACAAGCTTCGCTGCTGCTGACAGTGAACGTAATTACACTGCAGCTAGCAGAGGCCTGTGGTGTAGGCCTTGAAGCCTGTGGGTGATGTCTTATCCTAGAAGGATGGAAACTTATCTTCAGTAACATCCAAGTTCCATAATTTTTAAACACTGGATAATAAGCCTGTCTTCTTTTTCTTCTCCCCGCCCCCTGCTCAGGTTTGTTACTCTGAAGCTCTCAAATTCCCTCAGCCTATAGATCCCTACCTTATACATTTCCCCTGTCTTTAATACTTTTAACCACGTTTGATCCTTCTCCCCCTCCATCCCTTCTGTGAGTTCTGAGCACTTTTCACTGTTGGGGTTGTAGATGGAAGTTTTTCCAGGTGACAACTTCTGCCAAATCTACAAGAAGGAGCAAGAAATGGTTTTTTTGAAGGATCTAAGGTTATTCTTGTCGGAGTTTTAAAGAGAACCTGCCATTTTTAGTACAATCTTGAGCATTCTGGAGGTGCAGAGGCCAAACTGGACATGAATAACAGCAGCCACAGAGGAAAATTGGGGTGAAAATCCCTATTGCCACTGCCCCTCTGAGTCAGGGAATATGTTCATAAATCTGCATGTGTGATTGTAATGTCTTGCAATGCCTCGCCATTAAATAATTACATTAAATTTACTGTGGCTTGACTGCTTCTTTTGCTTAACTTTGGTGTTTTCCTTTTTTAAACTGGTCTTTCATTTCTTCTGTCTGACTAGATTGTTCTACCTAATCCATTCACTTCTCTACATTCACTTATATCTAATCACAAGCCCTTTCCTTCCTCTCATCCATCATCGATGATGTTGCCCTCTCCATCAGTCCTAATCTTGTTCCACTTGCTCCCCTAATCTAGGCTGTCCTTCAAAGACATACAGTGCTTCCAGGGCTGAATTCAGTAGCACTAGCTAGCTGCCTCTAAATCTAGTTTCTGCCTGCTCCCTGTGCTGTGGAGAATTACTATAGGCATCCCCTCCAATTCTGTGCTCTCCTTCCCCCAGGAAGGGGGCGGAGTTGAGAGCAGCATCACCCCCTAGTACCACCCCTCACTTTCCAGAGAGCAGCAGAGCGGCCAAAGCTGATAGCTGCCTTCTCCTTTCAGCATAAGGCAAAGTTTACAGGCTCACTTACTGCAGTAAACTCGTGCCTAGGAGCACAGCTATCTGTGGCATCGCTGATGCCCCCAGCAGACCCAACCACAGTTTGATTTCTTGCCTGAAGATTCCCATTATTCCTCAAAGAAAAGTTTGCTGTCAGTTTTGTGTACTGGCCTCAGTCTGAGATTTAGCATGAGCATAATAGATAATTCCATAGCCTGATAGTTAATTTAGCATGTCTCTCCCTTGCTTAAGTTAGATGGTCTTTTTGACTGTCCATGCCCACCCTGGGGGAGATCGCTCTCGTGGAGGCAGATCTGTTTCTTTTGGGGCCAGTGGGCATTGTTAATGGGTCAAGTTTGCTTTTATAGAACTCATTTACATGGTGCACACACTCTTCACCCCTAGAATACTGGTGTCCCAAATCCCTTCATCTGTGATGGGGGAAAAAAGCTATCATTTAGTCTTCTGGAAATTAGAGCAATGAGTGAATCTCAAATTCCTGAGGATATGTTCCAGTGCTACTTAGTCCCTGAAATCTGCAGTCTCTCTCCAAACGGAATCTTTGGATGCAGACTTTGTGCCACCATCTGAAGTATCAGGCTGGGAGAGGTGATCTTTTTGTATCTACATAGAAGGATCCCTACTTTCATACCCCCATTTTGCAATATCAAACTAAGTCTTTAGTTCTCTCTGGGCCACTTGAATTTCCTGTATCATTTGTTCCCACTTGGCCTTGTGTCAGCTGCAAGAGCCTTCAGAGGGCTGGCAATAGTCACATTGCTCTTGGCAAAATGGTCTCTGCATTTCCCATTGGGTAGTTGGGCCATTAAGAGCCACACTTAGGGAACACTCTCCATATAAGTCATAAGGAGATGGGAGAAAACTTGTTCACCTTAGCCTCTAAGGATAGACTAAGAAGCAATGGGCTTAAACTGCAGCAAGGGAGATTTAGGCTGGACATTAGGAAACTGTCAGGGTGGTTAAATACTGGAATAAACTGCCTATGGAGGTTGTGGAATCTCTATCTCTGGAGATAAATTTAAGAGTAGGTTAGATAAATGTCTGTCAGGGATGATCTAGACAGTATTTGGTCCTGCCATGAGGGCAGGGGACTGGACTCGATGACTTCTCGAGGTCCCTTCCAATCCTAGAGTCTATGAATCTGTCTGAGCCATCAGCTGAAAGGCTTTCCTCTTTTGTATTGAAGGTGAAGTCTGGAGAAACAGTTTAACCCAAAAGATAGACTGAGGCTAGTTGTCCATTCCCTGCTTGGTGGAGAAGCATAATGATTTCCCTTTTAGACCTGCTGCTTTTGGGTCCATATCATGAATGGATTTAAGCATTTTATGGTGCGAGACATATTGAGGAAAATCTAATCCTTAGAGTTCAGACCAGAAAGGAACTTGGACTTCATTCATGTGGTGCTGAACCCCATGACTGTCATAAACAGATAGCTAAGGGTTAATGTTCTTTTACCTGTAAAGGGTTAACACAGGGAACCAAACACCTGACCAGAGGACCAATCAGAAAACAATACTTTTTCAAATCTGGGTGGAGGGAAGTTTTGGGTGTGAGTCCTTTGTTCTTGGTCTGTTCTTTTCTCGTCTCTGAGAGTGATCTTTCTATCTCCTGGCTTTCTAATCTTCTGTTTCCAAGTTGTGAGTACAAGGATAGTAAGACAATAGGTTTATATATTTTTTTGTATTTACATGTGTGTAGTTGCTGAAATGTGTTAAATTGTATTCTTTTTGGCTAAGGCTGTTTGTTCATTTTTTTCCTTTAAGCAATTGACCCTGTATATTGTCACCTTAATACAGAGATCATTTTATGTCCTTTTTTCTTTCTTTTTTTATATAAAGCTTTCTTTTTAAGACCTGTTGGAGTTTTTCTTTAGTGGGGACTCCAGGGAATTGAGTCTGCAGCTCACCAGGGAATTGGTGGGAGGAAGAAGTCAGGGGGAAAATCTCTGTGTTAGATTACTAAGCCTGACTTTGCATACCCTCGGGGTGAGGGGCGAGAGAGATTAGATCTCTCGGTACTTGTGTTTCCAGGACTGGAAGCAGGGAATCTCCTAGGGTCGTACAGGGAGGGGAGCCTGGGAGGAAGTAACAAGGAAACAAGGGGAGGGGTTTATTTTTCTTTGTTGTAAGACTCAAGGCATCTGAGTCTGGGGGTCCCCCAGGGAAGGTTTTGGGGAGACCACAGTGAGCTAGGCACTGTATAATTCCTAGCTGGTGGCAGCGATACCAGGTCCAAGCTGGTAACTATGCTTGGAGGTTTTCATGCTAACACCCATATTTTGGACGCTAACCCATGACCTTCAGTAAGCCCTCACCATGATTTGAACTGCCCCAGGTGCTGGTCTGTCAGGGTTGGGGCATGTCACACTGTATAGGGTTGTCACTCAAACCTGTAGCTGCATGCTATTATATTGCTGGTGCTTGTCCTAAAGGATCTCTGCCTAGAAGTTGGACATTGTGGTGAGATTGGCTAACATGATAGTTGTTTATCAGTTGACACTGGGGCATGAGGCAGGAACTTAATGAAATAAACAGGTCTGCTGTTTAGGTTAGCAGAGGCCAAACTCAAATACCTTGAGGCTCTCTGGGTCCTGGAAAGTTCAGTCTTCAGAAGCAGAGTGTTTTTCTTGAAAGCAATGGACAGAGGAGTCCAGCCCCAATAGACCAATGGGCATCTCCTGTGGCTTCTCTATTTTTGCATCTGAGAGCAATGCAAAGGTTCACCAATAAACTTACTCAGGATACATTCTCCATATTCTGGTATTAGCATACACCTTTCTTTCCCTTTCTTTGATTTGAGAAGATATTGTACAATTAATTTCCCCTCTTAACTGCATATTTGGTCTCGGTGCTGCCCAGATGGTTACAGGCACTCCTGCCCCTGAAATCAGCTGAAGGATGACTCACAAGACTAATTAAAGATTGTTAGCAGCCTGATCATTGTTAGGGTGATTGGGTGTGGTACTGTGGGCTCTCTCAGCTGTACAGGATTCAGCTGGGCTCATGAGGGGTAACAGGAAAGAAGCAAGCTAGGGTTGGGAGAGTGGTATAGAGGCTTTTGTGACTGGCTGCCTAACCAAGGAAAGTGGCAATACTATGGTCTGTTCTGTTTTAAACACAGAAAACAAATTAGCATGTAAAAGGAATCCAATATGCCTTAGATTCTTTAGAGTATAATATTTTTTGAAAAAATAGTCTGACGCAATGCTGTTCATAGCTGTGGAGAGTACTAATGCTCTTTCCCCTTGGCATGAAACTGGGATGTCTCTAACCGGACAAATTGGTTGGTTTGAAAATTCCGCAGTAGCTCTGTAGTCTAGGGTGTTAAATTTCCATTAACATGGCTTAAAATCATATTGCATCAAAGCGCTCCTATAGCTTGGGGATTCCCCCATTTGAATCTTTGCTAATACCCTGTCTACACTGCAGCTTTTAACAGCGTTTGTGAGCAGCTAGTGTTGTGGTCAGCTTTAAATGTGGCAACATGCAATGTGGAGAATACTCAGAGGCCTCAAACTTGCAAAGAGTTCTGCACCTGCTTTATTTTATACATTTGAATAGTTCCATTGAGTGCAACAGGACTACAGAGGCAACTGAAGCATGTAGATAACTTTGTAGGGGCCTTTGTAATCATGGCAGCTCACAGTTTTGTCCTCCTGGGCAGCTTGGTTATCTTACAGGTTGTCTCACTGATTTGCAGTGTAGATAGGCATCATTCAAGGAGTGAGGGTCTTTGTAACCATATTGGCTGGTCCCCCGTGCACCCAGCTGCCTATGAAGAAGGGCATCCAGAATGTGTGACTTGATATGCTAGTGGTGCTACTTTGTGTGCATTCTCTGACTAGCCTGCAGGCACTTTTTCCTGGGCTGAGGAACTATAGGATAGCTTAGATTTTCCCAAGATGCATGCACACAGTTGAGCAGAGTGGCTGGTGTAAATGCACAAGCACAGGTGATGCTACTGTATTGTGGTGTGTGCGTGTGGTTTTTGCAACCTAAACCTGTGCATGGACACAACTCAACTGTACACAAGCAGGTGAGAGTCAATCTGGTTACGAGGATAAGGTGGTTTTTATAGCATAGATGGTTCTACTTTTCTAATAAGTTCTGGTAACTGTTGACTATAAATGTAGCTATTTAATTTCATGGTATCAGTTACTAGCATTGTTGATCTATAAACATTATGTAAAGCCTCTGAGTTCGGTTGCCAAATCAAGACTGAGTGCTTTTCTAGAAGATATGCTTTAGCCAGAGGGGTCCTGATCCATCACTAAGGCTGTTAGGACTACAGCTATACTGATACTGTATAGGTAATAATGAAATTTTAATAGCCTGTGACGTCAGACATGATCTGATCCCTTCTGGCCTTAAATTCTGGATCTGTGGAGCCTTCACCTATGTTAATCTTGTGATATTCAAATATCTCACTCCATATAATGGATGTACAATTGGCTTTTGTGAACACCCATAATAGAACTCTCTGCACAGTAAGCATGTCAGGAACAACCCCCTGCTCCCAAGAACAAACACTCCAAATCCTCTAGAGAAGAGAGGGGCTTTGCAGTGTCTGAAAGGCTGACAAATATGAGTTCTGATGAGCAAGCAATGAGCGAAGTCCAGAGTCGTTGCATTGACACCTTGCAGAGCAGCTCCATCCCATGCCTACAATGCATCTCCAGCACCACTGCTAATGGCAATTGACCCATTATGTCATGAAAGGATTCCAGGGCTAAGTTGGGTAATGTGGAATTCCCTGGATGGACCTGATCCAGTGCTTAATGAGAATCTTTCCTTTGATTTCAGTGGGCTTTCGTTGAACCCCAGTTCACTGTTCCCAACCCATGTTTGACCAGGCTCTTTATGGTGTGAAGTTCTCTGCTTTAGGAGTGTCTTAAAAAAATTAAGTCAAGGTCCACTTTCAGATTTCAGTGCATTTGGTCCAGCACTTCCTTTTTGCTGCAGTATCTTTTTCTTATAGACTACCAGATGTATTGGAGTGTAAGCATCTGACAAAGTGGGTATTCATCCACGGAAGCTCATGCTCCAATACATCTGTTAGTCTATAAGGTGCCACAGGACACTCTATTGCTTTTTACAGATCCAGACTAACACGGCTACCCCTCTGATACTTTTTCTTTTAAACTGGCTTTTTGTTGTTCCTTATCAGTAGTAACATACTTTTAGACATCATTCAGCTTGCTTACAAGCTATGCTGAAAGTCCCATGTTCTCTTTGGCAAAATAAACCCAGCTCCCACCGCAGAGCCCTAGACTCCCATTGCACTTGGCGGCAGCAGATTGAAAATTGTGACAGATTTAGGAAAACACTCAAGGTAATAGTTGACTCCAGCATGAAAACTGGACAGTGCCATTGGTACATAAAATTTGTAAGTGTAGCAGAATTTTATATTGACAATGTACAACTGTATTGTGGAAGTTTGGTAATGTTGGAAGCTGGATGGGGAACAGTAAAGTTATATGTGGAATTTAAGGTGGAAGGGACCACCAGATCATCTAATCTGACCTCCTGTAGATCACAGGCCACCAAACCCCAACTAACCACCCCCCAAAACCAGAATTAGACTAAAGTATTTCAGTCTAGAGACTAAACTATTGTGTATCTTAGACCAAGAACAGGGAGGACAAAAGGTGCACCAGAGCCTGAGGCCCCTGCAGTGGCAGAAGGCACCTGGGAAGGTGATCTGGTTGTTTGGTACCCAGGAATCGAAGCTTTTGGTTCTAAGGAGGGGATGCATCTCCTTGTTCACTCTACCTTGTAGTCCAGGGCAGAGGTGACTTTAAGATTCCTATTTTCAGACAAGAGTGTAGAAGTCCTCTTCCCCACTCCAGCAACCAGTTGTTTCCCACCCCAGTAGGTCACAGTGTCCAGCAGCAATGAGTAAAGATGGTCCCTGGCTGGTAGTATTTAAATGAACAGCCATGCAATAGTTAACAATGGTGAGCTATTTAAATAGAGCCATAAGGCCCTTCTGAGTGTGGAAGTAGTGGGATAGAGTTGTATGCTATTGGTGTGCTGAGGGAGAGAAGGCGGAAGGAGCCTATTTATGCACAGCCTGCAATACCGTCATTAGGTGGTTCATTAATTGTATATATTTGCATGGTTTTTATGCACATTTGCAATATACTTCCACTCTGAAAAGTAGTTCCTAATCAAATGCTGAAGAATCATTGCAGAGAAAATCTATTTAAAATTTTCCTCCTAATTTGGAGATATTGGTCCATTTCTGTTTTATAATCTTCTTACTTTTGTTAGGATTTCTTGTATTACTTGGACCCCTTTCCATCCCACCACTCTGTATCCATAATCCCAGCTGCCCCTTTCAGCAGTAATCCAGCAATTGATTGTAGTTCACTGTCTCTTATACGAGTTCGGGCTGATTTTTTCAAAGCTGCCAAAAGGGTTTGGATGCCTGGAAATTGGATATCTACGGCCCTTGAGATGCTTTCTAAATCTCGTCCTGAATTTAGAACAACGAACTGCTCCCAGGTTTTGGCTTTAACTCTAGCAAAGGAGTTTGAATTGGCTCAAGGATCATACCGTTGCAACTTGGCATTTTGGGAGCTTTTTAAAGCTCTATTTTCCTCTTCCAGCTGCTCACTATTCCAGCCCTGTCACCTGCTGCTTCAGCCCCATCCTCACTGGGTGCTGCCTGAGATATTACAAGTGAGAATATTTGTTTTTTCCAGCCGTGCCCTGTCACTGACTCCATGCTCTTGCCAATGGAAATTCCAAATGCCATTTGTGGGAAATTAATTTACCCTGTTAACACACATTTGCTTAAAAACTGAACTGTTTAGTATGTTCCTTCAGTTTTACTTTGTCTCCAGTATTGCAAGGGATAAAAATTAGTGGATGCTAATGACCAAATGAGAAGTGCCCTCATGGAAACCAGAAGCAGCTAAATGTTTAATTGTTTAATTCTTTAATGCAAAGGGAAGTATTTTTCCTTTTTAAAAACTTGTGGCCTCATTCCTCTTCCCTCCCTCATTAAATATAATGCCTCAGACTCAAGAAACCCTATTCAGGGTAGCTTTTAAACGCATGCAGAAGTGCTATCCTGAATTGTTGGGAATAAGGGCTTGGCTACACTGGAGAGTTACAGCACTGGTGGTGGCTTTACAGCTCTGTAACTTACTCCCCATCCACACTGGCAAGGCACATACAGCGCTGTATCTCCCTGGCTACAGCGCTGGTTGTACTCCACCACGACAAGGGAATAGAGAGAACAGCACTGGTGCTGCAGCGCTGGGGTGCCAGTGTAAACAGTGATTAATCTTACTATGTCGTAACTGACCTCCAGAATTTTCCCATAATGCTTTTAAGTAAAGATAACACTTTGTTTTGTTGTGATGCCTCTCTTGGTTTTGTTGTGAACTTGGGCTTCCAGAGCTGCTTATCTAAAAAAAACACAGCTACTGTTTGCTCGAGCAGAGGCAGGCAGGGGGATAAATGTTCACAGCTAGTGTTTGCTTGAGGAGAGAAGCAGCACGACTTGCGGGGGGAGGGGGGTTCCGTTTCGGAGCAGCTGCTTATCTGGTCTGTGAGGGGAAAAAAACAAAAGGCTATTTGTATTTAGTGAATATGAGAGGGGTGGGGGAAGGGGTCGGAACTTGCCGTCATAGAATATCAGGGTTGGAAGAGACCGCAGGAGGTCATCTAGTCCAACCCCCTGCTCAAAGCAGGACCAATCCCCAGATTTTTACCCCAGTTCCCTAAATGACCCCTCAAGGATTGAACTTGCAAGGCATGGAGCTGACACAGCATCAGCTCCAAAAATCCTCCCTCTCTCTCTCTCTTTCTCTCCCCCCCACGCTCCCTGTCACACTCCACTCGACCCCCCTCTTTTGTAGACTAGCCCTTGTATGTTTTGAGTCAAAGGTCCTACCTTTACACCACTGAGTTGGTGCATGACGTGACAACGTTCAAAAGGCCCAGCCAGCCAAATCAGAATATAGCTTTAGACAATCAGCACCCCTAGCCATACTCTGATTAGATTTGAGTTCAGAGTGGTGGGAGGTGGAAGGGCAGTTTATATCTCTTAGAACTATAGTTTCAAGCTGTCTATAGCTGCAGGCAGATAGGGCTTTATAGTGGTTTATATTCAAGTTACATTTGGAAGTTTTCCTCCTCTGTGTGCTTATCCAGATTCCATTGCTGGCTGAGTTCGGATTCTGTTGGCCAGTGCTGTCCATTGGGCCTGTGCCTGAACCCCAACTGTTCGTGTGCCTCTAGCCAAGGCCATAAATGGTGGGGCAACCCCAACTGCCCCTCAGTTCCTTCTTGCCACCCATAGCTGTGAGTTGGAACCAGGGCCAGCTCCAGGCACCAGCCTACCAAGCACGTGCTTGCGGTGGCACCTTGGGGTGGGGCAGCACTCGGGGTTTTTTAGTTTGGTTTTTTTTTTTTGGTTCGTCGGGGCAGCGCTGGAGGGTTTTGTTTTGTTTTGGCAGCTCGGTGCTTGGGGGCTTTGGTCAGCTCGGCGCTCGGGGAGGCGGGGGCTTCAGGCAGCACGGCGCAGGGGTTCGGCAGTGCGGCACTGGGGGGGATTTCAGTGGCATGGCACTCACAGGGTAGGTACGGTGGGGCAGCGCTCTTCTTTTTTGCTTGGGGCGGCAAAAAAGTTAGAGCCGGCCCTGGTTGGAACTTGCAGTGTCTGAGTCTCTTGGCTCACCGTGTGTTTTACCTGTTGTCCTGTAGATACTTATCCTTGAGACTGTCCGTAGTGTTAGATTTTCTGATAGCCTTTTCTTTCTCCCTTTTAAAAGGAAACTTGTTTGTTTTGCCTGCGAGTTTACCCTAGTACTGAGACCAAGCACTACGACTGAGCTCAAATCTCCAGGTTTTAAAAATTGCCTTTCATGCGAGGCAGTAATGCCTCCCAACGATGGGCATGCCAGATGGTTACTGTTGATAGCTGTGCCATATGTAAATTCTTTTCCTAAGAGAATCCAGAGAGCTAGGGAATCTCTTACAGATGTTCCTACTAGAGATGCTGATGCATCTCTCTTTAGACCCAGAGATGCCTGGAGCAGAAATTCCTGAGCATGTATCAGAAAGTGCTCCTGCTATGCGGTTGTGATTGCGGCTCCTAAAGACCCATCCTCCTTTAGGAAACTTCAGGGGACAGGGAGAAAAGAGCCCTGAGCCCACAAAGGGAAGAGAGACAGGTCTCCTTCACCAGGTTCTTGCTCTAGGAGCCACAAATCCTATCAAATCTCATCTGAAAAGGGTAGCACAAGGCCCCAAAAGGGTCCCTCTGATTCCCATTCAGGCACCAGTTGCTGTGCCACTAAACTGGTGTCCTAGGTGCTACAAAACTTGCCTGGCACCCACCTCTCAGCACCGAGGCCCCTATTACTGACAATCCTGGTACGAGTGTCATCTAACCGCCTGACTACAGCATCAACTTACACTGTGCCAAAAGCCTGCACACCATCTAAACATCTGTCTCTTCGTTATCAGACTTCCCACTGTTGGCAATAGTAAAGGTACCGTCTCCAGTACCAGCCTTCACTGCTCCTACATCAGCACTGACCACGTCAATGATACCAATCCGAGCACACTCTGTGGCACTCCAGCTGAATCGGCTCCCCCTCCAAGAGGAGTAGTCATTCCCATCCTGCAGCTCTGACAGTACGGAAGTATCACTGATTCAATCCCTGGGACAAGGATACTCAGAGCCCATGTACAGAGGGGAGCTGAGGGCTAATCTCTATTACCTCAGATACAGGAGCCCGAACAGGGAGGCTGCTCCCGATTAGTGTCCCCTTTAGCCACCTGCCCCTTATGCTTACAACACCCTTGGCTTTACAGGGCTGCACCAGCCTAGAAGGCCAGTGTCTGCACCCCAATCTATAGCTAGATCCCCTGCTCCACAGCCTCACAAAGAGGCTTTACAACCAGTCCAATCTGCTGCACTGTCTACTG
This sequence comes from Gopherus evgoodei, assembly GCF_007399415.2. Lineage (NCBI taxonomy): Eukaryota > Metazoa > Chordata > Testudines > Testudinidae > Gopherus > Gopherus evgoodei. Next base: position 36,083,577 of record NC_044329.1, read on the forward strand.
AACAGACTGGTCAAGGCTCACAGGAGAAATTACAGGCAGCACCAAGTGCCTTCCCAGCAATTTGAGCAATTCTGTATGCACCCTTCACTGAAATCATTCATTGTCACTGTGGCTGAGGAGAGAGGCAGAGACAGTCCGCAGAAAGGAGCACCTCAAGACAAGGTCCCAAGAAATTAGATTGTTTAGAAATAGTATTCTACATCAAGTCTCCAAACAAGAATGGCCAACGACCTGTTGAAGTGCAATAATCAGGATTCCATAGGTAAAGTTTGCAGATAGGCTTCCTCAAGAAAGCAGAAATTAATTTAAACCCTTAATCTCTGAAGTGGGAAGTGGGAGTGTACATTCCTCCAGGGCAGTCCTTGATTCTGTGGCCATAGCTTCCAGATCTATGGCTGCCTCAATTGCCATGAGGGGACCCTCTTGGCTTCAGTCACAAGGGATCTGTAAGGAAGTACAAGGTACAATGGGGGATCTTCCATTTGAGGGCTGTGAACTTTCTCAATGAGAAAACAGATGAAGCTTTGAGGGTGGGGACTGTAGACAAGGCCAATGCAGTCAAGGTGGATGTTGACCATTTCCAACAGCTGATAAGAAGGTGTGAGTATCAGCAGAGGGAAAATTACTTTTTGTAGTGATTCATCTACTCCCAGTCTTTATTCAGGCCTAATTTGATGGTGTCCAGTTTGCAAATTAATTCCAGTTCTGCGGTTTCTTCAAGTCAGTGACACTGCTATGGGTACCCACATGGCCCCACAATATGCCAACATTTTTATGACTGACTTAGAACAATGCTTCCTCAGCTCTTGTCCCCTAGCACCTCTACTCTACTTGTGCTACGTTGATGACATCGTCCTCATCTGGATCCACGGGAAGGAGGCCCTTGAGGAATTCCCCCAGGATTTCAACAATTTCCACCCCACCATCAACCTCAGCATGTACAAGTCCACACAAGAGATCCACTTCCTGGACACTACAGTGCAAATAAGCAATGGTCACATAAACACCACCCTATAGTGGAAACCTGCTGACCGCTACCTACATGCCTCCAGCTTTCATCCAGACCACATCACACAATTCATTGTCTACAGTCAAGATCTAAGATACAACTATATTTGCTGTAGAGACAAACACCTACAGGATCTCTATTCTTAAAACTACAAGACCCCCTTGAAGTGAAGAAACAGATTGACAGAGCCAGAAGGTTACCCAGAAGTCACCTACTACAGGACAGGCCCAACAAAGAAAGTGACAGAATGCCACTAGCCGTCATCTGCCGCTCCCAACTAAAACCTCTCCAGCGCATCATCAAGAATCTACAACCTATCGTGAAGGACAATCCCTCCCGCTTACAGACAGCCCCTCAACCTGAAGCAAGTACTCATTAGCAACTACACACCACACAACAAAAACACTAACCCAGGAACCAATCCCTGAACAAATCCTGTTGCCAATTCTGTCCACATATCTATTCAAGGGACACCATCACAGGACATAACCACATCAGCCACACTATCGGGCTCATTCATCTGCTCATCTACCAATGTGATATATGCCATCATGTGCCAGCAATGCCTTTCTGCCATGTACATTGGCCAAACTAGACAGTCTGTATGCAAAAGAATAAATGGATACAAATCAGACGTCAAGAATTGTAAGATTGAAGTGCTCTCCTACTGGTTTTTTAATCTCCTTGGGCACTCAATAACAGACTTAAAAGTGGCAGTTCTTCAACAAAAAAACTTCAGAAACAGACTTCAATGAGAAACTGCAGAACTAGAATTAATTTGCAAACTGGACACCATCAAATTAGGTCTGAATAAAGCCTGGGAGTGGATGGGTCACTACAAAGAGTAATTTTCCCTCTGCTGATACTCACACCTTCTTGTCAACTGTTGAGACTAGACCACTTCCACCTTAATTGAATTGGCCTCATTAGCACTGGTCCCCCCACTTGGTAAGGCAACTCCCATCTTTTCATGTGCTGTGTGTGTATGTATGTGTGTATTCTGTATTTTTCACTCCATGCATCTGATGAAGTGGGTTTTAGCCCACAAAAGCTTATACCCATATAGATTTGTTAATCTCTAAGGTGCCCCAAGAATTCCTTGTTGTTTTTGCTGATACAGCCTGACACAGCTACCACTCTGAAATATGTGAAGATAAGCATCCTCTGGGTTGAGAGCCGCACACCAGTCATGTAGATAGAAGATTGGAACTGATGAGGTCAGTTGCCATCCCAATGCGCTCTTGTAATAATCAACATTGACTATTTAATATCCCAAAGCATAACATGTACATACGTAGTGTGATAGAACTGGGCATTGCTTCTAAATACATACATCTTCACAACAGAATTGGAAAAGGGGAAAAGTCACTTCTTCCTTTACCTACCTACCAAGAACCAAGTTCAGGGCTTGTCTTGCTTCAATTAAGACACTGTTTAAGTAGCCACTCATTGTTATGTGACTAGCTGGGAGTTTAACTCACCTGAGGTTGCTGAGGAGTTTGCAGTGTTGTAGCTGTGTTAGACCCTGGAATATCAGAGACACACAAGGTGGGTGAGGTAATATCTCTTATTGGACCAACTGCTGTTGGTGAAAAGAGATAAGCTCTTGAGCTGACACCGCTGCTCTTCAGGGAGAACACAGCACCTGCCTTCATCTCCGGGACATCCTAGAAGGCTGGTTCCCCTAGACTTTGGTGTGAATATTCACTAGGTCTGATCTTACCACCCCTTCCTGCCCAATATATAGGTAAGGTTATGGGGGTGTAATGGGAAGATGTTTCACCAAACCCATAGGATGTGGTCTCTGTGCTTTCCTAGTGACGTGACTGGGCACTGGGAGCAGAGCACCAGGACAGGTGCCCAGCCTAGAGGAGATAGAAGTGATGCTACTTGTTTGGGGGAGTATCTAGAGGGATGGGCAAGAGCTGGATCTGCACTGGCTTTGGGGGTTGTATGGCTTCCCTTTTTGGTATAGCTCTCAGCCACAGGACTCTATATTGACAGTGGCCAACATGCCTACTTTCTCTCGGGGGGGGGGGCGCTAGGAGGCAGTGCTCCTTCCTCTCTGCTGCAGTTACCCATGTCTGTTACCCCTGCAGCTGGGTCACTGCACTGTGTTCCACCTTTGGCTACACTTCTGGCTACCACTCAAGTGTCAAGAATGCAGATGGGCAAACCGTATCTGCTTGCCTTTGGGGCAGAGCGAGCTAGAAGCAGCACATAATGCCAGGGCTCCAGGCACTGCATGTCAGGGTGTAATGTAAGGTATTGGTCAGAGCCTGTGAGCCTCTACCTACTCTGAGCCCTGGTAACAGACAGCACTTCTCTTCCTCCCTCCATCCCAAGAATGGATGCTTGCTGGAGTGCCGTGTTCGTGCCTGGAGTTGCACTGCCCAGTGCTTGGACAGTCCACCCATACCCTCATGGCTACATTCAGGATGCAGTGTCAGGCTCTCCTACTCACTCTCTTCAGTATCACATCTAATACTGGCCTGAGTCACTCTGTGTTTGGATGGGAGTTGCCCAGGTGCCAGGCCAAAGACCCCTCCTATCTGCTAAGTATAAATATACGGGACATGTCTTTAAATTTAAATGGGGACTCTGTCCTTTCTACATGAGTGCCCGCAACTCCTCCTGGAGCTGAGGAGTGCTGCTTCCTGTCCTGATTTAGGGTTCAGTGGGAGCAACACCAGCATGGAGAGCTCAGGCTTGGCAGATTAATTGCTGTAGTAGGGTTAGGTAGGAGCAGAAGCCACCACAGGACCCTTTGTTCCTTGAGCAGTTTGAGGCCAGCTCTCTCCTCGTATGAGTCTAAACTTAAACTGTGTGGAAGGGGAGGAACAAATCCCTCAGCTGGCTGGGGAGAGAAGTTACCTTACATTTACATTTTGGAGGGTAAGTGTCTCAAGTCCTCACATCTTCCCTGGGAAATACCAAAAAGGGGATGTGAAAGAGATTTGATTAATGCTCATTTCAGATGAACCTTAAGTAGAAGAGCAGCAACTAGACTCAGGAATGGGTCCAAGGAGAAACTGACAAGTATGTGCCTAACTTTAAGCATGTGAGTAGTGTTCAATGGGATTTGTGCTTGGAGTTCAGCAGATGCTTAAGTTTATTTGCTGAATTGGGGCCTTATTTAACAATAGATGATGGTGTGAATCCCAGGGCTGTGCTCTTAATAGCCCTGTCTTTTAAAGCTGTTTGAGATCTTAAGTATCTTATTCACAGGTGAGGTCAGAAAGGACCATTGTGATCATTTAATCTGACTTCCTGCATAATATAGACCTTTCATGAATTGATTCCTGTTTGAACTAGAGCAGATATTTCAGAAAAGTATCCTATCTTCATTTAAAAATTGCCAGCAATGGAGAATCCATGAAGACCTGTGGTAAACTGTTCCAGTAGTTAATTACCAGCACTGTTTAGAAAGAACATAAATTTTTTTGGTCTGTATTTGTCTAGCTTCAACTTCCAGTCATTGGATCCTAGCAGACCTTTGAAAAGCCCCTTATCAATTTTCTCTTCCACATGCAGGTGCTTCTAAACTGTGATCAAGTCACCCCTCAACTTTCTCATGCTGAATTGAAGCCTAAAGCTCTGTCTTCTACTGTTTCCAGGCTATTTCAAGTAGAACAGCGAGGACCTTTCTGTAATGGAACCCTGAGAGGGAGTGCGTGTGTACACTCACACATTCATGTGCTTTGCTGGCTTGTGATTTTCAGTGGAAAGTAAAAGGAAATTCTGCAGTTTTTGGTGCTTTGAGATTCGAGTTCAAAATTTGAACCTTACATTCCAAAGCAAAAAATGATGGATCCAGCTACAGGCAAAGAGAAATACAGTTCTAGAATTAAGCCATCAGTTGTCCAGCAGGTGACCTGCTAAGGAGCAAAATCTGTTTGTTCCTTCCCCTCCCCTTCACCCACCCCCATTTCATGAATATCTGAAATTTTATTTTGGTATTTTTTCCCAAGCTCAGGAATACTACGTCTATTCTTTCCTGTTCTTGCTGGAAGACTCCTTTTAGAGGAATTGAAGTGGGAGCTCCCTTAGCCCTTGCTGAACCTTTCACAGAGAGCTTTTCTCCTCTCTGTGTGCAGCTGATTGTTTTCTTTGTTTTCATTAACCACTTTCAATGAGTTTTAAACAGTATGACTAAAATCCCTTCTCTTAAATTTTCAATCTCTTGTGATGTCATAATCTCACACTTGGTCTCCCACAGACTCCAGCAAAGATTGGGAAATAGGCTTTATTTTTCTAACATTAAAAACCAAGCAGTAAAAGAATGAAGCATGGGGGATGGGAGGGTGTAAAGAAGGAAGGAGAATGCCAAACTTGCAGTCCTCCTTGATACATCAAAACCAAGAGTGTGTGTACACACAGCATAAACACTTTCCTTCCTTTTCAGGTCACCTTAAGGCAATGGGATTTGTAACCACCAGCAGAGGGAGCTGAAACACCTGCAAATCCTCTTGGCTGAGGTAGTATGATCAATGAGCAGCAGGAAAGGAATGCTTTTTAGGGTCTGGATCTCATGGAGTTTTTCTGCTAGGATGAGTCATTGCTAGGAAGGAGAAGGAGTTTATCCCGCAGGAGGGCTAGCGCTCAGAGTTCGCAGACAAGCAGGAGTGGCAGACAGCTCAACGTTTTTGCTGTACATGTACCACTGTATTGCTCTCATTGGTTGCTGGTGTGAGTGGGAATTAGAGCCCCTGGCAGCTCCTGGGGCTCTCCAGACCGTATGATGGCCAAACACCTGGCCATTCCATTGTCTAAGGGTGTGCCCAGACATAAGGCATTTCTGGGTAACGAGGTCTCTACTTTTGACTTGGCCTCAAGCATCTGTGGACTTCAACTACTGGGACTCATAAGCACAACAAGCAAGAAGTCACTGCCGCACAAGTAAATACTATTGGATATGTATATAACATTTCACATCTAAGGTCCCCAAGTGATTTACAATTAAAGCTCAGAAGAACCTCATGTAATCCATGTTATCCACATGTTATAGAGGGGAAAGGGGAGACACAGAAGACATGTTTTCAAAAGAGCCCACACAGTCTGGGTGCCCACCTTATACCACTCAGCAGCTGGTTTCTAGAGGTGCAGAGCAGTAGCTCCAGAGGAAGTCAATGGGGGCTGGGAGCGCTCAGCAGCTCTGAATGAATAGGCCAAGGGGCAGTGTTCCTAACGTTTGTGATTTTTATTGCAAGTCTTGTGATATTTGATGTTTTTCTTGAAGTCCCAGCTCCCAGGGTGCTGTGCTTAGGTGAGAATCATGACTTTTGCTATTAAAGGAAATTGATTGTGGAGAAAAGCTTGAAACTGCAGCCAGTGTGTGCCCTAAAAGCTCAACCACCTGAAGGTGAACCCATGCTATATTATTTAAGTCTGGTGATTTTTAAGAGGGCCTGCCTCCCAGTTTTTGAGTGTTGGGGTCTTCAGCTGGGCACCTAAAGGCGCAGCAGTAAACAGCTGCAAAATTGGGTTCAGTGCGATATTTGTAAACCAGTTACTTGCAGAGACCAGCCACGAAAGCGAGATTTGACTGCATGCGCTAGGCCAAGTGCATTCCATGCTCCCTGGTCAAGTTGGCTCACCCTCAGTGAACACTACAGGCAGCTGATGCTGTTGGGGCATTAAAGTAGATGGAAGGTGATCACCCGTAGCTACCCAACTGGGCTGTGACCAGGAGACAGGTGCTACCTGGGTGCTGTAGTGATGCAAATAACAATCATATCATCCACATGCTTGCATGATGATATTTTTAATGCTCATAAATAGGGCTGTCGATTAATCTTGCAGTTAACTCGTGATTAATTCTCAAATTAATCTCAATTAAAAAAATTAATTGCGATTAATCACACTGCTAAACAATAGAATACCAATTGAAATTTATTAAATATTTTGGATGGTTTTCTACATTTTCAAATATTGATTTCAATTACATATGAAGTGTGTACTGCTTGCCTTATATTTTTTATTACAAATATTTGCACTGTAAAAATAAGAAATATTTTTCAACTCACTTCATACAAGTACTGTAGTGCAATCTCTTTATCATGAAAGTGCAATTTACGAATGTAGATTTTTTTATTACATAACTGCATTCAAAAACAATACAGTGTAAAACTTGAGAGCCTACAAGTTCATTCAGTCCTGCTTCAAGTTTGTTTACATTTAGGGGAGACAATACTGCCCATTTATTTACAATGTCACCTGAAAGTGAGAACAGGCATTTGCATGGCACTTTCGTAGCTGGCATGGCAAGGTATTTACATGCCAGATGTGCTGAACATTCATATGCCCCTTCATGCTTTGGCCACCATTCCAGGGGACATGCATCCATGCTGCTGATGCTTGTTTAAAAAAAAAAAAAAAGCGTTAATTAAATTTGTAACTGAACTCCTTGGAGGAGAATTGTATGTCTCCTGCAGTTTTACCCGCATTCTGCCATATACTTCATGTTATAGCAATCTCGGCTGATGACCCAGCACATGTTGTTCGTTTTGAGAACACTTTCACACTAGATCTGACAAAACACGAAGAAGGTACCAATGTGAGATTTCTAAAGATAGCTACAGCACTTGACCAAAGGTTTAAGAATCTAAAATGCTGTCCAAAATCTGAGAGGGACGAGGTGTGGAACATACTTTTAGAAGAGTTAAAAGAGCAACACTCTGCTGTGCAAACTACAGAACCCAAACCACCAAAAAAGAAAATCAATCTGCTGGTAGCATGACTCAGATGATGAAAATGAACATTCATTGGTTTGCACTGCTTTGGATAGTTATCCAAAGAAAGAGAAAGAGAGAACTCCAGCTATTGGGGTCCTTGTGGTTTAGGCTCAGGAATCTGCCCCGGAGATAGGGAGGGGGAACAGGATCCCAGGGCTGGCCTTACCATGAGATGAACTGAGGCGGCCGCCTCAGGTCCCAGATGATGAGGCGGGAGGAGCGCCACTAGGACCCAGAGTGTAGAAAATTATGTCTGCTGCTGGTACATATGTATTCTCTTTGCTCTAGATGCACAGAGACAGTGGAGTCCTGTGCTGGAGGAAGCAGCACACAAGAGACATAACAGGCAGGTAGGAAAAAAGGTGAGAGGGAATAACAGAAAGCAGCAGGAGCTGCAGGGAGAGAGAGGAGGAGGAGCCTCTTATGTACCTCTCTAGAACCTCCAGGAGACTGGACTGATTAACACCAGCTTCTTAGGGAGCTTCCTGTTTCCTGCCGCTTCCCTGAACCCACTTGAGAACGGGGCAGTCAACTGAAGTAGTAGGAGCTAGTTAGGCCCTTAAGAGACACGGATAGCTTCCCTCGCTCAGGCCCTGCTACCAGCCTGCTTATTTGTTTCCTTAACTGAGTGTTGAGAGCCACTATAGCTGGCACAGAACAGCAATCATGAGTGAAAGAAGAAAACTTCCCTCTAGGGCAGCATTCAGAGAAAGAAAGCAAGCAAAGGAAGCTTTTCTATCTAAGCAGGAAGGAGCTCTCCTGAAATACATAGACACAAATGTTCACAGTGAGCCTTCTGGCCCCAGTGAGGATGAGTGGTGAGGAGATGCCTGATCTTCCAGTTAGTGAGAGTGCAGGTGACCTGGCAGCTGCAGCAGCATCCATATCTGCATCTCAAATGGATGTAACCATGCACATTCCTGAAGAAAAGTGTAGATCAGAGAAGAGTGTGGTGGAAGCACACAAAACAGCTGCTGCTGAGTTTAGTTCCTTAAGTCTAGATCATCCAGGACTGTGGACCCACTTGAGCAGTAGTCTGAGGGACTTCTTTGTACTGCATGGGCCACAGCAAGTGAAAAACTTCATGTTCCCCAAAGACAATGAAAATAGAAGTTTCCATCCCAACACATTACTGGCGTGAAATCCCCAATGGTGACAAAGTGGAGAGGTCATGGCTTGTGTATTCAAAAACCCAGAATGCTGCATACTGTTTTTGTTCCAGTCTAATGTTCCAGCCACATTGGGCTCTACAGGAACAGGGGACTGGAAAAATCTGGCTAGAAATCTGGCATGCCATGAGAAGGCAGCAAATCACCAGACAGAATTCCATAGGTGGAAAGAGCTTGAGATGAGACTAAGGTTAAAGGCCACCATAGATGATCAGCATCAAGATTGCATCAGAGTCTCTTTACTGGCAAAATGTTTTGAAAAGGCTCATTGCCATTGTGAGAATGCCTGCTACCCAAAACCTAGCACTGCATGGCACTTCAGATCAGCTGTATGTGCCAAACAATGGAAACTTCCTTAAAATTGTGGAGTTGATGGCTGACTTTGATGCTGTACTCCAGGAGCATCTAAGAAGAGTCACCACTCAAGAAATGTACACACACCACTACCTTGGAAAAACAATTCAAAATGAGATCAGACAGTTACTGGCAACAAAAGTCAAACAGAAGACCTGTGGCAGATCTGAAGTCAGCAAGATATTACTGTTATTCTGGACTGCACACCTGACATCAACCATATGGAACAAATGACTTTAATGGTGCGTTTTGTAACAACAACAGAACCTAGTGAAAATGTCCCTGCAATGGTGACTGTCAGCATTTTCTAGAATTTATTGACACTGATGATACTACAGGAGCTGGTATGACAAATGTGCTTCTTAAAAAGCTGGAAGATACGGGAATTGCGATAGCTGACATGAGAGGTCAGGGCTACAGTAATGGTGCCAACATGAGAGGAAAGAACAGAAGAGTGCAGACACGGATCCGAGAGTTAAACCCTTGAGCTTTTCTTGTCCCATACAGTTCTCATTCATTGAACATGGTGGTCAGTGATGCAGCATCAGCTTCTAGTGAGGCTGCTGAATTTTTTAATATAATTCAAAGCACCATCTTATTTTTCTCTGCATCAACTCATTGATGGCAAATTTTGAAGCAACATCTGAGAACATCCTCTCTGACACTGAAACCACTGAGTGCCACATGATGGGAAAGTCGAGTGGAGGCGATAAAGCCTATCAAACACCAAATTGGGAAGATAGATGATGCCATAGTTGCCATTATGGAGGATAATGCTATGACAGGAACTGTTCATGGAAGAACAGTGGAAGAGGGAAATGGAATCACCAGAAACATCCGTAACTTCAAATTTCTGTGTGGCTTAGTGTTTGTGGCATTACATACTGTTTGAAATAAATGTTGCAATCAAGAGACTCCAAGGTGTTGACCTTGATATATCTGGAGCAATGGAAGAACTGGACAAAGCAAAGTCATACCTACAGTCTTACCGGTCAGATGAGGGATTTCAAAATGTTTGGAAAAGTGCACGGAAGTTGACAGAGGAACTTCACACTGAAGCTATTTTCCCACCCATTCAAGAATACAAGAGTCACTGAAGAAGAAGACATTTTGATTACAAGGCACGGGATAATCCCATAAGAGACCCCAAACAACAATTCAAAGTTGAATTAACTAGGTGCTAGATTGTGCAATACAGTCAGTTGAAGAAAGGAACACAGCAGTATATTTGGGATGTTGTATGATATTCCAAAACTCCTTACTATACCTGGAGAAGACCTACACCAGCAATGCAGGGCACTAGGGACAGTGTTGACACATGCTGACATGCGCGATATTGATGAGTGATTTAGGTGATGAACTGAAAGCCCTTTCAAGATACATATCAGCAGGATCAACTCCAAAGGCTGTTCTGGAATATATGTGCAGAAATAAGATGGCCACCCTCTTTCCAAATGCTTTTGTTGCTCTGTGCATACTTCTAACACTTCCTGTAACAGTTGCCAGTGGAGAATGCAGTTTCTCCAAGGTGAAGTTAATAAAAACACATCGACGCTTCACAATGACACAGGAGAGGCTGGTCGGCCTTGCAACCATCTCAACAGAGCATGAGCTGGCCCCAACTGTGGACCTTCAGGAAGCAGTTTAAATCTTTGCAACCAAGAAGGCACGGAAAGCACCACTTTGATTATTCAAACAGATAAAAATGCCAGTGTTTACTATGCAGACAAAAGTTACATTTGCTGTTCAGGTGTTTTGAAAGTTAAGTGTTACTTAAAATTTTTGAACAAGGCATTTTAAGTTGTTAGTTCTCCTTTATTGGGGTAGGTAGCAGAGCAGTACCATGAGAGGAGTAGAACAGGAAGAAGGCAGAATTGAGACCTTTCAAATTTTTGGTTTAAGCGATGGGGCCTGAGGGCGTCATTTGAGCTGCCCACCTCAAGTGCCAAAATGTTGTGGGCTGGCCCTGCAGGACCCAATAACCTGGAAGCAGTTTTGTACTCATTGCGACGCATCGGCTGACTCCTTGGCTCTCTTGATTCATACCCTGCTCTCCCCTCCAGGCAGTGGAAACCAGCCCATCTCCCCGGCTGCAGGCAGGCTGACTTGCACTAAAAAAGACATGATTCAAAAATTGTATGTGGTGGTGTAGCTGTCCCAGGCTGTTAGAGAAACTGGGTGGGGGAGGTAATAGCTTTTATGGGAGCAATTTCTGTTGTGGGGAGAGGAGCTGTCAAGCCCCACAGGGCTCTTCTCCAGGCCTGAGAAACGTCCTCAGCATCACAGCTCCATACACTAATAAATAATAGAGGCAATGGCTCTATGGCTTCCTACAACAATGTATAACACTAACAGACCCTAGCTGCTTCCCCTCCCCCCATTTCTTCCCTACACCTGGAGGCATACTAATGGACTACTTCACCTTGGATGGTCTCTGCTTATGCTAACCATCCTGTTCCACCTTGGATTTAGCTGGGACACTCTGAGGAAAGGGTAGAGCTCTGTATAAGCTTGAAGACTTGTCTCTCTCACCACCAGAAGCTGGTCCACTAATTACCTCACCCATCTTGTGTCTCTGAGTCAACCACTTATTGAAAGTGGGCCCGATCTCCCTGCCCCTGCCAGTGAGCTGGGCTGCTCCATGTGCTCCCTCTGCCTCTCCCTGATGGGTTAGTGGCATGCTCGGATTAGCCTCTGTCCTAGGGTTGCTTGGCGTCCTGTTTTCAACCAGAATGCCAGGTCGAAAAGGGACCCTGGAGCTTCAGTCAGGACCGCTGACCAGACTGCTAAAATTCTGGTCAGTGGGGCTAAAGCAGGCTCCCTGTGGCTCCCGGAAGCAGCTGGCATGTCAGCTCCTAGGCACAAGGGTGGCCACGGGGACTCCGTGTGCTACCCTCATCTTGAGTGCTGGCTCCACAGCTTCCATTGGCTGGGAACAGCAACCAAGGGAGCTGCAGGGGTGGTGCCTGTGAGCAAGGGTTGTGCACGGAGCCTCCCTGGCTGCCCTTGTGCTTAGGAGTCACAGTCCCCGATCCCCAGCCAGAGCCCTCACCCCCTGCTGCACCCTAACCGCCACATCCCAGTTTGGTGCAAATGAGTGAGTGAGTGAGGGTGGAGAAGAGTAAGCAATGGAGGGAGGGGGATGAAGTGAGTGGAGGTGGGGCCTCAGAAGGGTTAGGGCTTCAGGGAAAGGGTGTGGCAGTGGGTTTTCTGCAATGAGAAAGTTGGCATCCCTTCTTTATTCCCCTGCGCCAGAAGCCATAACACCACTGAGTACCTGGAAGGCCTCCTGCTGCCAGGGTGTGTTTCAGCCCTTCTGTGTAGGGGCTCTGCTCCTACACCAGTTCCAGCAAGGACAGTTTTGCCCTGGTTTTGCCCATGCCTAGGATTGGGCCCCCTGGGGAAAAAAGCACCCACCTAGCTGTGAATGCAGAGGAGCCTTTTCCCGCTTTGGCAGGATGAGGAGCAATGATGCAGGGAGGGGACTCCAGATCTGTGTGGGAATGTGGGAGAGAGCTGATGGCTCCTAGCCGAAGGGAGGGGGCTCAAAGGGCAGGTGGAGGAGACTGGCTCACAAGCCATGAGAGTGATGGGGGTAGCGAGGAGAGGCCTTGCCTCCGAGCTCAGGCTGACAGGCGTTGCTGGCCTCAGCTGTTCTCTGGGAGCCAGGACTGGCTCTAATGGGCTGGAATGCAGGGTGGACCCAGACTGGCCCGCAGGGTGAGCTCTGGCAACGTCAGAGCACGTTATGCTTGAGCCTGGGGTTTCTGCAAACACTTGGCTGCTGGCTCTTCCAGGTGACTGGGCCTCAGCCCCAGCCCAGTCCTGCCTGTCAGTTTGGACCAGTGGACGTGCAGGGAGGCCGGTATCCTGCTAGTCTCAGTTTCCTGGAGCCTGAGACCACTTTGACTGCCCAGCCAGCCATGGCAAATGACAGGCCTCAGCCCATGTGTCATTCTAACGGGCCCCACATGGTGGCAGCAGCGCCCCAAATAAAAAGCGTCTCTCTATTTAAGGCTGGGAAAAGTTCCCAGCCCTGGTTCATGTTGCATTTGCTGAAGATTCCCTTTTGAAAGGTGAAGAGCCTGCTGCTTCCAGCCCGCCGTGTAAGTCACACGCAGGCAGCCCGGCTGTTGTCACATTCTGCCTCCCTGCACTTTCAGCTACACCTGCATTTTCCTTTTACCTCCTCTCACTTCCTGTGTTCCTGTTGGCTGTTATAGCTCCTCTGCGTGCCAGCTCAGAGGTGGCTGCAGGGCAGCCTTCAAGCTAGGTGTGCATGTGTCCCCTGAACTGTGTACTCAGGTGGGGCTGAGTGTTTCCATTGGCCATGGGGCTACACTTTGCTCCCAGCTGTTAGACAATGTGGCCCATGACTGTGGGATCCACCAGCTGTAAGGCGAGGTCTAGGAGAGTGGGCGCATGAGATGTATTCCAACATCCTCCTGTGGATCAGGACAATAGGACAATGAAGATACAATCCACCTCTTATTCGGTCCCCTTACCCAGCACATGCAACTGCAGGACTGATACCTTCACAGGGAAAAGCTGCTTGTTTTACTCCCAGCAGAGGGACGCAAAGGCCAAGGGAGTCACAGAAAACAAGGCAAGGGGGGTGGGGAGTTGAGCTGACGTGGCCAGAACTGGAAAGGTCAGCTGACAGATTGCTCAGGAGGGGTCCACTGGCGAAATAGCAGGGAGCAATGTTTATGCAGCGCTATGAGCCCGGTGGGCTGTTAGTGGCTCTGCTACCTCAGCGGCAATTCAGAGCGACTCCACTGTAGGCGCTGGAGCTGGGCTGCGGTGAGATGGGTGTGACTTTGTTCACCAGCCCATGGGGTAAATGCAATGTTGATTCAACTATGCTTGAAGCCTGCCTGGTGTCTCAGAGGATGCAGGGCCGCCCACCACAGCAGCAGTCCAATGGCAGGATCACGGTCCAGCCAGCATGGGCACCGCTCCTCTGATCACACAGTGCATGGGAGCTTCCATGCTAGAGCTCTCCTCCTGCCCTGCTCCACTCACATTGGGGGGCGATGTGGCCCAGGCTCTGCCATTTCTCTTTTTGCAAAGGAGAAGAACGGGGGGGGGGGGGGGGGAATACATTCTGCCTAGTCATAGAATCATAGATTAGGGTTGGAAGAGACCTCAGGAGGTCCTCTAGTCCTATCCCCTGCTCAAAGCAGGGCCACCCAGAGGTGGGGAGGGCAAGTGGGGCAATTTGCCCCAGGCCCTGCAGAGGCCCCCATGAGATTTTTCAGGGGCCCCCATGAGAGTGAAAGACCCTCTGCCAAAGACCCGGAGCTTCTTCTGCTCCAGGTCTTCGGCGGCAATTCAGCGGCGGGGCTCCTTCCACGCTGGGACCTGCCGCCGAAGTGCACCGAAGACCCTAGCCCCCCCTGAATCCTCTGGGCAGCCCTGGCTCAAAGCAGGGCCAACCCCAACAAACAAATCCCAACCCTAACCCTATTACACAAATGAAATGCTTGCAGCCTGCCATGGTGACCAGCGACCTGCCTGAGCAGGTTGGGTTTGAAAGGTGCCACTTGGAGTTGAATTAGTCCTGAGTGAGGAGCAGGCTGCAGCTTCGCTCCAGAGGAAACTGGTTTTGTTTGACTGAGGGATGAACCTTGGCAACTTGTGGGCTTAGCCTGCATGCTAGAGGTTCCCAGTGGCCAGATCCAATGCCCACTGAAGTCCAGGTCAAGATTTCCTCTGAGGTCAGTGGGCCTTGGCTTATGAAGCTTGCACCCATGGATCCGCTGCCTTTGCAGCCGTAACTGACTTAGCTGTACATTGAAACATCCAGAGCAGCCAGGGACACGGGCCTGCAGAAGGGTCTCCTATAGACCCTATAGGGCTTGTGGGGGCAGAAGAGAGGCAGCTGCAAGCTCTGTGCATTGTGCAGGTGGAGTCCAACTCTGGGGCACCTCAGTCGCAGCCTTAAAACTGGTAAGTTCCTGTTAAATGAGGTGTAGCATGTATGCTGGAATTGAGTGCTGGTGGATAACAGTCAGATGCCAGGGGGCGGAGGTAAGATGCCATGTATGGTTCTGACTTGGGGGTGCTCCAGTTCTCCCTATACAGCTTAAAAATGGTGACATGCACAATTGACCTACCACTGAAATGCAGCCTCCTCAGCAGTGGAACCTGGCAGCTGTTTAACAGCTCCAGGAATGCTCCATTCAGGACACTGTGGTGTGCCTGGATTGCAGTGCACATTTAGGCAGGCTAAATCTCATTACCCAGCACAGTGGAGCAGATCCCCTGCATATGCAGTAATGACCAGGAGCTGTTTAATACCCACAGGTGGGCAGGGTCTCTGTTTTGGTCTCATTTGGAAGCAGCAGTTCCAGGCACCCAATGTTCCTGAATGCCACCTGCATGGGGCATCTTAGTGCCAACGATGGGCCGGCTCCCATTGACATCAGTGCTGATCTGGCTCCTGCCTCGACGGGGTGGCAGAAGGCAAGGCAGGAAGAGAGGCTGGCGGAGGAGGAAGCTTGTGACAGATGGCATAGAATGGATCACGTGCAGCCAAACCACAGCACATGGGCCCTCTGTAAATTGCATTTGGGATGTGCATTGCAGCCCTGGGCCTTCACTCCCCAAACCACAGCCTGTTAGCAGCCCCAGGGCCCTTACCTGCCACTTGAGGGCAAGATCTCCCCCATCCAGGTAGCTCCAACAGCCAAGACACGCTGGGTATGCTGGGATGTCCTCCAAGCCCAGCTCTCACCTGATGCCACCTTCCCAGACCAGAAACACTCCGTCCTTCCCAGAACAGAGCTCTCCTCTGGACTCTGCAGCCCTTGAGAACCGGCCAATCCCCAAACACCTGGGCACTAGCTGCTGTCCTGAGAGAGCCAGGAATGGGGCTGACAGGGCTGGGTGCAGCTTCTGAGCCATTTGGCTGGGATCTGGGAAATATTCCCCATGGGCAGGGCAGGGCTCTCACTGCAGTTCACAACAGGCTCCTCATTGGGGTTTGAAACCCACTAGGTTCCCTGCTGGAGCGGGCGGGTGCCCCTGGCCAGCTCACACCTCCAGGCCCTGATGGACCAGCCTGCTGGCATTCCTGCTGCGCAGCTGGCAGGTCCCTTTGCCATGTAGTGGGACGAGCTGACCCCATGGTCCAGCAGGAGAGCAAGGTGGGACTTGGGCAGTGGCAGTGTGGTTCTGTGCTGTTTGAGTTGTCTGCCTCCCAGCCTGGCTTCTGGGCGTATTTGTAGCTGCACATGCAGCATCGAAGCAGGGAATAATAATAGCTCAGCTCTCCCGCTAGGAAATGTGGCATGACTTGGCGTCATCAAGCAGGGCAACGATGCTGCTGTTCTCCCCAGAGTCAGAGGGGAGGGAACCCAAGGGCCAGAGACGCAGGAAAATGAAAAGTAACGGGCTGGGGAAATGGTAAGTGGAGAGTCCTGAACCGTGGGAACAGACTGGTTTGAGGGCAGGTACAGGTAAAACCAGCCCAGCTAGGGCCAGCCCTGGGGTTTGAATGCTGGCACCTGGGAAGTCAAAGACATGAGCCGCTACCACTCACACTATGGACAACGACCCCTCGCGGGCCTGCCCACTGGAGAGGGGGACACCCTACACTGTCCTCCTCTGGGTTACAGCAGGCCTGATTTCATCCAGCCCTTGCCCAGAAGGGCAACAAGCCAGAGCCAGCCTTGGGGAAAGTTGGGGCAGTGCTATTGATTCCCTGCCATAGGGCTGCCAACTTCCTAATTGCACAAAACTGAGCACCCATGCCTTGCTGTGCCCCTTCCCTGAGGGCCCGCCCACACTCACTCCGGCCCCCCTCCCTCTGTTGCTTGCTGTCCCCCACCCTCACTCACTTTCACTGGGCTAGGGCAGGGGATTGGGATGTAGGAGGGGCAAAGGCTCCAGCTGGGGCTCTGGGCCCCAGGGTGGGGCTAGAAATGAGGGGTTCAGGGTGAAGGAAGGGCTCAGGGCTGGGACAGGGGGTTGGGGTGCAGAAGGGGGTTTGCTGTGCAGGCTCCGGGAGGATGTTTGGGTGTGGGAGAGGCTTCTGACCTGGGGCAGGGCGTTCGGGGTGTGGGCTCTGGCCAGGCGGTGCTTACCTCAGGCGGCTCCCGGTCAGCAGCACAGCAGGGCTAAGGCAGACTCCCTGCCTGCCTGCCTGCCCTGGCTCCACACAGCTCCCAGAAGTATCCGGCATATCCAGACCCTAGGCGGCAGGACGGCCAGCTGGTTCTGTGCAATACGTGCTGCTCACACCCGCAGGCGCTGCCCCCGAATCCGCTGCCCCTGCAGCTCCCAGTGGCTGCGGTTCCCAGTCAATGGAAGCTGCAGAGATGGCGCTCAGGGCAGGGGCAGCGAGCAGAGCTTCCCTGATGGCCCCTGCACCTAGGAGCCGGATGTGCTGGCTGCTTCCAGGAGCTTCACGGCATCACAGGAAGCAGTGCTGCTGCCTGGAGCCCCCAGGGTCCCTTTTTGTCCAGGAGTTCTGGTTGAAAACCGAACACCTGCCAACCCTATGGGTGAAGCTCACACTCATGTTCCATGATAGTAGCTGGCCTCACCCTTGGGCTAAAGGCAAAGGCCCATTGTGCCTTCTGTGTGTATCCAGAGCCAGGCTCGGGGTGGACCATCAGGGGGGTCACCGGGGCACCAGCTTCCAGAGGCACCAGATCAGAATATGGGGGTGGGGTGGGAGTCGCATGCCTCAGCTGCTGTTTATTGGGTGGTTGGTTTTTGCTTGGCCGGCCTGCTTGGTTGGTGGGGGCCAAAAACCATTTTCCACCAGGCCATCCCTGTGGGCGTGCACGCGTCTCCCTCTCCTGTTGGGACTACTGACTGTGCTGTTTCATGACATGCCTCTCTCTATGTGGCTCATGGTGCTGCCTGCTTTAATGATGACTGACGCAACCAGGCTGCCTACAACTGGCCAGCTAGCGAAAGGTTTGGCTGGCATGCTGCTTTCCCTGGCTCCTCCTCTTGTGAGTGTGGCTCCGGAAAGGGTGTGGACTTGAGGTGGGTGAGCGTGGCTCTGGAGCAGGGGGTGGTTTGCCCTAGAGTGGTGATGGTAGTAGGGGGAGGTTACCATTCATTTCTGTGCCCTTCGGTCCTCCCTCCAGGCTCATCACTGGCTCTTTCCCAGTCTGTGCAGTGGGTCCATCTCTTGGTGCAAGGACGTTCCGGGCAGACAATTCCTCTCCCACCGCCCTCACAGGCCTTTGCAGCAGGGCAATCACATATGTGGGCTGTGGCTTTCCTCCCTCCATGCTCTGCCAGTTTAGCTGTTTCCTTTTAGGAGGGGAGAAGGAGGAGGCAAGAGCTCACTTCCTGGAAGGAGAGTGGGGGGCCCGCAAGGGCACTGAAACTGAGCTGTGTTAGGGCTTCTCCTGTAAGATGGCTGCAGGGCGGCAGGTAGGGGGTGAGACTGGATTTCCTGTTTTTGGTTCAGCCTCATCTACTGACCAGAGCACCTCATTGCAGCTCCATGGAGCTGAGGACACAAAGGCATCCTCTAGGGAAAAGCAGCATGAGCGACTGGGTCTGGGAAGCCTTCTAAAGCACGTCTCTGAGCCTGGCACGGTGCTGCCCACGCCCACATTCCCTCTGCCCCAGGGAGCCTGATCCTGGAGAGCAGTGACGGCTGCCTCTCCCGAACCCTGTCCTTGGGAATTTGTCCCAACGCCCACTTGCTGCCCTCTTCCTAAACTCTCTCCCACTGGCCTGGCTAGCTCTGTGGCCTGTCATCTTCGGAGGCTGTGAATAATTCACTCCCTCTGGCCAAGCTGTTTCCTTGCAGGTATTTATAGCCTGTGATCATGTCTCCTCTGCGGTGCTCTCTTAGGTGGTGTAAATTTAGCTCCTGCAGTCTCTCACATGCCTTACCCTCTAGTCCTTGCAGCGGGGTTTTTTGTCCTTCTTTGTATTTGCCTTTGGCTTCCTTGTGGCCTTCCCAGCCAGTAGGGCCAGAGGGCAAGGACAGCATTGAGTCTGGGGCTCTAGCACTGAGTAATGCATCAGATCGGCAGCGCAGTCACAGCTCAGCCTTTGTTCACACCAGTCATGCGTTCCCTTCCCGTGCATATTCTAGTGGGCAAACGTTACTAGTGCGAATATTCACAAAAATCTCCTTTTCAGTGTGAATGTCCCACAAATTGAGAATTTCACACTCCGCTAAGTCATTTCTGCTCTCATTGGCCAGTCCTATACATCTCCCTATCCAGGAACATAAATAATACCAGTGACAGACGTACCTGGCCGACCGGGTGGCAGTTGTGAATATTTGCCACGAGCTGCTGGCTAACAAGCTGTGGAACAAGAATGATTCGCTGAAAAAAGTCACCAGAGAACTTTGAATGAATCTGAGAAATTCGCAATCTGTTCGCAGACAATTCGCCGACAGAAAGAGGAGGGGCAATTGGACAAATAAACATATTTTCCCAGTTCTAACTGAAATGCAGCCACTTCTGGGATGGAACAAAGCAGCTGTTTAACATTCCCAGGACAGTGTGGGACAGGAAGTGATGAATAGCCAATTAAATTAATGGGGAAAGCTAGCTGGGCGAATATAGCTACCCAAATTGAAATCCCTTTTGTGAAAAAAGTGCCAAGTGATTGTTAATGAGCCCAGTGCACAGGCCCTTGAGGGGGTGTCCCATCCAAAAGCTGTCATTACCAGCAGGGCTCAGGCCTGGTTTGCAGGGGGCAGTGTGGCCAGCCTGGGCATTACAACAGCTGCCTTCCATTCCACAGGTGGCACGGATTTGGGATGGGAGCTGCCCTGTACTGTGCCTCAGTTTCCCCACTCATAAGATGGGTTTATAAAGCTGTCCCTCCCCTTTCAGAAGTGTTCTGGGCTCTGTGGGTGGAAAGCCTTCTCTGCACAGCACGTCTGGGGTAACGAGCGCTGGGCGGGACTTTTTCGACCAATCATTTTTTTGTTGAAATGGAACCTCTCGAATTAGGATGAAGAGCTGAGCTCTTGAAAATGTTCACAAACCAAAAAAGCCAAACAAAAACATCTGGGGTCATGACGATGTTTGAGATTTCGGCATTATGGCCTGAATTGAGAGGGGGGAAAACTGGAAACACTTGGCAACTGCTTCCCAGCTGTAATGCAAACAAGTTGGAGAAAAACGTAGGTGAGTTTAGTACAAGTGAAAGGTGCCGGATTGAGGGCCAAAATGCTGGCAGGCTCTGGCTGATTGACCAAACTAATGTACAGTGCCCAGCACAGGCACAGGCGTATCCTTTCTCTATCGATTCACTCAGGCCCAGATCCTCAAAGGGATATAGGTGCCAATTCCCACTGATGCCAATGGGAGTTAGGTACCTCAAAACCTTGGAGAAGCTGAGCCTTAGAGTTACCCTGGCTCTAGAGCTCAGCAGACCGGCTCCCGCTCAAAGTCCGCTGGGGTTTTGGCCTCTGGATGCTGCTACTGGGGGAGCTGGTTTTTATAGTGTGTCAGGAGGGTGACTGAGAGCATTGCCTCACAGGCTGGCTGACGAGCAGCCGCTAGCAAGGCTCTGTGCAGGCCGACAGGATCGGGACCTTGAGTCACAGAAATGGAAGGAGCTGCCCAAAGATGTGGTATCCGCTCACCCCAGCCCTGGAGGTGAAGGGACCATGCAGCATTGATCCAGGTTGCCATGACACACTCCGCACCAGGGGAGCTGCGAACTGTGTGTGCTGTGTGGAATGGGCTGGACACTGCTCGAGGACAGGAACCCACATGGATCAGAGCAGGACCGGGGCCGAGAGCTCAGCTGTAGTGCCCAATACTCACCATTCAAACCATACCCTGCCGTGAAGGGGTCACAACTCCTTTCTGGAGCCTGTGGCTCTGTGGGATGACAACAGTACAGGCAGCATGGCCTTGGGGTTATGGCCCTGACGTGGGGTTTAGGAGAGTTGGGTGCAATGCTGCTTGGCATCGGATGCCCTGTGAGACCCAGACCCTCAAACCACTGATTTCAGGGGGAGTTAGGAGCCTAAATACACTGGTGGATCTGTGCCTCCATTCTCCATCTGTGAAATGGGACAAGAACCTTTCCGCTG